>NW_026704997.1:600000-1200000 GCF_029867415.1 Vicia villosa
TAGGTTCGAACAACGCGTCAAACGGATACGCGAGTCAAAAGTTATGACCTTTACAAAAATATGTCAAAAATTGGACGTTGTTCGAGTCGACGCAAGCCTTTCTTAGGTTGACTCATAGCTGATCATGTCCCCCTCGGGTCCACTCAGGTCGACCATGAGTCGACTCATGCTGTGTTTTTGAAAATCTATGAGTTGACGCTGAGATTCTTCGGGTCGACGCATAGTTGTTAAAAGCTGAATTTTTCTGCGATTTTGTGTTTATAGGGCTGCGATTTCTTGACTCAAAAATCCATTTTTACCAAAATTTTAACACCAAAACAGTTCTCTATTCTACACAAATTGGACATAAACATTTCCCCATCATCACACTCATCGATTTCACAACAATTCAACAAATTACAAAGGATTCACACATTATCCATCATCAACATCATAACATCACATACACACAAAAATCCAATTTCACATAAAACATGAACACAAAATTATGAATCCCATCTCTACCATAACCCATCATCATATAATCCCTTATAGTGTTAGAACTCCACTCTTACCTTAGTGTTCTTAGTTCTCTATGAAATCTCCTTGCCCTAACCTTCGTGTTCTCCATTTTTCCTCATTCTCCCTTTCTCTGGTTTCACGATCGATACAATTGTATTCTCTCTCTTGTTTTCCCAATATAAGCCTTTAAACCCCTAATATGATAATCCCAATTTACCCTCCCTTATTCTTTTTATTAATTAATTAAATCTAATTTATTTATTTACTAACCATATTGTTATTACTATTAAAATAATAATAACAACAATAATTCTACTAATATTATAATATTTACACATTCACTTATATTCTTACTTTCTCATCACAACTATCTTATTCTAAGATTTCTACCCCACAATTCACATTATAACATACACATCATATCACATCACTTATTTTAAAATTATAAAATAAATACGGTAAAAACGAGGCGTTACAACTCTCCCCCACTTAAAAATATTTTCGTCTTAAAAAATTACCTGATGCAAATAACTCCGGGTATGACTCTCGCATCTTACTCTCTAACTCCCATGTCATGCTTTCTCCGGTAGCTCCCCCCATACTACCTTCACAAGAGGGATCTCTTTGCCTCTCAACGTCTTGATTTCCTAGTTTTCGATCCTTACTGGTAAAGTTTCGACCGTAAGATTATCTCGCACTTGCACATCATCTATCGGTATCGTATGAGATGGATCAGAAATATATTTTTGCAATTGCGATACATGGAACACATCATGTAAGTTTGACAAGTTAGGTGGTAATGCCATCCTATACGCAACACTTCCAACTTTCTCCAAAATCTGATACGGACCAATAAATCGAGAAGTTAGTTTCTTAGATTTCAGGGAACATCCATCACCGGTTAATGGAGTGACCCTCAAAAACACATGATCTCCTGCTTCAAACTCAAGGTATTTTCTCCTTTGATCGTGATAACTTTTATGTCTACTCTGAGAAATTTTCATTTGTTCTCGAATCAACCTCACCTTTTCTAAAGTCTGTTGAACAATTTCACGTCCAAGTACTACGCCCTCACCCGATTCATACCAGCATAACAGAGTTCTACACCTTATACCGTACAATGCATTAAATGGTGCCATTCCAATGCTAGAATGGTAACTATTGTTATATGTAAACTCAATCTGTGGAAGATGACTATCCCAAGTACCTCCTTGTTCAAGTACACAAGCTCTCAGTAAGTCTTACAATGACTGAATAGTCCTTCTTTAATTGGCCATTTATCTGCGGATGATAAGTAAAACTCAACCTCAGATTAAATCCCAACAACTCTTGCAAACTCTTCTAAAAATCCAACATAAACCTCGGATTTCTACCAGACACTATACATAACGGTATACCATGCAACTTCACAATCACTCTGATGTAGATTTCAACTAACCTCGACACATGAAAACTAATATTGATAAGAATAAAATGAGCTGACTACATCAACCTATCAACTATTACCCAAATTGAATCATATCCTCTAGGAGTATTTGGAAAACCCGTTACGAAATCCATCAATATACTATCCCATTTCCATTCCGGAACTTCTAGCGGTTGCACCAATCCTGCTAGTTTCTCATGTTCGATCTTCGACTAAGTATCCCCCATGGATCTCATCCAGAGACAGACAGAATTCCTGCTCTGACACCAATTGAAATTTTGGTTACAGCAGACTCAGATGTCATATAAGGGTGTCGTGACATCTAATCTGACATTATAAAAATAAACAAGATAGGAATACAAACAACAATGCAGAAAAGCAATAAAAGCACAACAGAATTGTTCACCCAGTTAGGTGTACAATAACACCTACTCTGGGGGCTACCAAGCCAGGGATGAAGTCCACTATTAGCAGTATCAATTCAAAGCTAAATTCCCCCGTTTACAATTCTCACTTAATCACTACCCAATGACCCTTCTACCTAGATTCTCCATAGATATGAGAAACCACTCTCACTCCCAATCATCTCAATGATGTCTAGCAGTTGACAACTCAGCCACTGCATCAACAGCTCTTCACCAGCATTCTCAGCACACAAACAAATACAACTTGGAGTTACTAACAAGCTTTCTCCAAGAATAAAAACTGCATTCATTGCTTCATAGGTTTTGAGTGAGTAAAATAAACCTCTTGCCTACAGGCTTCGAGGTGGACACTACAACTTCTCTTGCTTCACAGCTTTGAGAAGAACATACGGTGACCTTCCCACAACCCGGGAGGTTCACTCTACAGACTCAGCCCTTAAAAACTACATTATTAAAATTACGGCTTTGTACTAAACTTAGGTTACAAAGCTTATATTTATAACCTATTCCCAACTGGACTTGGGCCTTCAATCACAGCTTTAGTTGCTGTTACAAATCAGCAGAAAAATCTGCAACACAAGTCTTCGATCTTTTGTTTCCTAAATAATCTCCTTATTTAGGAAGTCTTCATTCACCTTGATTTTTGATTGAAACTTTTAATCCTTAAAATATGCGCCACATAGGATTGCATAATATTCTCCTGAATATTCTGCATCTGTTAAACTGAATCTCAACTAATCCAACCCAGCCAGTGCATGACAACTTTCAAAACATGATGTTTCCTAAAATGTAGCCTAAGATAAATAAGGAAACATAACAGCTAAATATAACAGTTTCTGCTGTCAAATACTGATGTCATGACATCATACATGACATCCAACTAAATCCTGTATTAGCTTAAACAACCAAAACCTGCATAACACAACACACATGAATTTTTTACCACAAAATGCAGCCAATATGAAAACATCTACAAAAATCTCATCATATTTCGTCACATCGAAAGTCTATGTTTTCTTAGGAAATTTATCGTTCTTTTCTGGTTCAAAAGGATTATTCCCATTCGAAGGGGATAACATTTTATAAGGATAAGGTGGACCTTGATTTAATTCAGCCATGTCTACTTCGCCTTCTTCGAATTACTTCGCCTTCTTCGAATCACCATAATTTGCTTGTTCCTCCTCTTCGGCTTCGACCTATACAATCCTTTCTTTTTTATTACTCTTATTTGCTCTAGCCTTTTCAGCCTTCAAGCGTTCTACTTGTCGAACTCTGTCTGCCAATTGGGCCATATCTCTAAGGTAAGTTGGATCTAACTTCTTTCTGATAGAGAAATCTAAACCTCTAGCAGCCATTTCGACTAGTTCATGTTCGGACACTTGTGTGAAGCACCTTGCCTTTAAAAGGCGCAACCTGTTGAGGTAATCATCTATGTGTTCACTAAATTTCCGCTTCACATTGGTGAATTTTCTTAGGCTTATCTTTGACTGGCCTATATAAAACTACTCATGAAATAACCTTTCTAAACGAGACCAGTCTTGAATGGAATTTGTTGAGAGGGTGGTGAACCAAGTGAACGCATTATTGGTTAGCAAACTAGGAAAGTACTTTATCCTTAGGCTTTCGTTATTTGCTATGTCCCCGGCCTCGGTAAGGTACCTAGCTATGTGTTCGACGGTAGATTCGCTGGTGTCACTAGAGAACTTTGTGAATTTTGGGACTTTCCAACCCCTAGGTAATTCGGTTTGTAAAATGTACCTAAATATAAGAGAAGTATAATTTGGCCTTCGAAGGCCAACATTCACCCCATTTCGCACCATAATTCTTTCGATCATGGTAGCCAAGTTATTATCTCCTAACATCTCATTTTGTCGAACACGTTGGACAACTTCGTCAGCGTTCTGGTTTCGATAAACTAATACAACTCTTTGTGGTTCTTCTTCCTTAGGTCAGCATGTTGATTTCTAGGTAGTTCGACCCTTATTCCCTGATTATATTTACCAGCATTGTGTGTGCCTGGATGTACTTGGTTAATTGTTAGATCCTCTTCGAATGTTCTACCCTGATTTTCTCTTATTCAACCATGACGGAGTGGTTGAATTGGTTCCCTGGGAGCCCTAAAGAAATCTGCAATTCGCCCCATCTACTTTGCCATTTGCTGGTTCGCATGGGCATTTTGTAAGTTTGCTTGTGTTGCATTGTGGATCAAAGGGATGAATATTGCACTCATTTGTTGAGCAAGTACCCCCGCCATTTTGTGATTACTTTCATCCATCTTTTGCCTTAAAACTGCTGAGGAATTTTTTGTAAGTGCATGCAATTGGGTAGAAAATCATTTTGGTCGGATATTCTGACCCAGATTATTAATGCCAGAGTCTGATCCTTGCAAGGGTGGGAATATGGATGTTAATGGATTCGTGTATGTAGACGTACTATTGTGTAAATCTTCCATAAAGGATGTTATCATGCCATATGGAGGATCTCGCATTGGGATCGATAATCCTGGTGTATATGGCTTAGATACATTAAATCCTGGGGGCCTTGGGGTCACAGGTTAACCCTGATTCATTGTAGAGGAGACATTTGGCCCACTCTACGAATTCGAAGGTATGGCCGTTGTACCTTGAATTGATGGTATGGCTTCAGTCGTATTCGTAAAGACCGTGCCTTCTCCTGTCGGAGGAGGGATTTGTTCTACGTTGTTATTAGGATGGTTTGCCATCTTCCTATTGTGTTTCCTTTTTGGTATTGCTTCGTTGGTATTGGCTAATTTCTCACTCCTTAGTCTCATGCAAGAATGTTAACAGATTGAAACAAAAAATAAACACAAAACGAATTTGTGACACAAAAACTAGACATTGTCCTACTAGACGTGCCAGTTTGTTTATCCTGGAATTTGGTAAACAAGTGCTAGTCTTTCAAAACAATAGCATTTCGATTACTTACAGGATCAACTAGATTGATCCTAGGACATGTGTTTAGTTTTGGTTTTTCGATGTCTTTCTGACACTCATTTTCTCAATTGTTATGGCTAATTTCTAAGTAATGGTAATGTTAAACAAAGTAAAGACAGGAAAGTAAAAAAAAAAACTCCAACTTAAATGTAAAAGGAATTAAAAGGACTTTGGTAAAAATAAACTGAAAATTGAATAAAATTTGGTGAATCATACGTACATTCTTAGAAACTCTTTTCTCGGTTAACTCTGGTACTTCAAATGATACTAAGTATTTGTACAAGATTGAACACACTAAAATCTAATGCTAAGATTCTAATTTATACTAATTCAACCATAATGTCCTTTTTCTAACAAAATGCCATCTTTTCTACTTGCACGTCTCTCGAATTCTAAGGCATCCACGCGTCTTTTCGGATAAGATCAATCATTTAAATTTGAATCTTCTTCCTGTCGAGGTGCCAACTCAACCAACATGTCCATCAAAGTAATTTCCTTCGAAGTTTCCAAAAATATTCTAAGTTTCATCAGCTTTACGAGACTATGGCCTTTCGTTAATACTTAGCAAAATAAAACTACTCATGAGCCTGGTAGTCGAATAAAACTTCATGAGGTTATTTCGAAATTTCTTTTCGAAACCACTCCATTTCAACAATCTTCATATTAACTCAACATTCATTTGTCGTCGAAATTCCCATCTCATATATTCATCTGTGTGTCTCATTATTTGGTTCTTGGGCGCGACAGGAAATTGTAGGACATAACGTTCACGTCTCTTCCATATTTGGCACCATTCTAGAGTGTATTCTTTCCAATTGGCATAAGCCCATTGGGCGTCGAATCTAAGGAGATTCTATGGTGACAAACACATTGGATTGGCGGGGATTTCCTGGTGCATGCCGAACTGCATTTTGACCCGGTCACTGTGGTGCATCTGAACAACGTTGAATCCGATGATCGCAGTTTTTGTAGTCCAAATTGTTGCATCCTCGGGGTTAGGTTGATGGTTCAATCCCAAATATGGTCTCCAAATAAAGTGCAGAGTAAAAAGTATTATAAGAATAATAACTTTAAAAATAAATTATTTATAAGATGTATAGTTTAGTGGTAATACATCATTTGGTCCAATGTGATCCAAAAGATTGCAATAGAGGCTCACATTTTGTCTAAGATTCTTGCTGAAATCCATCCCTCGTACACAAAATCAGACATAAGATCATTGTAAACTAAGTTATGATCTTACATGTCAAGAAATCTTACCTCTTGTAAGCAATGACCCGTCATTGAAAGTGAGTATCATAATCTCTCACATCACCTCTGTATACAATTATACTCCATCGTACAAAAAGGCATGGTTAGAAAAGATTAAGACAATTGAAAAAGTATACGGGAACTGTGAGGAATCATACAAAGAACTTCCGGTACTTTTGTCAACGGGAATGGAATACTCCATCGACTGTTCTGGGTGCTTCAACCTTGCATCAAAGGGTTTGCATTTTGTAAACCTATTATTCAAATAGATGAAACATGGTTGTACAGGAAATATAAAAGGACGTTACTGATGGCAGTCGCACAAGATGGCAACAACAACTTTTTCCCAATTGCCTTCGCTTTAGTGGAAGGAGAGACTGGTGGTGGTTGGAGTTTCTTTCTTAAAAATCTCCGAACACATGTTGCTCTGCAATATGGTCATTGTTTAATTTCTGACATACATGCTTCTATTAAGAGTGCATACAACAATCCAGCTAATGGCTGGCACAGTCCCCTCTACTCATGTCTACTGCATTAGACATATCGCACAAAATTTCACGCGGGAGATAAAAGACAAGGCTCTTTGGAAAACTCTTGTGAACGCGGGGTATGCATTAACTCAACCATCATTCAAACATTGTCACAACAAGATCAGATTGTCAAATCCTGATGCAGGGAGGTGGGTTGATAATCTTCCAGTGGAGAAATGGACGAGGTCATATGACAATGAAGAACGATGAGACCACATGACCACGAATCTTGTTGAATCAATGAACAATATTTTCAAAGACATACGAAACCTCCTTGTAACCGCTTTGGTGAAATCAACCTATTTTAGGATGACTTCGCTGTTCACATAAAGAGGTGAAAAGTGGAGTGCAGTGTTACAATCAGGACATAAATCAGGACAGTTGTAGAGTGAAAGATGCATGAAATTTATGAAAGAAGAAAGTGTCAAAGCCATTACTCATCATGTTACGAGATTCGAGGGGCTGTCGAGGCAAGAGTATAGGATTCTACTGCCTTCTCGTTGGTGCGATTGTGAAAAGTTTCAAGTCTTTCGTATGCCTTGCTCCCATGTCTTTGCGGCAATGTGCATATGCTGATAAAGATAAAGGAAGAAAAAGGGTCGTCCCAATAGCAAGCGTATTATAACTGAAATGAATACGACTGACAAACTAGAACAAAAAAAGTAAAAACATTCCACAAATATTAATGAGAAATTAAATGATTATAATTGAAATACACTGAACGTGTAAAATATTTTACAGTGCATAACAATTAATCTCAAGTTAAATATAGCCACAATCACACTTTTTTTCAAAAAAATAATTAAATAATTTTTTGAAAGTTTAATATCTAAAAAATTTCAATAAAGTAATAAAATACTTAAAATAAAATTTTAAAAATAACTATTCAAATTATACTATCATGAAAAAAAATTTTACACAAAAATATACTATTACAAAAAAAATAAAAAATCAGAACAAACAAGCCCATGATTTCATTGTGGTTTAAAATCTCATTACATTGCATACTTTAAAATCATATAATTTAATTAGCTGGCCTTTGAATGTATGTAAGTATGTAACATTCCCTCAAACAATTTTAATTTTTATTAAATTATTAAATTATTTTTTTTAAAACCCTAAATTATTTTCATATGACTATTAAAAAATAAATAAAAACATCTAAAATTAAAGGTTCAATGCAACTGATAAAACAGAAGAAATTAGAAGCAGTTTATCATTTCGATTCAATGGATCGTTTGTACAAAACTAAATTCGGATTCAGCAAAAAACGAGACAAGAACACTAAACCATAACAAAACAAGTACGATATCCAAACTACTAAATCAAACATCTAAAGCAATATGACAATTTCATAATCATAAATCCCGAACAGGTATAACTTTAGTCTAGTCCCTCCAGTTTCCACCACTGCCCCCGTCGCCACCACGAGAGTAGCCACCACCGCCGCCACCACCATATCCTCTATCACCACCACCTCCACCACCATATCTACCCCCACCACCGCCTCCACCGCCATATCTATCACCACCACCACCTCCGCCACCATATCTATCACCACCACCTCCTCCATAACCACGATCTCTTCCACCACCATATCCACCACTTCCGCCACCACCATAACCACCTCCTCCACCGCCATAGCCTCCACCACCCCCACCGTTTCTGTTGTATCCACCTCCACCACCATAACCACCACCACCTCCTCCACCGTATCCACCACCGCCTCCTCCACCTCTACCACGTGACTGAGCTTCATTCACAGTAATATTACGACCATCAACATCTTGACCGTTCATCCCTTCAATCGCATCTCTCATAGATTGCTCCGCAGCAAACGTCACAAATCCAAAACCTCTCGACCTTCCAGTCTCACGATCCATAATAACCTGAACAATCAAAACAAAACAAAAAAAACTCTCAGATCTAACAACAAAAAAACACAAAAACCAGTTCCAGAACCGAATAGTAACCGATCAATCTTCGTCTCTTTGTGAAAAGATGAAGATGAACGTACCTATTGGTGTGAGTAACATAAGAATGATATGATATAGTAACAGAAACAGTAACAGTAGTAACAGTAACAGGATAGATCAAGTAACAAAGAGATCACAGATCAGAACGGAATTCGAATCCAGATCGTGTCAGATCCAAGCCTGCAACAAACGGACCTTGGAATCAGTGATTTCACCGAAAGTAGAGAACGCTTTGTTGAGGCCATCGCTATCGGTGGTCCAGGCAAGGCCACCGACGAAGCACCGGTACTCAGCATCAGAAGAAGCCATCGAAAACTCAATTTAGGGACGAAGAGGGAATAGATGAAAAGAAAGATATTTTAGGCGCTGAATGCAAGGGGTATTATATAGCTGAGTACTCCGTTAACTAGGTTACAGGTTGGGTTAAAACTAGGGCTACGTGGAATCCTATCCTACTCATTCGTCAGGCTGTGGTATCGTTAAGATATTTTTCTCTCGTTTAAAATATCTTTGTCCCTATTACTACTATAATATTACTACTATAATATTCGTCTTTATTGTTTTAAAAAATAATTATTTATTGAACAATTAATACATATATTTTTCATATAACTTAGATATTATTTAATAAAATTAGAAATATTTTTTATAATAGAAATTAGGGAGTATTATAAAAATTTGTTTATTTTTACTTAATTAATACATATAGTATGGTATATTTCTTATAAAAGAAATTACAATGTTAGATTTCACTTTTATTTTTAAAATATTGATAAGATAATAAATATAAAGATCTTGATAAATTATACCATATATTTAATATTGTTTTACATTATTTATGCAGTATTTTTAAAATCAATAATAAAAATATTTTTTAAGATAAATATTTAAAATAGTTTTTTATTTATAGTATTACAAATTCTCGTTATGATTTTTAGTAGTTTTAATATATATATATATATATATATATATATATATATATATATATATATATATATATATATATATATATATATATAAATCAAATATTTAAAATGATTGAACGAATATAATTAATTAATATTGTTAGAATCTGGTGACATCATGTATCAAATTTTAATTTGATACCAAATATTATCACTTGATTTCATTTAATTTAATGATATCTATTTTCTCACTTAAAATGTCACATGACAAAAATATTTGATCCCTAAATATATATATATTTTTATTTAATATTTAAAGTTTTATAATATTTTAAAAATCATTTAATAAATAAATTTTTTAACTATGACCACATAAAGTAAATATATAAAATATTTCTCAAAATTAGACAAGAATTCTCAGCAACTAAATTATAAATTATTTACAGTATATATAGTGTAAAAATGATCATTAGATTGATTAATTAAAATATATTAGAAATTCTATAAAAAAATCACTTGTGTTATTCTAAATTGATTGAAAATTCTATAAAAAAATCACTTGTATTATTCTAAATTGATTGAAAAATCTATAAAATAAATAAATTCTTTATAATTATTCTAAATAGGTTTAAATTCTATTAAAAAATGACTTCTAATTATTCTAAATAAATTGAAATTTTTTATAAAAAATCATTTATAATTATTCTAAATAGATTGAAAATTCTATTAAAAAAGAAATCACTTTAATTATTTTCAAATCCAAATTTTTTATTCTTAATATATATTTTATTTATTTTAATCTTAAATAATTAATTATGCAAAGTATATATTTATTTACATTTCTTTTTCTCCATTGATATTTTAATTTTATTTTTATGGGAGAATGTGATTTTTTTTTTCATTTAAGTAGATCAATTTTTTTAATCCATATAAATTCTTGCTACTATTTTTTTTTTCAACAAAATTTCATATTACATGATTAAGGTGTTCAAACTAAAGACAAAAATTAAATTATTAAAACAACAATACTTTAAAGTCTAATTTGGCTAGTATTAGACACTATTAGCCTACATACTATTTCAATTAATCAATCTTATAGACACTTTTATTTTTATAGAGGCTAATATAAATAAAAAAGAAAAACAATACAAAAGCGAGAGTATCAAAGCCCTCTAAAAAAACCAAACTTAAAAGAAAGACAAAAACTTATTTTTTACAAAATCAACTCATGAAAACAAAGGGATAGAATTAAAGAAAATAGAAAATAGCAATGGTGTGTGTCAGGAAAATATCGTAAAGTAGATCAATTTTTTTAATCTATTTAATTGTTTGCAACAAACTTTTAATTTTATTTTTTTCAGCAAAATTTTATATTACATGTTTTAAGTGTTCAAACTAGAGACAAAAATTAAAAAATTAACAAAATAATATTTTAAAGTCTTATTTAACTACTATTACTATTTCAATTAATCAATTTTATAGACACTAGTGAATCAATATTATAGACACTAGTGAATAAAGAAAACAAAAAACAGTAATGGTGTGTGTCAAATAAATATTGTAAAGGGACGAATTGGTTTATAATATTTAAGAAAGAGAAATAAGGATAGTTTACACTTTACATACCTTAAGATGAAGAAACACTTGCACCAAATAATTTTTGTAGTGTACGAAACACTAACAATGATATTATATATTTATAGTACGAGGCCATGATGTATCTTGAATAGATAATTTATTTATCAATCAAATCATTAACAGTTTTTCAAAAGACTAGGAAATCTATTCACTTAAAATATGTAATATTCATATGAAATTTTATTTAAAAAGTAGAAATTAAAATTAGTAGCAAAATATTATATGGACTAAAAAATTTGATCTACTTAAATGAAAATAAAATCATATTTAACCAAAAATATAAATTAAAATATCAATGGAAAAAAAGAAATGTAAATAAATAAACCTTAGAAAATTAAATATTAATTCGAGAATAAAATAAATGAAATATATATTAAAAATAAAAAATTTGGGTTTAGGAATAATCATAGTTGATTTATTTTTTTATAGAATTTCAAATCTATTTATAATAAGGATTTAATGGAAATACACCGACAGTGTAAAGCAGTTTTACACTGTCAATGAAATCCAAACCGTTAACTTTTATAAATGTTTGACTTTTTCTTTAAATAACATTTAAAGTATTTATTTTCAAGGGTTGTGATGCACTGACTGTGTAAAGAATTTTACACTGACAGTGCACTACCTTTAAGCTCTTATAATAATTATAAATGATTTCTTTTTTTATAACATTTCCAATCTATTTAGAATAATTATAAGTGATTTATTTGTTTATGAAAATTTTGAATCCATTTAGAATAATTATAAGTTTTCTTTTTTATAGAATTTCCAATTAATTTAGAATATAACAAAATTTCATATTACATATTTTAAGTAAATAGATTTCCTAGTGTTTTGAAAAAACTATTAAAGATTTGTGTTAAGAAATGTTTGGTGGTCTAACGCGCAATCTTATAAATCTAGCTTGTAAGGTATGAGTTGCCCCCACTTATAAGCACATGTTCAGACCATATATTGACTTATGTGGGACTTTTAACACACCCCTTCATGTTTAGGACTAGACAACTAGAGTGTGGAAATAAATGGTGGGTGGCTTAATAGCAAAAACCTGATAGTAGGTGGTCCACCGGATCTTAAACGAGACTCTTGATACCATGTTTTTAGCAGTGATTAACCCAAAAGGGCATTTCATGTCGATCTCGTCTTCGAGGTCATCATGTAGAAAAGTTGTATTAACGTCAAGCTGATGGGCTGATGGACATGCCAGTTAAGGGATGAAGCAATGGATAAAAATAATCTAATTGTTGTCATCTTAATAACAGGACTAAATATTTCTAGATAGTCAAGACCTTGAGTTTGATTGTAGTCCTTAGAGACAAGTCAGGCTTTATACCTATCGATGTTGCCATTAGGGTGATATTTGTGTATGAAGATCCACTTACAGCCCATGGCCTTTTTGTTTGTTGTGAGGAGAGCCCAACAAGTGATGAAGGCCAATGCTGGTAAGAAAAGAAACAATGTTTCTTTGGAGATTGGCGATCAAGTTCTAGTCAAGTTGCAACCATATAGACAATCTTCCGTAGCTTTGAGAAAGAATAACAAGTTAGGGATGAGGTATTTTGGTCCATTCAATATCATTGACAAAATTGGTGCTGTAGCTTATAAGCTCCAATTGCCGGAAACAGCTCGTATACACCCTGTATTTCATGTATCACAGTTGAAAGTGTTCAAAGGACTCACTGCTGTACCATACTTGCCATTACCATTAATTACAGTGGAAGAAGGACCTGTGATTCAACCAGCCGCTGTGTTGAGTACTCGAAGCATTCTTAGAGGAGAACAAGAGGTGGAACAATTGTTGGTGAAATGGAAAGATATGCCAAGCCATTAGGCAACTTGGGAAGACAGAGACGACATGCTGCAGAGTTACCCGAACCTCAATCTTGAGGACAAGATTGCTCTTGAAGGGGAGGGTAATGTTATGGGTGAGAAGTGCCCAATTGATAAAAGTGAGGTGAATGAGGAATTGAATGATGACATGGCAAAGAAGACTGAAGTGAGGCGCAGCAATAGAATTAGAGGAAAGCATCCGAGGTGGGCCCAGTTTGTTAGTGAGTGAGATAATATTAGTAGTGGGTAGCTCAAAGAGTAGAGTGTGAATTTGTATGAGATCATTCTCTCTCTTCTCTCTCTGATTCACCTCATCCCTTGTGGGATTGTCTCTTTCCACTATTTTCCTTCTATGCATTGTATTTGCTTTCTTATGATAATATTCCACATTTGAATCGTATTGCTTTTGCTATCAATATACATCCTTCATTTACCACAATTGAGTACTGCTATATTCTTGCACAGCTATGACATTTAAGTTCATTGAGAATGACTTGTTGCCATTAAAATTAAAATTAACATCATAAATTTTTAACGTATCAAATAATAAAATTTTAATGTATGTAATAATGAGCTTTTAACGTATCAAATAATAAATTTTTAATAAAATATTAAAATTATTTTTTTTAGAATAAATTAGAAATTTTTAATTTTTTAAAACATAATATATACATTTATTAATAACTTATTTTAAAATAATATTTATCTATTAGTAACTTATTTTCAAAAACACATTTATTTTTTAAAATCAATTATATTATTTTAAAATGTAATACATTTTAATAGATATTAATTTTATTTGAAAATTTATTATTACAATATATCAAATATTAATTATTAACAACATAATATATATACTGAAATTAAAATAAACAGCATAATTTATTGTTAAAAAGTATCAAATAATAAAATTTTAATGTATATAATAATAAACTTTTAACGTATCAAATAATAAATTTTAATAAAATATTAAAATTAATTTTCTTTAGAACAAATTGGAAATTTTTTAAAACAAAATATATACATTTATTAGAAAAATTATTTTAAAATAATATTTATCTATTAATAACTTTTTTTTGAAAACACATTTATATTTTAATTCAACATAATTTTAATAATATATTTATTCTATATATATATATATATATATATATATATATATATATATATATATATATATATATATATATATATATATATATATATATATATATATATATATATATATTTCATATTACTTTATTATTAACATGTAAAATTAATATTCAATATTACAAACAATAATTAAAAAATTTAAGATTTAATGAGGAAATGTTAAATAAATTATAAAATAATATTCATAAAAAATTTTAAACAAAAATTAAAATGGAAATATGAAATATAGCAAATATGTAATATATACATTTCAACAACAATTTAATTCATAAACAGGGCCGGTAATTGGCAAGTGCAACCAGACCTTCTGAAGAGGGCCTCTAAATGTGGGGCCTCAAAATTTTGATTACCAATCTAGTCCAATTAATAATTGCATAAAAATCATGTATTAAATACTTACGCTTGCATAGCTTGCATACTCCAACAATTACCTATAAATAAAATATGGTCTCCTGTATTGTACTGCCATATACCCATTATTAATTCATTAATAAGATGTGATAAAAAAAAAATTCATTAATAAGATATATATAAATGATATTACTAGGGCTAATTATATTATATTATATATATTATATATTATAATACTACTAAGACTATTAGACTATCTATCATTTGTCGTTTTTTTACTACTATAGTATCTCTCAAAATCAATTTCTCAAAGTTTCCCGTGCAAGTTAGATCATGAAATTGTTGCAATATTGCTTAAAAATAATTTGTTTTTGTTTCATGCATTACTTTTAATAAGTTATATAATTAACAAATATATATAAAATTTTGTGTATAGTTTATTTTTTTCTGGCATAAAGTCTATAAATATATATTTTAATTGGTATTTCTTTTTTCATCATTTTTTATTTATTTGTTTATTTACAATTTTATTTAAAAATAATTAGTGATCTTTTAATTTTATTTTTCTATTCAACTTCAATATTTTGTATTTGGTTCAAATTCAACGTTGCAAATTTAATCAAGAATAGTAAAAATCTCCGGGTTTTAATTTTTTTTCATTATTTTATTATGTCTTCTAAATTAAAATTTAAAATGTTTGATCCAGAATATGAAAAATGTAAGAAAAAAAAGATTTAATGAGCTAACTCAATCTCAAGCAGGAACTCTTGATAAATTTCTTATAAAAGAACCACAAATTTTAGTTGAAATTTTATTTAAAAATAATTAATGATCTTTTAATTTTATTTTCCTATTCAACTTCAATATTATGTATTTGGTTCAAATTCAACGTTGCAAATTTAATCAAGAATAGTAAAAATCTTCAGGTTTTAATTTTTTCATTATTTTATTATGTCTTCTAAATTACCTCCTAAATTTAAAATGTTTGATCCAGAATATGAAAAATGTAAGAAAAAAAAGACTTAATGAGCTAACTCAATCTCAAGCAGGAACTCTTGATAAATTTCTTATAAAAGAACCACAAATTTTAGTTGAAAATTCAAATGTTGATAATGTTATTTTAAAAATTTAATTTTTTCAGGGGTCTACTTTTAATATTAGAACAGGGCCTCTAAATTATTTGAGACGGCCCTGTTCATAAAGAGCATGATGGCCTAGTAGTAGTGCCTTCTACTTGGTGTGTGGAGGGTTCACACCCATTATCCTCAAAATTTTATAGTTTTTCATCTTTTAAAATTTGAAAGCTTAAATAAAATGTCAATGTGTCGATTAAAATAATTTAAAATAAATATAATAAAGCCACGTCAACACATTTGAATTAAAAATGTTAAAGTGGATAATAATATTCTGAACAAATTTATCCATAATTTAATCTCAGGAAACATTATCCATTTAATCTCAGGAAACATCATAATTTAATGTTTAGGTCGATATTGGAAATACACAATAATTCTTTAGCATGCAATAATATTGTGTTGTTCTATCTTCAACATCCACAGTTTTGAGGTTACGAATACGAAAGTACAAGTATTATATCAATACTCCTATTGAGTATGATATTGTGTTATAAAAGTATTTATGATTAAATGTAATTACTCTCTTAATAGCGTACACCTATATGTAATTACTATTTTAGACCTATGTGGATATTCTATGACATTTCATTTGAAAACTCATTAGTAGAATCACTTACCACATACTTATACACATGAGTAAGTCTTATGATATTTTTGGTTAGTGGGAGTTTGTCATTAGCATTTTCATATGATTGGTCCATTCTTTAATAACATATTACTCTTAACGTAAATATATTACTCTAAATTCATCATTTTTTTTATATAAAATGTTAATCTTTAACATGTATGATTTATTTTTCCTATCGGGTTCGATTTCTACAATGTTGAAACTTACTTCTCTTTGATTGGTTAGTGTTTTGACCATTATTGATGTAACATCCCTATTTTTCTAAGCATGATAATAAAGCTAATGAGACCTATTGGAAACCAAGAGTTGTTAAGAGGAGTTATGGATTAGTTGGAATCCAAATATTTGGTTAGAAACTAGCTAAGTGGTAAACCAATAATTATGGTTTAGTTGAAGGATATCTTGGTCTTTCCATTTCTAATAGGTGGCATAAGGGTTTATTTGGAATGCACATTTCATTCTCTTATTCCACCAGATCAAAATTCGAGTAGAAGCGGTAAAGAGAAGAAAAAGAATTCAAGTTTATCATGTTCATATTTTCATTTTCTCAACCTTGGTACAACCTCCACTAATCAGGCGATAACTTATTACTTGTAACTCGGATTTAAGCGATTCTTGATTTTATAGAATCTACATGAAATTCCCTTCAATTTGGTACATAATTTCATGCCAAGAAGGTCTATTATGAGGGAGATAAACATGTTTAAAGATGAGGGGATGATGCTGATTTTTGGTAAAGGCATGCATACGGGTTTGATGATTATGGATGTGTAATTTTGATCAAGAATGAGACTCGGTAGCAGCTTTAGCACCATCTTAACCTCCATTGATGCAAGGTGAGTTCCATTAGATAGAAATTTGGTAGGAGAATTTAGAGATAATTGCATGTTTGGGATTATGGGTGAGATAAATTCTTTGCATGCTTGATCTAATTGTTGGAATTTATTTTAGGATGCTAATGGAATGATGGGGATGTTTGGGTTAGGAAAAAGAATGGATTTTGTAGCTTAAAAATGCAGAAAACTGATTTTTTTATAGGGTGTAACACGTTCCCTGTATGAGGGTAACCAGTTTCCCACACACACACAGGCATGTGGAAGCTGTCTACATGGGGTGTAACTCGTTCCTTGTAGGAGGATAAGTAGTTCCCACTGAGTCAGACTTGAAATTTTCAAACTTTGAAAATTCGTAACTTTCGCCTCGGGTGTCAGAATGTTGTGTGGTTTGTATCGTTGGAAAGCTAAGTAAATGTACTTTCTAATAAAATTAGTTCCAAAATGAAATTTCGCATCTGGTCTGTCATGAAATACACAGGAAAGATATACCATACTAAAAAGATAAATGACACCGGGATTGTTTACCTAGTTCGGTGACAAACACACCTACTCTAGGGGCATACCAAGTCAGGAATGAAGTCCACTATCAGTAGCATTAATTTATAAATCCTACATCCAACATCCCTGTTGACGATCTACTCACTTAATCACTACCCAATGACCCTTCTACCTAGATCCTCTCTAAATATGGAATATCTCCATCCCACTTCTAATCACTGCAGTGATGTTGTACAGTTTTCCAGTCCCAGGAGTTGTATCAACGGCCTAATCACCAACATTCTGATCACACACACAAACGAGTTTGGAAGACACACTTCCATGAAAATACCTAGCCAAGACTCTTGGCTAATAACAATAACTTAGAGTTGCTTCAAAGCTTCCTCCAAGAACAATACATCTCTTACCTAAAGGCTTCAAAGTGGACACTACTTCTCTTGCTTCACAGCTTCGAGAATCACATGGTGATCTTCCCACATCCTGGGAGATTCACCTAGACAAACCCTAGACTTCTATATCTTGAATTCTTATCAAACTAGGTTACAAATCCGTATATTTATATCTAAACCATAACCTATACCCAACTGTATTTGGGCATCTAATCGCAACTTATTTGTTGTTACAGCTTAGCAGTAACTTCTGCTACAAACAAGGTCTTCAATCTTTAGTTTCCTAAAAAATCTCCATATTTAGAAACTATATAAATCTGTATATTCTTCAAATATTCTGATTTACTTTAGCGCAGTTGCAATGTCGTGACATCTCATATGACATGTTATTCCAGATGTTGAAATAGTTCAACATAACATGTTCCAACATTCTGATAGGAATTCTTGTTGTTCCTGTTCTTCTTAGTAAGCTTCCACATCATATTCTTCATTACATTATTGTTGCTAATATTTGTTTTACAAAAATTAAGCCAACCTAAAAATAGAGAACTTACAATCTCCCCCTTTGGCAAATTTTTGGCTAAAACAAACAACTAAATAAATTACACATTACACCTTAGCAGGTAATAAAGAAAATAAAGAAAAACACATCTACTAGCAATAGTAGATCTCAGCAACTGTGCAGTAGACTTCAGCAATTGTGGATGGATTCAGTCTTCAAATAAGATGTCAGGACATCTCGTTCAACATCTTCAATCCAGCATTCTGAATGAGCTCCACTGCAGCTGGAACCTTAACACCAACGAACAGAAACCTCATAATCAATGAGAGACGATCCAGAGGTCATCGGGTGTACACGAAGAAGAAGATGAATTACACTCCCCCTCAACCCAGGTTCCAATTCTTCTCACAAAAGACCAATGGTGGCATAGGAGAATCTGCTAAGCCTTTCTTGATCAGCAGCCACCAGTCGACCTAGAGCATGAGATGAAACTTAAGAAGTATCCACATGCTACCCTAGGTAACTCAGAACACAGGTCACAACTGTGTTCATAACTCAGATCATAAGTCACAAAAGCATTTCCTTCCAGACCAGACATAGGATACGACTTCCTCTTTGACAAGTCTGTTTACCAATTGAAATACCCAGTTCCAGACACATTACAGTTAACCCTTTATCCCCCTTTTTGGCCAAAATTGACAAAGGAGGCCTTCACAGAACCAGACCCAGGCACAGCTTACCCAGACCCGAAAGAACCCTATTCAAAATTCACAACACACACTCACAATTTGTGAAAGAATAACCTCTATAAATAGTTGGTCCTTTGCTTGGGAAATAACGAGTCCTTGAATGTTCCATCTTCTGTTCAAGGAGAGCATTATTTGAGGAGAGAATACCACCAAAAATATATGTGCACCGTCCAACCGGGCTTTGAATGCCTTTATTAAGCTTAAACTGCTTCTTCTGGACAATTCAGTCCCAAGGCATGCACATGCATGGTCAATAACACTTTCTAGACATCCTTTTTACACGTGTCTGACTGCATAGTCTAGAATATTCCTTTGTTAGGCTCAGGGAAACATGTTATGAACAATGTTTTGACATCCTATCATACATTGTCTTCAACTTCAAACAAATCTTCGGTAATTTTAATCAAGGACGTTTCCCAGACTACTTCACATGCTCAGAGGCATGACCATGATGCCTTCAACTGAATTTTCCAAGTGCCCTCTTTTCACTTGGAATTAGTGTCACACAAAACGAGTGTGACAACTCCCAACAACCAGCAGGATAATCCTCTTATCCCATTAAATACTCCATAACCAACCCATCCTCTTGGAGTAAGGTGGAATAATCTAGCTTTATTTGGCTAGAAATTCAGAGACCTTCATAGGGGCAAAGCTAGCTACACCTTGTGACAACATGTCTCAGCATGTTAGTTAACATCATCCTCATAAGAGGGTAATAACTCCATAAGCTTGAACATTGTAAGATCTAAACAAGCCAATTAGTCCATTAACTCCCCCTGTCATGGACAACCAATACTACAGTTTCTGCACTGACTCCCTCAGTAGAGTCACTAACAAGGACACATCTGATTCGTACCCTTGCAAATCCACACCCTGTATTATGACCTATTGTGTGGACAGGTTGTCATGAGTACACGGTGTGAAGTCAGACACCAACTCCAAAAGAAATTCTAAGTTTGCTTATAAGCTTTACTAAGATTCAGATTTAACACTTGTCTAGAGTGACTTGCAACAGAAGAAAACCACCTGATCATAACTCAGTATCTGACACCCTTGTTCTGTCCTTATATCCACTATTAGTTGTTGATGCTAGTGGAGTCTTCAACAAAATAATTATGCATTCACTACACATACTACAGTTGACAGGATTTGAGTCTCCATATTCTAATCCTCATAGTCAGAAAACTCACTTCTTGACCATAATGGTTGAGTATCCGACTTTACCTGCCCAATCTCAAGCATCTTCCAAATATAGTCATCAACACGCATGATGTTAAGACATTATTTGACACATCATCTTTATAATCCAACTCTGGTTCTTGAATCATTATCCAAGGGACTTATTGTGCATAGAAGTCCTTCAGGAAGCTCTAAAAGAAATCCCACCACTGCAGCTTGCGAGAGAAATAAACTCTCAATCATTTCCTGATAACATTAGGTCAGAAAGCAGACTTCCACACACCTCAGATTTGTACCTTGACCCTATCAAGGTTGTTCATCAGTTACGTGCTCACCTTCCTATAACCAGCAGATGATGTGTTTCACTACAAGCTTCCTTTAGAGGTACAGTCAGCTGATAAGACTACCTATAATATACAAAAAACAGCACATGACATTATTATACACCACTTGAAGCGAGTGGATTCTTCAATAAGACACAGAGTCACGTTAGCCATTTCTTATTTGGTCAGTGACTTGACCCTTAATCCCATCCTGAGTTAAATGAACTTTCTTAGTTGGGGAAGCAGAAAACTGAAGTGATGTTCAACCGTCTGTTTTGACATTAACCATACTCTCAGAATCTTGCTATGGTTCTGGAGATGACTTCCATAGAAACCTAACACTCTTGTAGGGGAATCAAGAGAATTAACCATCAGTAGTTGATCAACCCTTCAAAGACCATATCTCATATGCACAATGTACAAACCTCCTTTCTGACTAAGAGATGCTTGGATGCCATTTTTTTGCGCCTATAGAAGAGATTCCCTCTAACAGGTATCCGAAGAAGATTTCAACGAACATGGCATTAACTGGTCTTTACTCTTCACAAGCAGACTGTTCAGACTAAGCATGCTTCTTCAAAGCACAAGGATCCACTTCATTCCTTGCACTACCACGGATTCATTATGTGAGTACACCACATAAATGAACCCAAGCAAAAAGAGAAGCTTCGCGTAAATACCAGGGAACCTTACTTCTTTGTTCTAGAATAGTATTTCCTCATTGCTTCAGCTGAAATGTCCATCCTAGGTGAATTGGATGAAATTCTGAAGTTCAGACACACATAATATCAGTTAATGTGTCTCCAATTCTTACCATCCTTTGGAAGAATTTTCCATTAGAACAAGAGTTACATGCTCTCATAGACTTGATAATTGTACCAAGTTTGAGTAAGCGATCTCCACTCTATTCTTGAAAAGAACTACCAGACATATTAAGAAAAATAAATTCTCAGGATACAGATGTCAAGACATTATGTCTGACACTTCCTTCAAGGTCTTCTTGCTTCAGATTGAGGACTCTCTCTCTTATTAATTGCTAAGAAATACTTGAGAATAATACAACAATCTTACATCCTGTGTTCTATAAGCACAAGTTATTCTCTTCCGAATAGAATATGTTCCATGGCCATAACCAATATTTCGAAAAGAGGAAGTCGCTATGCCACAACTGTTTTCAGAGGTCCAAAACCATGCCACTTCTCATGTCCAAACCAAAATCCTAGCAAGATATCAGGTTACAGGTCCTTGCTTTCTTTTGAAATCATAAATTGAAGCACCTTACACAAGCTTTTAAAGCATTGTCCACTTGTTTTAGGCTTTCTCCGAAGATACATTCCATTTCAAGAAGAAAGTTAACACTTCTATTTTGATCAAAAGCACTTTAATCACAAAGTAAATGCTTGGAGCTTTGTGATTGTTACTTCTGATCACACAACATCTCAATATCAAGAAGCAACCTCCTGAAAACCTACAACCACTCTATAAATGCTCCATGATCACCTTAGAACCATCATGTTCATGTACTTTCAACTTGAAATCCAGCCAAACCAACTTTTGATAAAATGGTCATTTCCAACTGATTTCTTCACACATAAACCACAAATCATGCCTGTAAATAGAATACCTTGGCTCTAAAGTCCAACAAACAATAACTCTCCAATTCACTATCTCACTCAAAGCTCATTTTTACCTTCAAGCAAAAACTTTCGAAATTGCAAGTTCCCTCATGCTCCTTGCAAACTAACCAATCAAACACCGACCATACAACCTATAGATGCTTCTGTATCTATAAATTTGCATCTATAAACACCAGATCATGATCTTCCATTTCTCATTTTTCACACATGCAAGTTGAATTGATCAGAAAGATCTAGGCATTCTCATTGCAAAGTAAGCATCCCATAAGCTTTTTGGAGGTTCAAGGAAGTTATTTGCATCATCACATCACTTCTTTAAGTGCTAAAAGAGGCATTGGACCTTGCTCCAATAGGTACACGATTTTAAACTTGAACTCTCTCATTTAAGCATCATTTTATGCATTTTGATTGTTGTGATGCCATGAGCTGAAGGCCTGTGAAAATAGGAATTGATTGTACTTGTGTATGATTTATCTTCATTTCAAAAATTTAGGGTTCTTGAGCTTTTTTGGAAAATTTGAGAGCTACACTTAGTTTTAATTTTTTATATATATATTTTTTAGTTCCAAGTGAAATTCTAAGCAAGTTTGATGTTTACATTTTTTAGTTTGGTTGAAAAATGAGAAAGTTTCATTTCTGAAGCTTGAGGTTGAAGATGACAATGGCAGTGGCACCATTTTTTGTTTTAAATGATTGTTTAAAATATATTTAACTAAAAGCGTTTTATTAACGGATGAGAGCATAGCACCGCTGGTCAAGGAGTTTGTGTGTGAAGCAAAGGGTTTGGGGTTCGAATCCCCCTCGCCCCAGACCTTTTGTGTTATTTTCATTTTTCTCACATTTTAGCCTCAAACATGGTTTATGTTGTTGTGTTGTTATTTTCTAAATGCCACAGGCGTGTGGCCTGGTGTCTATGGTTTTGTGTGGTAATCCTAAGGTCAGGAGTTCAAGTCCCCTTGACCTCCAAACCCATTTTTTAGTACTTTTCCCATTTATTTTGGTTTTCTATTTTCTTTTATTTTATATTTTCTTTTGCTTCTTTATTTGTTTATTTTTATTTTAGTTTCTGAATTTATTTTATCAACTAATATTTAAAAACTCCAAAAAATATTTTTTTATATTTTATTTTATCTAATCTTGATTTTGTTTTATTATATCTTATTCAATTATTAATGAAAAAATACCAAAAATATGTTCTCTCTTAAATAAATTGTTTAGACTATGTTGGTAAAATGTTTAACCTAATTCTTGATGGATTTAATACTATGAATGCCTTGATTTATTTATCTAAGAATGATTACTTGTTTCTTTGAAATTTATCTAAGAATGATTACATGTTTGAATTCAATTTGTCTTTGCTTTGATAAATGATTAGGGTTTTGAAATGGTTTGATTTCTTTGGGAATGACTTGATATCTCCTTCTTAAGTTTTGTTGTTACCCTTGATCCATGTTTGTTTCCCTTTTAGGGTTTTGAATAGTTTGAATTTAAATAATATGTTTCTCTTTGTGTAGTGTTGGCTTTTATGCTTGTTTGTGAGACCTCTAGTATTGTCTATGTTCCTCCATATTTGAATCATACCTATGAGTGCTTCTTGTTGATATAATTGTTTATCATTGTAGCGGGGAAAATCTGAGATCGAAGTCATAGGATTGACTCGACTCAATATTTCAGTGAAAGTCGCCACCGCGCTTTATTGTTTCCAAAGGAAAAGGGAAAAGAACGAATAAAACCCAAAGTTTGTTTTTAAAACAAAAAGAGATCTTAGGTACGGGTGTTGATTATACAAGGGGAAGGTTTTAAGCACCCCTCATATCTGTGGTATTCCACAGGAACCTTTTTGAAAATCTGTGTCGTGTGTGCTAAAAAAAGGTTTGTTTCATTTTTAAAATAAGCTCGGCAAGACATTAAGCCTTGTGCCTACATAACTCCTCGGTGCAATGTGTAACACCCCTTTAATAACCCGCGACAAATAACAGTATATTAAATCAGAGTAACATGTAGAGAGGCATCACAATTATATAAATGATAAAACACGCGTCGGTACATATCATGCATTCACTGAAACAACTGAAATTATAACTCATTAAATAAAATCATGTTTTACACAGCGGAATCAAAAACATAGAGTCAACATTCATCATTAATGTATCCGACTCAACCAACAAAACCAATTAGAGTTATAAACAACTCAAAACAAACGTGTTCCCAGTGTTACATCTACCAGAGCATGACACCGACACTATAACTAGAAACCGACTTATGAGCTAATCCTCACCAAGTCGCGCCGCTATCCTCAATCTGAAAATGACAACAAGTAAGGGTGAGTCTCATCACAGTTAACCAATGTTATTGCATCATAAATAATAACATATCATAGTTGTATCATTCACCCAATTGTTTCATACTCAGACAAATCAATCATTCATACATCCACAGATAAACAAACAGTCAACATGTAACATCTATCATCAGGCTATAACAAATCATGCACATGTATGAAACTGACACTATGCATGTGGTACCAATCATCACCAGTGGAAATCATCCACCGACCGATCTATCATCATCCAGATACGGCCCTGCCAGCACCAATTCCACACAATGGGAATTCTGCCCCTCACTGAATCCTCTCATCATCTAGGATTCAGCCCATGTTTATGAATGCATGCAACATATATATAACATACTTTCATCATTACCATTCTATGAGTAGCATCATCTATACTCATTTCATCATCATCATCATCAACAATACTAAGCATGTTCATATATACATTACATCATTCAATACAATCAATCATCAGTAAACCACAGAGTCACATCACAAGGTTTACACAGTCTAAAACAGCATACAAACAGGCCTACAAATCGAAAGTTACACATCATCGAACTTTCCAGAAAAATCACAAAACAGAAATTTGCACACATAGCGTCCATACGCGTATCATGTTGCCCATACGCATCCATACGCGTATCACCATGTCTCATACGCGTATCATACGCATTTCACCAGAACTCAAAATGGCCTAGAAACCAACCCATAAGCGTATCAGCCTTGCCATACGCGTATCACCAGACTAATTTTCCTCTTTCCAAATTCCCATACGCGTATGAGCATCCCCATACGCTCCCATACGCAAAACACCAGTACATTGTATTTGGGACAGGGCAACTGCGTATCATACGCGTATAGCCCATTGGGAGTGTCCCCCATACGCGTATGACCTCATCCCATACGCGTATGGCACTGTTTCATACGCGAAACACCAGAAAATGCCCAGAACCTGCAGAATTCGTAACAGTCCAAAACCCATTCGTTTTTACTCATACCAGTCCACGATTTTGAGTCTAAAAACCACAAAAATTCACATCTAAACAGCATACGAATTCATCCACAACCACAGTATATGATTCTATAATCAATTTCATTCATCATACCCTAAATCTATCAGTTATTAGGGATTCACAGTCCAAATTTCAATGATGAACACATACACAATTTCAGAATATAGAATCAATGGATCCAACCATACTCCTAATCCATACTATCACCTATAATACGATAAAAGAGATTAAATGGAGAGTCTCCCCTTACCTAAGATAAAAGTCTTGGTTCTTGGTCTCTCTCTCTACAGTTCTCCTTCACGTTCCTTGTTCCCAATTCTGTTCTTTCACGTTCTTTCTTTCCCAATTCCCAATTCTGATTATTTTATGAAAAATAATATTAAATTAGTAAGGGCTTTACTACACCACACCCCCCTCTTCTTACTAATTTCACACATGGCCCAAATGCCATTAACCATCATTTTCCTCTTATTTTCATAAAATCCATAATAATAATAATTATTAATCTAATATTCAAATTAAATTAAAAATTAAAATTATACGGGCGTTACAACTCTCCCCCACTAAAAGAGTTTTCGTCCTCGAAAACATACCTCAGGTAAAAAGTTCTGGATAAGAATCCTTCATCTGACTCTCTAGCTCCCAGGTAACATTCCCCTTAGCAGGTCCTCCCCAAGCTACTCTGACCAAAGCTATTTCCTTGCTACGCAATTGCTTCAGCCTTCGATCCTCAATCCTCACAGGTAAAGTCTCAACCGTTAAGTTATCCTTCACCTGTATATCATCTACTTGGATCACATGGGACGGATCTGAAATGTATTTCCTCAACTGAGACACATGAAATACATCATGCAAATTTGCAAGCACCGGCGGTAAAGCGATACGATACGCCACTTCTCCCACTCTTTCAGAAATTTGGAATGGTCCAATAAAACGCGGAGTCAACTTCTTCGACTTCAATGCCCGACCAATCCCTGTCATAGGAGTAACTCTCATAAACACATGATCTCCCTCTTGAAACTCAAGTGTTTTCCTCCTCTTGTCGTGATAACTCTTCTGACGACTCTGAGAAGCCTTCATCTTCTCCTGAATCATTTTAATCTTCTCTGTAGTCTGTTGTACAATTTCTGGACCAATCACAGCACTCTCACCAGATTCGTACCAACACAACGGCGTCCTACATCTCCTACCATACAAAGCCTCAAACGGAGCCATACCGATACTCGAATGATAACTGTTGTTGTAGGTAAACTCAATCAAAGGCAGATAACTATCCCAAGTACCTCTTTTTTCCAACACACAAGCCCGCAACAAATCCTCTAATGACTGAATCGTCCTCTCAGTCTATCCATCAGTCTGCGGATGATAAGCAGAACTCAATCTTAGCTTAGTACCCAAAGCTTCCTACAAACCTTCCCAGAACTTAGACGTAAACCTCGGATCTCTGTCTGACACGATACTTGAAGGAATACCATGTAGACTAACTATCTTCTCAATATACAATTGAGCCAGCTTCTCCATCGGATAATCCATTCTCACCGGTATAAAATGTGCAGACTTTGTCAACCTGTCTACCACGACCCAGATAGCTTCACAATTTCTGACAGTTCTCGGCAAACCCGTCACAAAATCCATTGAGATGCTGTCTCACTTCCACTCAGGAATAAACATCGATTGCATCAACCCAGACGGTTTCTGATGCTCGATCTTTGACTTCTGGCAAGTCAAACAAGAATACACAAACTCAGCAATTTCCTTCTTCATTCCAGGCCACCAAAACAACTTTTTCAAATCATGATACATCTTGGTAGCACCAGGATGAATACTCAATCCACTACGGTGTCCTTCTTCCAAAATACGCTTTCGGAGTTCATCAATATCAGGAATACAAACTCGGTCACCAAACCTCAGTATACCATTCTCGTCGACCCTGAATTCACTACTCTTGCCTTGATTGATCATAGTCAACTTATCAATCAATCCAACATCAGCTTTCTGAGCTTCTCTTATTTCTTCGAGAATACCACTAGTCAGCTTCAGCATACCCAATTTGACACTAGTAGGAGTACCTTCACACACTAAACTCAAGTCTCTGAATTGCTCGATCAAATCCAATTCCTTCACCATTAGCATAGACATATGCAAGGTTTTTCTACTTAATGCATCAGCCACGACGTTTGCCTTACCCGGATGGTAATTCAAACCAAAATCATAATCCTTCAGAAATTCTAACCACCTTCTCTGTCTCATATTCAGCTCTTTCTGATCAAAGAGATACTTCAGGCTTTTATGATCACTGAACACCTCAAATCTCGAACCATACAAATAGTGTCGCCACAACTTCAAAACAAAAACCACAGCTGCCAACTCCAAATCATGAGTCGGATAATTCCTCTCATGCACTTTGAGTTGTCTCGACGCATAAGCGACCACTTGTTGATTCTGCATCAATACACCACCTAAACCCATCAGTGATGCGTCACAATAAACCACAAATGATTCTGTCGGATTCGGCAAAATCAAAATAGGAGCACTAGTCAATCTCCTCTTAAGCTCTTGGAATCCTTCTTCACACTTTGCATCCCAAATAAAGGCTTGTCCCTTCCTGGTTAATTTAGTTAACGGCAATGCTAACTTTGAAAATCCCTCAATGAACTTTCTGTAGTAACCTGCAAGGCCAAGAAAACTACGAATCTCAGATACTGACTTCGGAGCTTCCCACTGAAACACCGCTTCTATCTTTGTAGGATCAACAGCAATACCATCCTTAGAAATCACATGTCCAAGAAAACTGACTTCTTCTAACCAAAATTCACACTTCGACAGTTTGGCAAAAAGTCGCTTCTCTTTCAACAATTCTAACACAGTTCTGAGATGCTCTGCATGTTCCTCCTCATTCTTAGAATATATCAGGATATCATCTATAAACACCACCACGAACTTATCGAGATAAGGATGAAAGATCCTGTTCATATATTCCATAAAAACACCAGGTGCATTAGTAACTCCAAACGGCATCACAGAATACTCATAATGTCCATACCTCGTTCTAAAAGCAGTCTTCTGAATATCGTCATCTTTCACACGTATCTGATGATACCCAGACCTCAGATCAATCTTACTAAACACACGTGCTCCAACCAACTGGTCCATCAAATCATCAATCCTCGGCAATGGATACCGATTCTTGATAGTGACCTTGTTCAATTGTCTGTAATCTACACACAGCCTCATTGAACCTTCTTTCTTCTTTACCAGCAACACAGGTGCACCCCACGGCGAAACACTAGGACGAATAAACTTCTTCTCAAGCAATTCCTCTAACTGCTTCTTCAGTTCAGCCAATTCAGAAGGCGACATACGATACGGCGCCATTGACACTGGACTAGTTCCTGGAACTAAATCAATAGAAAACTCCACTTCTCTTTCCGGTGGCAATTCATTCACATCTTCTGGAAAAACTTCTGGAAATTCACACACTACAGGCAATTCGCCACTCGCCACTTTCTCTTTTATATTCATCAATGCGAACAACATAAACACTGTTGCACCACCTCCGATAGCTTCATTCACCTGTCTAGCTGTCATTTCCAGACTATCAGAACTAACCTCTTCAGGAAAAATCACCGTCTTCGCAAAACAGTTGATATGAACACGGTTGAATTCCAACCAGTTCATTCCCAGGATTACATCAAGTTGTTTCAACGGAAGGCACACTAAGTCCATCCCGAATTCTCTACCAAAAATGTCAACCGGACAATTCAAGCATGCAGACGAAGTAGTTACTGAACCCGACGCAGGAGTGTCAATAACCATACTTTCATTTATATCAGATATCTCAAGATTTAACCTCTCAGCACAATCCAAAGAAATAAAAGAGTGAGTTGCTCCAGTATCAATAATTGCAACTAAAGGTGTGCCATGAATGAAACACATACCTTTAATCAACCTGTCTTCTGGAGTAGTCTCAGATCCAGTCAAAGCAAAAACCTTTCCTCCTGATTGGTTCTTCTTTGGCTTAGGACAATTAGGACTGATGTGACCCTCTTCACCACAGTTGTAGCAAGTCACAACCCTCTACTTGCAGTCAGCAGCAATATGACCCACTTGGTCACACTTGTAACACTTCTTCTGATCAACCTTGCATTCATTCCTACGATGTCCCATCTCACCACAATTGTAACATCTGATACGAGCACTGGAATCTCCCCCACTGGGTTTCTTCCAATCAACAGGTTTACCTCTACCATATGGCTTACCTCGATCCATATGTTTCTTTCCTTTTCTGTCAACCAACTCGCGAGAGTGAGATGACCTCAGCTTGATGTTATCTTCCTCAAAAATCCTGCTACAATCTACCAGATCAACAAACCTCCGAATTCTCTGGTACCTGATACCCTGCTTGATCTCATCACGAAGACCATTCTTAAATTTGACACATTTCGAGAACTCACTGGCTTCGTCATCATTGTAGTGCACATAGTACCTTGCCAGTTCCACAAACTTGGCAGCATACTCTGGTACTGACATATTACCTTGAACCAGCGCCAGAAATTCAACTTCCTTTCTTCCCCTGACATCTTCAGGAAAATACCTCCTCAGAAATTCCCTCCTGAATACAGTCCAGGTAATTGTTGTGCCACTAGCATCCAGCTCAGTTCTGGTTGACATCCACCAATCATCAGCTTCTTCAGATAACATGTGGGTGCCATATCTCACCTTGAGATCCTCAGCACAGTCAATGACTCTGAAAATCCTCTCGATCTCCTTAAGCCATTTCTGAGCACCCTCGGGATCATGCGTGCCCTTGAACAATGGAGGATTGTTCCTCTGGAAACTGTTTAGTTGTCTGTCAGCACCAATCGCAACTCCATTGGCATTCCCTCCCAGCACACCAGCAATCATGCCCAGAGCCTCAGCGATAGCATCGTCGTTTCTTCCTCCTCTTCCAGCCATAGCTCTGCTTAACACAAACAATCCGGTCAGAACAAAAGTATCGACAAATAACTTGTATTAGTCGCATACACAGAAGACTGACACTAAGACTCTGGTCACCACGACCGACTATGCTCTGATACCACTATTGTAACACCCCTTTAATAACCCGCGGCAAATAACAGTATATTAAATCAGAGTAACATGTATAGAGGCATCACAATTATATAAATGATAAAACACGCGTCGGTACATATCATGCATTCACTGAAACAACTGAAATTATAACTCATTAAATAAAATCATGTTTTACACAGCGGAATCAAAAACATAGAGTCAACATTCATCATTAATGTATCTGACTCAACCAACAAAACCAATTAGAGTTATAAACAACTCAAAACAAACGTGTTCCCAGTGTTACATCTACCAGAGCATGACACCGACACTATAACTAGAAACCGACTTATGAGCTAATCCTCACCAAGTCGCGCCGCTATCCTCAATCTGAAAATGACAACAAGTAAGGGTGAGTCTCATCACAGTTAACCAATGTTATTGCATCATAAATAATAACATATCATAGTTGTATCATTCACCCAATTGTTTCATACTCAGACAAATCAATCATTCATACATCCACAGATAAACAAACAGTCAACATGTAACATCTATCATCAGGCTATAACAAATCATGCACATGTATGAAACTGACACTATGCATGTGGTACCAATCATCACCAGTGGAAATCATCCACCGACCGATCTATCATCATCCAGATACGGCCCTGCCAGCACCAATTCCACACAATGGGAATTCTGCCCCTCACTGAATCCTCTCATCATCTAGGATTCAGCCCATGTTTATGAATGCATGCAACATATATATAACATACTTTCATCATTACCATTCTATGAGTAGCATCATCTATACTCATTTCATCATCATCATCATCAACAATACTAAGCATGTTCATATATACATCACATCATTCAATACAATCAATCATCAGTAAACCACAGAGTCACATCACAAGGTTTACACAGTCTAAAACAGCATACAAACAGGCCTACAAATCGAAAGTTACACATCATCGAACTTTCCAGAAAAATCACAAAACAGAAATTTGCACACATAGCGTCCATACGCGTATCACCATGTCTCATACGCGTATCATACGCATTTCACCAGAACTCAAAATGGCCTAGAAACCAACCCATACGCGTATCAGCCTTGCCATACGCGTATCACCAGACTAATTTTCCTCTTTCCAAATTCCCATACGCGCATGAGCATCCCCATACGCTCCCATACGCAAAACACCAGTACATTGTATTTGGGACAGGGCAACTGCGTATCATACGCGTATAGCCCATTGGGAGTGTCCCCCATACGCGTATGACCTCATCCCATACGCGTATGGCACTGTTTCATACGCGAAACACCAGAAAATGCCCAGAACCTGCAGAATTCGTAACAGTCCAAAACCCATTCGTTTTTACTCATACCAGTCCACGATTTTGAGTCTAAAAACCACAAAAATTCACATCTAAACAGCATACGAATTCATCCACAACCACAGTATATGATTCTATAATCAATTTCATTCATCATACCCTAAATCTATCAGTTATTAGGGATTCACAGTCCAAATTTCAATGATGAACACATACACAATTTCAGAATATAGAATCAATGGATCCAACCATACTCCTAATCCATACTATCACCTATAATACGATAAAAGAGATTAAATGGAGAGTCTCCCCTTACCTCAGATAAAAGTCTTGGTTCTTGGTCTCTCCCTCTACAGTTCTCCTTCACGTTCCTTGTTCCCAATTCTGTTCTTTCACGTTCTTTCTTTCCCAATTCCCAATTCTGATTATTTTATGAAAAATAATATTAAATTAGTAAGGGCTTTACTACACCACACCCCCCTCTTCTTACTAATTTCACACATGGCCCAAATGCCATTAACCATCATTTTCCTCTTATTTTCATAAAATCCATAATAATAATAATTATTAATCTAATATCAAATTAAATTAAAAATTAAAATTATACGGGAAAAATGTTTTTAAAACGAATAAACACTTTATCATCGTCGGAGAGAAATACTCAGCCATTGATCTTGAGCATGAGAACAAATGAGTTCTTTGCATCGCAAATGAAAGAAGGGCTCCAACTCGGATAGAAATCAACAAGTATCCCACTAGCTCTCTCACGCGGAAAAGATCTCATTATATCAATCAATTTCAAAATCGTGGGGTATCGCCACTCGTTTCAACAATTAATCGCGTCTAAACTTTTTGAAGAAAAGCCACTAAGGGCCAAAAGATATTTTAAGAAAAAGGTTTAAAAGAGGTTTTACAAACATAAGAAGGTTTTTGAAAAAGGGAGAAGATTTTGAAAATTAAAGAGGGGAGGAGATGAAGAGGCTATCCTATTGCGTAAAATAAAAGCTAAGGAAAAGAACGGTCTAACCGAAGAAGAAGCCAACACTTGACATTATGAGTCAAGGTAGATTTCCCATCCTTTGGAATACTAACACTAAACCGGAGCATTACCACTTGGGGATCCAGATGAACTTATTATCTTAGCACCACTTTGTATTAAGCACATTAGAATTCTGACTAAAATCGGGCAGAGTAACGGCTGTTTTCGGGTAAAATCCTTATATCAATGCCTTGGAATTAACCATCAAGGACTTTCAAGGAAATACCTGCACACACAAACAGACAACAATCCAATGCCAGACAGACAGAATAACAACAGAGTAACAATATCATAATAGGGTCCAGAGGTACTAAGTCCATAAGTCCAAGTCTCCAAAATGCTCGGGATAGTAACCAATAGTCCGAAAGAGAGCCTTAAACTTTTTTTTTTAGATTTTTGTTGTTTATTAATGTTTTAGCACAAAAGTAAAGTATGGTCCAAGTGGACAAAAAGAAAATAGAGGAAACATAAACATAGCGTCCAAATGGACAAAGAGAGAAAATAGCGGAATGTAAACGTCCAAATGGACAAAGAGAAAATGGCGGAAACATAAGCATGATGAAATCTTAAAATAAAGCAATAAAGCGAAAAATATAAAGAGCAATATAATAAAATGCGGAAATTAAAGTCAATTGTTAGATGTTAAAGATAACCATATTGAAACTTGTCAAGTATGTTATCAAAGTTAGTAATAAAGATCGATGGTGAGTGAAGGATGTTCTCGGATTTAAACTCAATGGACATTTATCAAAAGCTTGATGAAATCATAGCGACTACATGATAAACCTCCATAAGTCTTAAATCAACTGCATACAATTCTCTTCCATGTTTGATCTTTTTTTATTCGGGACACGAAATATTGCGCTATGTTAAGCAGATCGCCAAGTGATTTATGTAGAAATCACCCTACAACAAGGCCGGTCAAAACTTTATGTGCTAATGCATGCGAGAGAAGCGATATGTAGATCACTCTCCGAAAGCAATACCGCACGAAAAGAAAAATAGGGAGCGATCTCGTCTTTACCAAGAATCCATAAGAATTCTCAAGGTATTAAGACTTTCATCGATCAAAATAAAAAGAAATAAAAGATGGAACCACATTCAAAAGCTCCTTTCATCCATAATTTCAATCACTTAATATTGCGGATTTGGATTCTCATCCTATCGACGCCCTAAGTCCATTGAAATTAGAGACAAATTAGGCCTCTAACTTGTGATTTAAAGAAAATATCAAAAGAATGGAGTAGAAGAAGAGTTAGAACAAAAAACAAGTCAAAAAAAGGCAAAAAACACATTCTGCTCAGATGTAAATCGATTTGCACAGAGTGTAAATCGATTTGCATAACTCTGTTTCCAAATCTGCATAGTTTTTCAGTTATGTAAATCGATTTGCATCAGATGCAAATCGATTTGCACAACACAGTTTTTCAAAAAAAACAGCAACTCAAGAGAAGAAAACTTGTTTAAACATAAAACCAAACACCTTGTGATCTTGAATCAAATTGTGCACGAAAATGTATCAAGTAAGCAAGCAAAACTCAACAATGTAGCACCAAAGGTGCATCAAACATAAACAACAATGGATCACATCTTGAATTATGGAAAGGATCTAGAATTTTACCAAATCTTTCACAAACTTTGAATCTTCTTCAAGAACACATAACCACAAGCCTTGATCTCTCACAATTGATGAAGAAAGTAATGTTTAGAGGGAGGTTTAGATCAAAATTAGTGAGGTTCAAGATGTAACTCACTAATTTTTATGGAAGAAAAAGAGCTTTGAGTGAGGGGTTTGGGAGAGACGAGGAGAGAAAGAGCAAGAGTTTTCTTGGCTTTCAAAACTTGAAAAATGAAGAGGGGAATGCCTCAATTTATAGGACTTAGGCTTGGGAATTTTTGTGGTTTGGAGTTAGGATTGGAAAATAGAACTAGGCTTGGGAAATGGATTTGGAGCCAAAAATAAGATCCAATGGTCTTGATGCAATCACATGAGGGTTTATGATCAAATGATGTAGGCAATCAAATACAAGAGCTAAGTCATGCTTCCCATGCTTGCAAATGATGTCAACACTTTCAAAAGCTAAAATTTGCCTTCATTTTTCCAAATTCGCGTTGGTGCAATCGATTTACACTTTATTCAAATCTATTTACATTGCTGAAAAAGGCAAAATCTGGGGCAAAAACAGTTATGTAAATCGATTTGCACATTATGCAAATCAATTTTCACTGATGGCAGAAGCAAAATCTGGGCAGAATCAGTTGTGTAAATCGATTTACACCTTATGCAAATCGATTTGCACAGTGAAATTGTTGAAAAATGCTCCTTTGATGGATATTTTGACTTGGTACCTACAAAACACAAACATACAAAAGCACAAGGCAATATTTTTGGTATTTTGGTTAGTAAAACAACATATACAAAAAAAACATTTGTGCTTGATGATTCCTTTGCAGATGAATTGAGCACAATGTCACAAGTAGAGTTCTAAGTCGAAATTTCTTGATTGATGATTGATATGCGAATGTTGTATAATCTTAGGGTCAAAAATTGAGGTATGACAATCATGTTTGACTTTGAGTGAAACCCTAATTCATTTTGCCTTAAGACTTTTTGTCTTTGAAGTTTAGATCTTTTTGCTTATATGTTTAGTGTTTGCTTTGTCTTGTTAAGTACCTTGTATGATGTTTGTGTTCAACCCAAGGAAAGGACTATAGTGTTGACTTCCTAGTTCTATACTTTTGTTTGCCTTTGTTATTCATCCATATTCATTGTCTTTGTTCATATACCTTTGTATTATTATCTTTGTGTGATTGTTTCCTTACTAACTTTAAAGCCCTAATCTTACTTTCAAACTTGTCACCATTTTCAAGTTAAAAGTTTGACTTTATGTCATTACCTTTTCAAACTTCCTTTTCTTTATAAATGCTCCAATACACTTAAGTATACTTAGACTCCTTTCAAAAAGACTAAAAACAATTTAAACTCACTCATACCATTTTGCCACTTTGACTTTTCAGTTTTAAAATCTTTCATAAAAGATTAGAAATGAGTCATCTTTGTAGTTGAGATATAATCTCCTATCCCCATGGTAATGATTCAAATATCATTTAATATTTTCGATTTAGGGAGTTAGTTTGCATACTTGTTTATCTTTATATCCAAGTTAGAGCCCTTCCCTTTATAAGTGATGCAAAGATGTCCCCTCCCATTACTTGTGGTGGTTTAGTTGAGTATATCTCTCTTTAAGATGACAACTTGTCTCTTCTATTAAAATCAATCAAAAAAACCCTTTTGTATGTTTTACCATGAACTACAAGGTTTTGATCCTTAATTGGTACGTAGGTATAATGCTTTATGTCTTTCCAAACACAAAATATTAAAAATAATTTTTTTTTCTCATCTCCCTAAACATTTGAAAACAGACAAACAATAGCATTTATATAGATATAAAAAAGAAGTTCCAATAGAGTACTTTAGATACATAGGATGCTAATATCTTCCCTTTGTATAACCAACTCCCGTACCTTTAATCTCTTTTTTATGCTTTGTTTTTAAGCTTGCTTTCACTTTAGTTTGCTTGTTTCCATTGCATATATACTTAGGGTTTTGATCTTTTCCCTTTTCCTTGGAAATAATAAAGTTCGATGGTGACTTCTTAAATAATGAGTCAAGTTAATCAATAGCTTGGTCTCCGATTTTTCACCGTGACACTCAACCTTGTGAATATTGTGTATATCCCTAATGTTGTTAGTATAAGAAATATTGGTAAAATAGTTTATGAAGATGTTCAAGATATCCTCATCTTTGTTATAGAAATTCCCATATGTCCCCTCTATGTGATTTATAGTATTCATTTTCTTTCTTTGACTAGCCCTCAGGTGGAAATTTTTTGTATTTTTGTCTTCCTTATAGAGTCGTGTGTTTTTAGCTTTTTGGATACAATAGGCTTCCTCATTCATTAGAGCTTTATCCAGATTATCTTCTACTTCAATAACTTCCTGCAAATTCATGTTGCCTACATTTTCCCTCTTATTCTTAGAGGATGAAGTTTATATGGATCAACCTCTAGGTTTTAGTGTTCATGGCAATTATAAACTTATTTGTTGGCTTCGGAGTTCTATTTATAGTTTAAAATAGTCCCCGCGTGCTTTGTTTGGTCGCTTCGGCTCTGCTTTAATATAATTTAGTATGAGTAGATGTGAAATGGTCAGCTCCATTTTCTTCCTTCACTCCTCTACCGATTGGCTATCTTTCTTATTGTCTATGTTGATGACATTGTTATCACTAGAGACGACCCAAATGGTATCCAGCGACTCAAAAGTCATCTTTCCAAAAACTTTCACACAAAAGGTTTAGGTCCACTCAGATACTTCTTAAGCATTGAAGTTGCCTAGTCCTCATTAGGCATTGAAATTAACCAATGAAACTATGCATTAGACGTCTTAATTTAAATTGGTTTGATTGATTGTTGTCTTATTGATACTCCTATGATCCTAAAGTTAAGATTCTTCTTAATCAGGGGGCACTGAAATACCTGGGAAGATATCAATGTTCTGTGGGTAGGCTCAATTGTCTTACCGTCATCAGACCGGATACTACATTTGTGGTGAGAGTTGTGACCGATTTCTGAATGCTCCTAGTAATAGTCATTGGAACGTAGTTTTTCAAATTCTCACACACACTCACACACACACACACATATATATACATATACATATATATATATATATATATATATATATATATATATATATATATATATATATATATATATATAATATGCACCATGAAAAGGATTATTATGTGAAGATAAGGGTGATGCTAAAATCACTTGTTATTCAGATACAGACTAGATTGGATCACCGTCAGATAGGAGTTTCACTTCTGAATATTGTGTTCTTATTGGAAGAAATATGATTTCATGAAGAAGTGAGAAACAAAATACAATTGCACTTTCTAGTGTTAAAGTTGAATACATTGTAATGGCATTAACTTCAAAGGAGCTTGCATGGCTTAAAAATTTACTCCAAGAGTTTCAGTTAGGATATCTTCATACCATAAAATTCATATGTGACAATCAAATAACACTCCACATTGCATCCAATCAGGTTTTTCATGAACAGACCAAACATATAGAAATAGACTATCATTATGTAAGAGACAAAGTACTTTCAGGATAAATACCAAAGATTTCAACCAGATGGTTGATATATTCATCATGTCTCTCAGAGGTTCTCGAGTGGATTACATTTGTAACAAGCTCGGATCATATTGATAACACGTAATTATATCGTATATTAGGCTCGATTATAACATAAATTGTTTCGTTATTTTATGATAATTATATTTTATTACGGTATTATGCTGGTATTTTCTTTTGTTTCAGGTATTATGTTTATGCAAGAAGCATTTGGCAAAAGAAGAAGAAATCGATAAGAAATCATATTAAAAAGGGCAAAAGAATCAAGTTGGAGGTACTGTAGTGAAGTAAGGTGCAAATAGAGGAATCCAAAGTGGAACACGTGAGGCCCAACCCACGTGAAGCTGAAGCCACCACGTCTCCAAGTGGGAGACGGTCGTCTCACCCTCCATAAAACAAGGGACGCACGTCCCCATCATCCAAGCCACGTCTCCAAGTGGGAGACGCCCGTCTCTAGGCCCACTACAAGGAGGAGACGTCCGTCTCCTAAGCCCAAGGGTGAAAGAGAGCCACGTCAAGCACTTGAGACGTCCGTATCCACCTCTCCACTATTTTCTCCACTTCTTTCTCACGCAAGGCGCACGTCTCCAACACTTTCCAAGTCAAACTGTTCCTAAATTCTCGGGGAAGAAAGAGAAACACGTGAAGAAGCAGTTACCATATTCTTCATTATAAAAAGAGGCTTCTACGAAGTGAAAAAGGGTTGGACCATGTTTTAGTCCCAGCCACAATTTCTCGTTCAATATTATTTTCTTTTCATTCCAGCAATTTTAATTCCAGCTTTTATTTCTATTGTCGTTCATATTTTCTCACAATAATTTCTACACCGGAAATTGTTGTGAATCTTTAACAGGTCTAACCTTACGTTAGATTTGGTTTTTAATTTCCTGGTTTAATTTATCATAATAACTTCTGAAGAACGATCCAACCAACCTGTGGTGGAAGTTCAAGTACTCCAAGATTCAAGATTTTATTTCAGATTTATAATATTCAGGTTTCTTATTTACTGCTTTAATTATATTCCTTTGCATGATATATTGTATGACATTGAATATGTCTAAATATATGAACTATTATTATTTATGCATGTTTAATCTAATAAGTATGTCTGGCTAATTTATTTAGATGTCGGTATGTAAAGTAATTTAACCGTAGGGATCCGAAATAAATTGGATTAATTATGTTTTATTAAAAATCACTCGTTTCTGGTTTTGTGTCTAATTTAATTTGCTAAAGTTCTAAAATCAACAGAGCGAGAGTTTGAGATTTTAGAACTGATAAAGGTTAGGATCAACAGAGCGAGAGTTTGAGATTCTTAACTGGATAGTAGACATAAGACATTAGTTTTAAGGATGGCGAAAGCGTATTAAGACTAATTAGAATTTATTTATTTTCAAAAAGTGTTTTTAAACCCGACGCGGGACAGCGAGAGCGTACGTTAGGGAATACTAGCATGATCCGAGTCAACAAAGCGAGAGTTTGAGACTAGGAGATTTAAGTAGGTAACATCTTCATGAAGCGAGCATTTTATTAAATATGATGTTTTCAAAAAGCGTTTCTAAATCTGGTGGGATGGCGAGAGCGTACATCATGAGTTAGGATCGTAGTCTTAATCAATAGAGCGAGAGTTTGAGAGGAGGACTTTTAAATGACATAGTTAGTAAAGGTTTTTGATTTAATAAGAATCTGGCCAATGGAACTTCGGATCACCTAAGTTAGACGAACTACATACCGATATCCGCGCATTTATATTTTACCTAGATTTAAGATTTTATTTTCCCCTTTTATAAACAACCCAAATATTCTTGACCTTAGCTTTACATAGTAACTTTAGTAAACAGTAGGTCGATTTATAATCCCTGTGGATTCGATATCTTTTAAAACTACACGACACGACTGTGCACTTGCAGTTATCCCGACTAATAGACACGCAAAGTCGCGATCAAGTTTTTGGCGCCGTTGCCGGGGACTATTCCTGTCGATATCGTAACTCTTTTAGCTACGCAGTAGAGACTAAGTCATTTTTTTATTAGTTACAATGTATCACCCAAACTTTTTCTACAACTCCCAACAACAGTATTTCGAGGAATACCAAGAATCCCATAAATCCGACCTTGAAATACTGTTGGAAAATTTTAATGCGTCACAAACTCATTCTCACTCAAACTACCTCCCCAACTATCAATCCCAACATTTTGCGGAGTCGCAAGAATTTTATAATTCCAACCAAACCTATCCTCAACCGAATTTCCTCTACGATCACGACAACCAATATTTTGAGGAACCACAAGAATCCTATAATTCTAACCTCGGAGCATTAATAGAGGATTTCAATGCAATACAAACTTATCATCAACCAAATTTCCTCTACGATCACCACGCCCAACATTTTGAGGAGTCGCAAGATTATCATAAATCCAACCTCGAAATCTTAATGGAGGAACTCATTGAAGCATAAACTCTCTCTAGGCTAGAATCTATGATGGCGAAGCACTTTGAGGAAACGCAAAATGCAACACTAACTCCCTTTGAAGAACCTCAAGAATCCCATAATTTTAACTTCGAAACATCAATGGAGGATCCCGACGAGACGCTTACTCACTCTAGATTAGAAGCCATGATTGAGCACTTTGTAGAGACACAGACCGTCCAAAACCAAGAGTTTAACAAACAAAGACTTCAAAACAATGAAACCCTTAGGCAACTGACCACTATGGTTGAGTCCCTTGCGACTCACAACATGGCATTAGAGACTCAAATCTCCCAACTTGAACAAAAGCCACTAGGACACTTACTTGAGGAGTATATGGACACAACCATTAGTGAAAAACAAATTGAAATTCCTGAGGAGAGTGATAATGAGATTGAGGAGGGTGATTATGAGATTGAGGAGAGTGATAATGTGGTTGAAGAGATTTCTAGTGAGAAAAGAGTGGAGATTGAGAAAAATCCACCAACACCATCTGAAAGGGAGGTTGTAGAAGAGGTAGAGAAGGAAACACCTATTGTTGTTCCTCTTCCCTATACCCCACCGATTCCTTTCCCGCAAAGTTTTATGGAACCTAAGGTAGAATCCCAATCCAAAACGTATGTGGAGGTATTGAAAAATATCCACACCAAGGAACCTTTGTTTGAAGTCTTGCATAAAAAGAGAAAGTTAGAGGAGCATGAAACTAGGGATATCATTACTGTTAAGAGGGTAAGGTTAACCTTTGAGGTGGTGGATAATATCACTAAGCCCGAACTCGAAAAACTGATACTTAGGATAGATCCAAAACCACCACCACGAGTTCAAAAGTATGAACCACCCCACAGAAGAAAGAAAAGAAAAGGTGAGGGATATGTGAGATGGCTTGATAAGTGGCCATGGAAAACTAGGTTTGCTAAAAGTTCAACTGAGGAGTCATTCTCGAGAGAACCACCTTGAGTGCTTGCACTCTTAAGCCGTCGAGCTATCGACGTTAAATAAAGCGCTGCGTGGGAGGCAACCCACGAGCTTTCAATTTAATGTTTTCCTTTTATTGTTTGAATTTTCAGAAAATAAAAATATGGATCGCTTGTCACTTCTCGACCATATCTAGGCGAAAAATCTATAGACGATCGTCTCAAAGATGAGCAGGTCTCCACGCACATTCCTACGAGCGTTTCTGCTGGTGGTGATGCAATTGATGAGTATGATAGGAGAAGGTATTCCTCCGGACGCGGAATGGATTTGGTCGTGATAGCCCGCCGGTAGCATCCATATAGGTTCTGTCTTTTCTTCTCCACCTTTAATCAAAACATTGAGGACAATGTTTGGTTTAAGTGTGGGGGAGAAGCTTTACCGCTTTCATTTGTTGCTTTATTGTTTTCTAGTTATGTTGTCAAATCTTTATACATGATTTTCTGTTGTTATTGAATTTCCCCAAAATTTGAAAATTTTAACCTCCAACAAAAATTTGAATTTTGATGCATGGCATACCACTTTGAAAGTATAGAGGTTGTCACACTTTAGGCATTGTTAGAAAGACTTGGAGATGTTTCAACAACATCGATACCGTTCTGACACCCTAAACCCCCTCATTATGTGATATCAATTTGGATGCCCATTATGTCGAGACCTTAGGCTCAAGTTTTCAAAGTAGCTCTTAAGTAGTTTATATTAGCAGTCGGCACCATCTTAAGCACAAACTACGTAGGGAGTCGATGAATATAAGTGAATGCTCCTATTTTTAATAGATAAATGATTTGATTGAAAAATAACCCTCTAAGTTAGGTGACCCTCACCCGGTCATTTAGCCCAACGGTTGTTACGCATATAAGGATTTAATAATTAGCACCCACTGTTGGTTGGCCTAGAGGTCTGGTACTGGGCTTGGTAGGGTGGATTACGGTCCGATCCCCCGCAACCGCAGTTGGGAAAAATGGGGCTGCACCACTTAAAAACCAGAACCCCGTGCTAATGGAAAAGGATCATAGTCGCTAACCGATTTCCCCTACGATGTGAGTGTACGGATAACAGGCTTAATGTGATTGCGCTTGAATGAAAAGGAGCGAAAGAGAAACGAGGGATAAAGGTTGAGTTATAATGGCATAATTCGAACTGGTTTGCATAAAGAGAGAGTCTCTGAAACATTGTGTCATTACGGTATCCTTGGTGTTGATATCTAGTACCTATCGATGTAACATTTGCCTAACACAAATATGATTAAGAGTCGTGTCATGCCGCTGTTTCGAATCGAGCTTAATTATTTTCTTTTACTGTGTTGGTTGATTGCTTGAGGACAAGCAATGGTTTAAGTGTGGGGATGTTGATAACACGTAATTATATCGTATATTAGGCTCGATTATAACATAAATTGTTTCGTTATTTTATTATAATTATATTTTATTACGGTATTATGCTGGTATTTTCTTTTGTTTCAGGTATTATGTTTATGCAAGAATCATTTGGCAAAGGAAGAAGAAATCGAGAAGAAATCATATTAAAAAGGGCAAAAGAATCAAGTTGGAGGTACTGTAGTGAAGTAAGGTGCAAATAGAGGAATCCAAAGTGGAACACGCGAGGCCCAGCCCACGTGAAGCTGAAGCCCCCACGTCTCCAAGTGGGAGACGGTCATCTCACCCTCCACAAAACAAGGGACGCACGTCCCCATCATCCAAGCCACGTCTCCAAGTGGGAGACGCCCGTCTCTAGGCCCACTACAAGGAGGAGACGTCCGTCTCCTAGGCCCAAGGGTGAAAGAGAGCCACGTCAAGCACTTGAGACGTCCGTCTCCACCTCTCCACTATTTTCTCCACTTCTTTCTCACGCAAGGTACACGTCTCCAATACTTTCCAAGTCAAACTGTTTCTAAATTCTCGGGGAAGAAAGAGGAACACGTGAAGAAGCAGTTACCATATTCTTCATTATAAAAAGAGGCTTCTACGAAGTGAAAAAGGGTTGGACCATGTTTTAGTCCCAGCCACAATTTCTCGTTCAGTATTATTTTCTTTTCATTCCAGCAATTTTAATTCCAGCTTTTATTTCTATTCTCGTTCATATTTTCTCACAACAATTTCTACACCGGAAATTGTTGTGAATCTTTAACAGGTCTAACCTTACGTTAGATTTGGTTTTTAATTTCCTTGTTTAATTTACCGTAATAATTTCTGAAGAACGATCCAACCAACCTGTGGTGGAAGTTCAAGTACTCCAAGATTCAAGATTTTATTTCAGATTTATAATATTCAGGTTTCTTATTTACTGCTTTAATTATATTCCTTTGCATGATATATTGTATGCCATTGAATATGTCTAAATATATGAACTATTATTATTTATGCATGTTTAATCTAATAAGTATGTCTGGCTAATTTATTTAGATGTCGGTATGTAAAGTAATTTAACTGTAGAGATCCGAAATAAATTGGCTTAATTATGTTTTATTAAAAATCACTCGTTTTTGGTTTTGTGTCTAATTTAATTTGCTAAAGTTCTAAAATCAACAGAGCGGGAGTTTGAGATTTTAGAACTGATAAAGGTTAGGATTAACAGAGCGAGAGTTTGAGATTCTTAACTGGATAGTAGACATAGGACATTAGTTTTAAGGATGGCGAAAGCGTATTAAGACTAATTAGAATTTATTTATTTTCAAAAAGTGTTTTTAAACCCGACGCGGGACAGCGAGAGCGTACGTTAGGGAATACTAGCATGATCCGAGTCAATAGAGCGAGAGTTTGAGACTAGGAGATTTAAGTAGGTAACATCTTCATGAAGCGAGCATTTTATTAAATATGATGTTTTCAAAAAGCGTTTCTAAATCTGGTGGGATGGCGAGAGCGTACATCATGAGTTAGGATCGTAGTCTTAATCAATAGAGCGAGAGTTTGAGAGGAGGACTTTTAAATGACATAGTTAGTAAAGGTTTTTTATTTAATAAGAATCTGGCCAATGGAACTTCGGATCACCTAAGTTAGACGAACTACATACCGATATCCGCGCATTTATATTTTACCTAGATTTAAGATTTTATTTTCCCCTTTTATAAACAACCCAAATATTCTTAGCCTTAGCTTTACATAGTAACTTTAGATAACGGTAGGTCGATTTATAATCCTTTTGGATTCGATATCTTTTAAAACTACACGACACGACTGTGCACTTGCAGTTATCCCGACTAATAGACACGCAAAGTCGCGATCACATATGACATATATGATTCAGCTTGAGAGAGAGTTAAGAATCAACTAGAATCAATGTGTATCAATTGTATTAATTGCATTACCTTATTGTATACAACTCATATGAATATAAATATATCATAGTGTGGTCTCATTAGAGACACAGTATTCTACGTAAAATACTTTTTCAATACTATGAAATATTAATTGAATATCAGTCTCGAGTACGCATTGTTCTAATCTTAAAACATTTCACTTACAATCACCACTGAGTTGGACGTCAGAGACCGGAGCATCAAGATCATCTATCGAATTCACCATCAAATTTTATTTTATCACTTTGGTGTTTTGAGACCATCAAATTTTAATTTATCTCTTTTATGTGAACAAGAAATATCCATTTGAGACCATTTAGTGTCGCCTCTAGGAAATTACTATAATTTTTCCACAATTTCACTCTAAGAATTAATGGTGAGGAACACCCATTCTATTGGGAAAAAGCCAAATATTCTTTTAATGTATCAAAACCATAAAGATTCAGGTAATCCATCATTTATATATGTATATATGTGTACCAAGTCAATAGTGTTGGGAGAAAGAGGGTCTATTGGAAAAACCAAGTGCCACATATCGATAATTCATATCATAGTTTATATTCACGTAAATAGTGGTGGTTGTGGGAAAAACCCATAAAGATTCAGGCCATCCATCATTTACATATGTACCATGTCAATAGTGTTGGTTTTATATTCATGTAAGTAGTTGTGGGTGAGTGGTATATTGAAAAGAACTCAAGTAAATAGTTGTGGGTAGGGGTGGCAAAACGGGTCCGGCCCGCGGGCAAAGCCTGTTTTACCCGCACTTTTTCGCGGGGCGGGGCAAGGTTTTAGGCCCGCTCTCTTTAATGTGCCCGCCCCGCCCTGTCCCGTTTTTCTGTGGGCATTTGTTTTTTCATAGAAATTTACTATTTTTAGGCCTAAAAAGCCGAATGCCCGCGGGCTTTCCCCGCCCCGCCCTCACTTTTTTGCGGGACGGGGTAAGGTTTTAGACACGCACTCTTAAAAAAGCCCGCACCGGCCCGCCCCGTTTTTTTGCGGGCTTTTGCGGGGCGGGCATGTCCGTTTGCCACCCCTAGTTGTGGGTGAGTGGTATATTGAACAAAACTCAAGTCTCATGTTAAAGGAAGATAGAATTTAAAAAAATACATTATAAAATGACCCTCCTCATTTCATTTTAAGAAAATTCTTAATTGGACACATACCTAAAAAAATTGTTTTACACAACCATCCCATAAATCTAATTAAAAACAAAATTAAAATTAAAATAAATCTAATTAAAAACAAAATTAAAATTAAAATAAATGAACAAGTCCACTTCGGCGCTTGAAATCAACAATGAAATAAACAACCCGAGAGGGTTGGCCTAGTGGGAGGATGCTTGGGTCTCAAGGGTTTGTTCCCCTTGAGGTCCTGAGTTCGAAGGTGCCTAGGACCAACTTTCGGAGACTACGTGGGAAGCCTAAAAAACGATTAGTCGGTACGGAAGGATACCACTCTTAAAAAAAACAATGAAATAAACATCTTATTGGTAGAGATTGATATAGGAAAAAATAGTTTTATATTGTATGAAATAAACATCTTATTGGTAGAGATTGATATAGGAAAAAATAGTTTTATATTGTATGAAAAGAGGAATTTTTGCCCCCTTTGAATAGATACATTATTGTCCTTTCCTTGAAGCTATCGCGTACTTTCCTTGAAGCTTTCAAATTGGTACCTTTATTTTCAAGTTCAAAAAACCAAAATACTCCTAATTTTAATTAAATTTCTAGTAAATCCTTAGTTCATAAATCTCTATTATTAACTGGCGGATCTTTGGTGGAGCCCAAAGGATCAGCTGCACCACTCAAGAAAATAGTCTAAGTCTCTTGAAGTTTTACAATATACCACTCAAATACAAGATTTATAATATATAGATTTATTGAGTTTTTTACTTTTCTGTTTTAGTATTAACGTAGGTTCATATTGAAACATTTGATAGAAATTTGACTATTTATTTAGATTTATTTTTAATTAAAAAAAATTAAAATTTATAAAAATATGGATTAAACTGATTAGTTAATTTTTATATATAAACATTTATGTATTTGATTTTTGTTATAAAAATATATGTTCAACTGATTGTTGTGTTAATTTATTTTTATAAAATTATTTATAATTTTAAAAAATAATAGTTATAATATTTTAAATAATATTTATGGCACCCCAAATATTTTTGGCAACATCCGCCACTGATATTACCTAACCTTAATTCATAAATAAGGAAAGTAAATGAAAAACAAAGTGATTATCAAAATCCGTCGCCACTAATATCTCACTATTCCTTCAATTGATCGTTATACACAACCAGATTCAGAGATAACCAGATTCAGAAACACCCAAAACACAGAAATACAAAGCCATTAGAGAACAAGAACCCAATTCTAGATCAATCAGTAGATCTCAACATCTAGAATCAAACTTAAATAATCATAAACGATAAGCATCTAAAACACTACTCCCTCCAGTTTCCACCACCACCACCTCCACCGCGAGAATAACCACCTCCACCGCCACTTCCTCCATACCCACGATCCCTGCTTCCACCATAACCACCACCACCATATCCTCCTCCTCCTCCGCTTCCGTATCCTCCTCCTCCGCCTTCACGACGGCCACCATATCCTCCACCTCCACCGTATCCTCCGCCACCGCGTCCACCTCCATATCCACCGCCACCACGGCCTCCTCCGCCACTACCACGGCTCTGAGCTTCGTTTACTGTGATGTTACGTCCGTCCATGTCCTGACCGTTCATCCCTTCGATCGCGTTTCTCATGGATTCCTCGTTGGCAAAAGTCACAAATCCAAAACCTCTTGACCGTCCAGTCTCACGATCGTTAATAATCTGAACAAAAATCAACAAAATAACATCAGATCTAGTGAAAAAAATCATAGAGAAACACAGATCCAGAACCGAATAGTAACCGATCAATCTTCGCCTCTTGTTAAAAGAAGAAGATGAACGTACCTATTGGTGTGAGCAATAAAAGAATCATACGATATAGTAACAGAATCAGTAACAGAATCACAATCACAGTAGAAAATAGATCAAGTAACACAGTAACAGAAACAGATCACAGATCAGAATAGGATCGAGATGAATCCGAATCAAAATCGTGTCAGATCCGCCTGCAACAAACGGACCTTCGAGTCGACGATTTCACCGTATTGAGAGAAGGCTTTCTCTAGGGCATCGTTGTCAGTGGCCCATGCTAGACCACCAACAAAGCACCGGTACTCAACATCTGATGAAGCCATGGAAGAGAAACAACACTGAAACTGGGACTAAGATGGTATAAAGGCAAAAGATTGCTTGAGATATTTTTGAAAGCACACCGAAAGGGTTGTTATATAGCTGAGGAATGAGTGGTCGAGTTAACTAGGGTTAGTATCCGGGTTAATTTTATTAGTGTTAAACAATGAATGAAGCCCGTTGTGTTGAGTTAGGTTTACCCGAGTATCATGAACTACTGGGCCACAGAAGATATTTTTCTCAGATATTTTCTCTATTTTTCTACAAGTGGTTTCAATAACGACAAATTTAATGAAAAGTCTATTTTATCCTCGTCTTTTATAAACGTTTGAATGAAATTCATTTTAATTCTGAAAGAAAATGTAAAATTTTATTTATTCTTTATAAAAAAAAATTAATTATTTTAATAAAAAAATTAGGAAAATTTAATTTGATTAATAAAGACAATCTGGTATTTAGGAAAATCCGGTATGTATATATTGCAAACTGGATGTGATAGATGAAGTGCACAAAGTGGATCACATTAGAGAGTTTTCAATGAAACAAAGAGTTATTGCAATATATAATTTTGGAGTTGTTTCAAGGGAGATAACAAATATAATTTGAAAGTTGTTTTAAAGGAGATAAAGGACGGCGGTTTAGTGCTTAAATAGGTGGTAACATCCACCAAAATTAAAAATGTTTTTCCAACTAAAAAGATTCTTAAAAAATAAAAGAATATTTTCTCACAAAAGGAGAAACTGAGCGTAGAGGAGCGTCTAAATAAAAGAGGTTTGATAAGTCAAAGATAAAATATTTTAATTGTCAGAAACTAGTCGCTTCAAGAAGGATTATCCTGAGAGAAAGGTCAATGATGATTTTGTTTAAGTTGCGGTTACCTTAGATGATGAAGGTTAAGAGAATTCTAATGAAGTAGTGGTATCGAGTTTGGAGACTGAAGATAGTGAGGTCATAAACTTAGGTTGCTCTTATCACATGTGTCTAAGAATATAATACTTTAAGACTTTGAAGCTGGTGCAAGGTGGAATAGTTCATCGTTGTGACAATAAGGCTTGCTAGATTCATGGTATCAGTACGATCAAACTTAAAATGTTTGATGATCGTGAGTTTCTTCTTCACAACGTGAGGTATGTTCCAGAACGCAGGCAAAATTTATTATCTATAAGCATATTTGATTATCTAAGCTATTTGCACTTGAGTTGAACATGTAGTGTTGAAGATTTCGCATGATGAAGTGATTATTGATAAAGTGTCTAAAATATGTGGTCTATATATTTTAGAAGGTTCAAATATTGTTGTCCATTCATCATTAACTAGTGGAGGCTTTCATGACAAGAAAGAGATATAGGATTTGAGGTCAAGGTATTATGAATGCAGAGAGGTTGTTTTAGAAGTGTATAATGAATTTTGCTGAAAACAAGGGATAAAAATGCATGTGATCACTGAGTTGTTATTGAGTTTTTGGGTAGGGATGATGTCAAAGAAGCTTACTTGGTTGGCAAATAATTTCTTCAAAGGAAGAAAAGTAAAAACCAAGGGATAAACCATTTAGAAATTATGGCATAGAAAACTCAATTTGAGATGGAGTTTTCTACTACGGATACTAGTAGTAGTGAGGGAATAGTAACAGGGATGGAGTTTCCTAATATTAATGACACTCATGTTGTCACAAAATAATTTCATGACATCTTGTTCAACATTGTATTCCTTTAACATTTGTTTCATCTAGAGAAATTGAGTGCAACTGCTTCAACAATAATATGCTCAGCTTCAACAATAGATAATGAGACACAATTTTGCTTCTTACTAACTAAGAAATCAGATTATTGCCAGGAAAGAAACATCCATCTGATGTACTTTTTCTATCATCAGCACTACCAGCCCAATTAGCATCATAATATCCTACAAGTATGGAATTTGTATCATGAGAGTACAAGATTCCATACTCATAAGTTCCACTTATGTACTTCAAGATTCTTTTCACTTGAATCAGGTGACTAGCCTTTGGTTTTGCTTGGTACCTATCACACACACCTACAATAAATGTAATATCAGGCCTGTTGTGAGATATAGTAAACTTCATATCATACTTTTGTAGATGCTTTGATCAACATCAACTCCATTTTCATCTTTAGAAAGTTTAAAATGAGTTGCAACAAGAGTTCTCTTATGGCTTGCATTGTTAAGACCAAACTTTTTCACTATATTCTTAGCATACTTGCTTTGATATTAAAATATATTGTCTTCTATTTGCTTTACTTGGAAACCATAGAGAAATTTCTCCAGTTTGTACACAGGATCTGGAAAGTTAGGATCAGAGAACCCCTTTGGTTGCTCTACATAGACTTCTTTATCAAGATACCCATTCAGGAAGGCACTCTTGACATCCATTTGAAATAATCTGAATTTCATCATGTATTAAATACCTAACAATAACCCGATGGATTCAAGCCTTGCAATTGGGGCATATGCCTCATCAAATTCCACTCCATTTATTTAAGTGTATCATTGAGCAACTAACCTTGCCTGATTCCTTGTCACATTAACACTTTCATCAGATTTGTTTTTGAAAACCCATTTGGTGCCAATGACATTCACATCTTCAAGTCTAGGAACTAACTTTCATAACTTATTTATTTTAAATTGGCAAAGTTCTTCTTGCATAGCATTTATCCATAATTGATCAGTCAATGCTTCCTTGACTTTCTTAGGCTCGACCTTAGAGATGAAGCATGAGTTGGCAATACTCTTTCTAGATTTTATTACTACTCCCTTATTCATATTTTCTATGATATTCTCAAAAGGATGATCTTTTTGAACTTTGATTCATGGTCCCTTATTCACTTGAGGATTACCTGAATTTGTTATTTTAGACTCAATATTATACTCCTTGTGTGGAACATCAATCTATTGTGTGGGAACATCATCTTCACCTTTTTCCTCTTCCTTATCTTCAGGAGCATCATCAATGACAAAATTTATAGACTTCATCATGGTATTGGTGTTCTTGTTATACACTTTTTATGCTCTTCTATTTATGGACTAACCAAGGAATATTCCTTCCTCACTATTGGGATCCACTTTTCTTCTTCGCTATTTATTTGACAAGATGTACACTTACTTCCAAAGAAATGAAAGTACTTGAAATTTTACTTCCTCCCTTACCATAACTTATATTGTGTTTATTTAGTATCAAATACGATGGTTTCTCTATTATGAATGTGGTACGATGTGTTCATAACTTCATCCCAAAAATAATATGGAAGTTTATTGGCATGCAGCATCTGGATGATTCTTGCAGAGTTCCGTTCTTCCTTTCCACCACCCCCATTTTGCTGTGGAGTGATCGAGGTTGAGAACTCATGGCTAATACCTTCAGAAGCACAAAACTAAGAGAATTTTGAATTCCTAAACTCAGTGCCATGGTCACTTATGATTTTTACTATTGCAGTCCCCTTTTCTCTTTGAAGAAGTTGACATAGCTATATGAAAACTTCAAATGTGTCACATTTTTCTCTAATGAGTTTAACTCGATTGTACCTTAAGAAGTCTTTCACACATACAAAGACATATTTTTCCCTCCTAGGCTTTCTACTTGCATAGGCCCTATCAAGTCCATGTGTAGTAGTTCAAGAACCTTTGAGGTGGCAAGATACTGAAGCTTATTATGAGGCATTTTAGTTTGCTTGCTTATTTGACATTCTCCACAGACTTTTCCTTCTTCAATATTGAGCTTAGACAATCCCTTTGCATCTTTTTCAAACATAATTTTCTTCATGCTTTTGAGATTGAGATAACCAAGTTTTTCGTGCCATAGTTTGGTTTCATCAGTTTTTGTCATCAGACACATTAAAGGATCTCCTTTGTTCTTAGATATCAATAGATAAAAATTATCCTTAGACTTTGATCCTTTCATAATCACTCATTGTCCTTGGCTGGAAATAAGACATTCTAATTTGTTGAAGCTCGCTTTAAGATCTTGATCACACATCTGACTTATACTGATCAAATTGGTAGCCATGTCTTTAACTAGTAGCACATTATCATGACTAGGAAGACCAGGATACATCAGTTGGCATATGCCTTTGATTCTTCCTTTTGCACCATCACCAAAAGTAACATAATTATTTGAGCAGGGTTTAAGCTCATCAAAATAAGTCTTTTCCCCTGTCATATGTCTGGAATATCCATTATCAAAGTACTAATCTTCTCTAGAGGATACTCTGAGTGATGTATGAGCTATGAGGCTTTGGACTTCCACTTTGGATTTCCACACCTTATTTACTTAACCTTATTCTATTTTCTTTTGGGCCTTGATTAACTATAGGGTTGAGCATAATCGTACAATTTATAGCATTTAGGCCTTATGTGTCAATATTTGACACAGTGATGACATTTCCTATCAAAGTTCTTGTAATTCTTGTATTAGGGGTGCACACATCAAGGACGATGATGGAGCATGTGGTCCCTCTTGTTCATACAATTGTAATCAAAACCTATAGCTACTGAATTTCTTGACTTCTTATCTTCTACCTAGATTTCTTATAGCAATTTAGCACAAGTCTTCAACCTTGACTTTTCCCCATCTTCCACAATCTTATATAACATTTCATAGCCTTTATTAAACATCCTAATAGATTTTACCATATTCTCCAGCTTGAATGTTAACACATAATTTCCTCTACCATACCTGTGACTGCAGTAGCAAGCTTTTCCTTCTCTTGATGAATATCACTTATAGTTTTCTCCTATTTATCAATTTCCATGCATGCTTCTTCCTACTTGGTTACGATAGTCTATAAGTAGCAGCTATTTCTTCATTAATTAAGTCACTATCACTAGACTCACTCTCCGCGACAGACTTACCAATGTAAGCCATTGTCTTGTTAGAAGTTTCTTCATCCCTTTCAGATTTAGACAAAGTGATTGACAAGCCTTTTTTATGTTTCTTAAAGAAAGTATGACACTCAGCTTTAATATGGCCATACCCTTCATACTCAAAACATTGGGTCTCTTTGCTCTTATTTTAGGAATTAATGTTGATCCCCCTGTCTTGGACATTTGTCTTCCATTTTTGTCCATGTTATTAAGGATTTGTTGAACTTTTTCCCAAACAAAGCTATAACATCTGACAAGCTCTCTTCTTCATCACCTCGCCTTCCATCTCCTTACGTGTTAGAAACAAAAGCTATATCTTTGTTCTTTTTCTCAGTCTTGTCATTGATGGACATCTCAAAGGTTTGTAAGGAACAAATGAGTTCATCAACCTTAATGTTGCTCAACTCCTAAGCTTCTTCAATAGTTGTCACTTTCATGTCAAACCTCTTAGGTAACGATACAAGAATCTTGTTGGCAAGCTTTTCTTCACACATTTTGTCTCCTACGGAAAAATAGGTGTTGGAAATATCACGCAAACAGATATGGAACTCACTCACAGACTCATCTTCATTCATTCTCGGATTCTCAAACTTTGTTGTTAGGAACTGCAGCACTGACATACGAACTTTGGATGTGCCTTCATGTGCAGAATTGAGAATCTCTCATGCTTCTTTAACTTCTGGGTATGTGTCGATCAACCTGAACATGTTCTTGTCCACACCATTGAAAATAGAATCCATAGCCTTAGATTTGCCAAGGGCTTCGTCATCTTCAACATCAGTCTACTCAGCCGTTGGTTTCAGGCTAGTTGTGTCATCTTCAGAAGTAACCATTGGATGTTTCCACCCTTTTATCACAACTTTCTATGCTTTATTTCCCAAGGATTTGAGAAAAGCCACCATCATAACCTTCCAAGAATCAAGTTGGTGGCATCCAAAATAGGTGGTTTATTAAGTAGTCCTCCATATTTCATTGTGTCTATTTGAGTATAATTATCTTCCCTAAAGCTCACCCAATAGGCTAGGATGCATGCTATGATGCCAATTGAAATTATGTTCCTTAGGGGACAGATGTCGAACGCGATGTCCTAACAACTGGTTCGACAAATTAAACCAGAATCACCTGAATTAACACAATTTAACTAGTACAAGTTGATGGAGCAGAAAAGTAGTAAATAACACAACAAATTGTAAACTAGTTTGATGAAATAACACTTACGTCTAGAGGGTTGGCTTCCAACCTAAGAAAGGAAATTCATTATACTCATTCTTACAAGCAACAACATACCTTATGTTGTTCGATGTGTCTTCCTAATACTACCCAATGACTTTCTATTTAGGACTCCCCTTAAATATGAGACAGCCTCTTGCTTTCTTTTCTCTTAAACACTAACCCCTCAGTGTTTTAATAACTAAACCCTATTGATTAACTTCAATCAAAAATATGAATGATGTTGAATTTACAACTCATTCAAACAAACCTATAATTAGGTCAAGTTACCGAAAGATAGTGTGGTATACATAAAATAACAAGGACTCTTGTAAACTTAGCACTGTAAAATCTTCAATATGAATGCTTGCATTTCAATGTAGGTTTTGAGCTACTTATATAGCATAATAATTATGAGATTTTCTCCTTAGATATTTGATATGATTTCGTCCAAAAATAATGCAGAATCTGTTGGATATTATTTGTTCCATAAATCTCTCCAACAAAATATGATTTGTTACAGTTCAAATTAATCTGAATTGATCTTCATTCAAGTGTCAAACAAATTATCTAATCATATTGTTAAACCAGTGGCAATAAAATCCTATTCAATCTAAGATTAGAAAATCTTCCAAAACGCGGCAACATTGACCTGTTGCGTAAGACTCAAATGTCATACCAACATGTTGGGATATTTTGTTCAGCACGTATCCCTTATACACCTCCATAAAACTTAAACAAGTTAGATTAATCTTGAACACTTTAAACAATTCTCGATGTTGTTGTTTTAAAAACTACAACCAATCCAAATAGGCAATCAAAAAAGAACTAAAACCACTCAGAGTAGAATAAACAAAAGGTCCATGGTTTAGATGTTGAAGCCAAGCTACTTAGGATGAAAACTCTTAGACCTCTTGCTTACTTGCTGCCTTTCGCTATTAACTAATATTGAGTTGTGATGTGAGTCATGCATTGTTAAAATCTCAATTAGAGAATGAGAAAATTTTATTCTTCAATGCACATCAGCTAGACATATATTTAACTTTTAACAAACATTTTCGTGACACTACTCCTCCAGGTGAAAAATCCTTCAATTGTATCAATGTCCATGACACTACATTTATCCATCAGTTAAGACAATAGACTATCATGATATAAAATGTAATATCTTCCTAAAACCTCTTTGCACCTACTGACCTTGTTAAAGTCGTAAATTATAATGCAAAGATTATCGAGTTACCTAATCTATCACATGCTTCTAAAGACTAAGCCTAAAAATATAAGTAAGAGAAGCATAAATAGCCAACATTTCAAACAAGCTGCATCTTTAGATATGGTAAGAGTGATAGGTTGATGCATACTAAAAATAATAGTGACATTGAAATCTTTACTTCAAGACAAAATCCCACCATCACAGTCTTTGGTTTCTTAAGGCTTTGTTTTCGAGTTTATAGAGGAAGGGAGGAGAGGGCTTTGGAAAATAGGAAGAATTGGGTGAAAAGAGTAGAAAGATTTTAGGTAGGAGGATTTTGGAGGATTTGATTTTATTCATAACACCAAAAACCCCATAAAATGGTGGAACTCAAAAATTGTATTGAAAGAGGGTTTTGGAGGGCTTATATAATTTTTTTAAATATGTTGTTATAGTATTCGAAAAATTAAAAATATATTAATGATAATGACTCTTTTATCATTCTAAACAAAATTATTTTTTCAAAAAATGTCAAATATTTTTCTATATTTTTTTAAAATTTCGTTTTCGGAAGACTCCCCCCCCCCCCCCCTTCCCTCCAAACTCGCAAACAAAGCCTAAAACTTTTTTTTCGAGTTTGGAGGGAAGGAGAGGGGAAAGTTTTGAAAACGAATTTTTTAAAAATTATAGAAAAATATTTAACATTTTTTGAAAAAATGATTTTGTATAGAATGATAAAAGAGTGTTAATCATTACTATATTTTTAATTTTCAAAATACTATAACAATATAAAGATATTTGAAAAATTTATATAAACCCTCCAAAACCCTCGTTCAATACAAATTTTGAGTTTCTTAAATTATGGGATTCTGGTGCTATGAATAAAAATAAATCCTCCAAAATCCTCTCCACCAAAATTGTTCAATTCTTTCAACTCAATCTTCCTTCTTTTTTTTTTTTTAAATCTCCCCTCCTTTCCTCCTTCAAACTCCCAAACACACCATAAAAAACAAAGGATGATGACTTAACAAATCTCAGTAATTTAACTTTCTAAAAATATGCGCGGATATAAAAAAATGAGTTAGATGATATCCTCAAATAATCTCAAGTACATGACATCTATAGCTTTTACCCTAGGGAACATGAGTATTCTAAGAAAGAAATTAGAATTTGTCGTAACAATCCATATAGTCAAACAAAAATGAAACTATAATATTCTTTTAATGTTGACTTTTTTCTTTTCAAACAATCCTTAAAATTTATTGAATGTGAGTGAAATAGTCGGTGGAAGAAAAATGAGATTAATGCTTCCATTTGATATTTTCTCTTTGAGTATGACTGAAAGATGAATTAAAACTTTATTTCATAGTTAATAATTCATTGAAAATTAGTATAAATCTCTCTCTTTCACAAAACTAAAGACTGAAATGCTATATAAAAATAAGTTTTTAATCTCTATAGTTATATATTATTTTTTCTTTTTACTAATTGAATTTTGTTCTTCAAATAATAATCCTTAAAATATAATTTATGCATGATTATTTTTAGAGCGATTAAAAGCAAAAAATAATATATTTATTGGATTCAAATATTTCTTTAATCTTAAAAATAATTTTGAAAAAGAGATGAAATGCAACTAAATTCTCAAATATAGTGCCATAAATACATTTCAATTGAAAAATGAAAGTGGAAAAATAATTAAAGGTCCCACCGAGAATTGAACTCGGGTTACTAGATTCAGAGTCTAATGTCCTAACCACTAGACCATGGGACCTTGCAGTTGATAAACATATAACCAACTCGATTATCTATATATTCTAGTTCAAGGGGAGAAAATGCCGCTAATAACCCAACATTTTTTTAATAAAATTCCAAATTTTGGAATTAGAGTCCGTCTTATGTTTCATATCACACCAACTAACCACATTGAACTCAAACCAACACCAACATACTCAATAGTCTGAGAAGAAAACCATTATACCTCTAAATACATCCACAATCCTACTTTTGTACAAGTACATGGGTGACATTAGGAAAATGGGGGAAAACAAGAAGGTGATCTTAGATTCAAGGGAAACATGAGTTAAAATTCACGTCTAGTATTAGGAAAAGTGCCTTGAAATTGGGATAGTTCAAATAAGACTTTCGTGTACTATTGACTTCTTATTATTAGTGGATTTCATTTCCATTAGGCTACTACCCTTCATACGTAGGTGACAATTGCACCAAACTGGATTAACAATCTCTTATATCTTTTGTTTATCTTTTTTAATCGTTCATCTATTATTTTAGACCATTTTGTCTCATTCATTGGTTTAACATTGTGTGTGATATCTTTTCTTTGATAAAACAAATTTTTAATTGGAATTAGAGCAGTGCACCCTATTCTATTTGGGTATTTTCTAGTGTGACTAACCTTTTCGATTTAAGATGGACAATATCAAGAATGAGGATTTATTAACCGTCCACCAATTATTTATGGAATGAATTATACTACTATAAGTCTCACATGATTGTTTTTCTAAAGTCCATGTACAACAAGATTTGGAAAGTGGTTACCAATGGATGGATAACTCCTACAATCAAAGCGGGTGATGGTTTTGAATCTGTGAAATTTGAAAAAGATTAAGAACCTGGTAAATATGAAGTTGCTCTTGGAAATTATCTAGCTCTTAATTTTATTTATAATGGATTTAACAATAACATTTTCATAATCATTAACACATGAGTTAGAGCTAAAGATGCATGGGAAACTCTTGAAGAGGCTCATAAGGGAACTTCCAGAGTTTGGATGTCAAAGTTTCAACTGCTCACAACCAAATTTGAAAACTAAAAGATTCATGAGACGTGAACTATTTTTGAGTTCAATGTTCACCTCCATAACATTTCCAATAACTCTTTTGCTTTCGGTGAAAAGATGTTAGAAGAGAAGCTTGTGAGAAACATTTTAGGATTTCTACCGAAGAGGTCTGACATGAAGGTTATTGCCATTGAGGAAACACGACATGTTTCCACAGTGAAAGTTAATGAATTTTTTTGGCTCCTTGCTCACTTTTGAGATGAATATTAATGGCAAACCCGATAAAAAACAAAGGAGTGACATTTAAAGAAAATATTATTAATCATGGAGACAAGATATCAAATGGCATTGGTGAAATATTAATCTATTGTTATGCTTGAAAAAAAAGTAGCAGGGTTATGAGAAGACTTAACAGAAGACTTGGAACAAAGTTTTTCTCAATGTCAAAGACAATCAACAACAAACTCTAAGAAGTTGTAACTTTTAGCGTAGATGTAGAAATGGAGAAAGATAAAACCCTAACTATCATAACAGATTCAATGAAATCTAATGTCATGAATGTGAAGAATTGGGGCATATTTGAGTTGGTTGTCCTAATTATCTAAGAAATCAAAGAAAACACTACAATGTGACCTTTTAAGATGATGAGTCTGACAAAGAATGTGAATCCAATCAAACAAGTAGTGTTGTGGCATTTACTTACTAATCATTTAAAAAATCGTAGACCTCTTGCTTGCTTGCTGCCTCTCTTGGTTCCCTTGATTGTTTGGTTTGTACCTTCGGTTCCAAAGAAGAGATCTAACAAGGGTTGGACCATTTTTCTTGTATTTTCTCGGTGCTCAAAAGTAGTTTGTCTCCTTTACCTAAGCGACTAGGGCTTACCATTATCTCTTTCATTGTTGAGGTATCAAAATTGTTGAACGTGTAACTTCACACACAAAAGGGGAGTGAATTATTGGGGTTTGAAAAATATTAGTTTAAAATAAAATTATTTTCTAAATCAAAGTTTAAAAACAATTTCTAAAAAGCATTAGGATATGCAGCGAAAATTAAGGTAAAGAAAATAAGCGAAAACGAAAAAGTTAAGGGAAGAGAGATAACACCAGATATTTATAGAGGTTCGGTTTTAAAGAAGTGACTTATCCTCTCCATAAGAAGTTATCTTGATAGTATTCAATAATTCTTGAGAGCTTTTAGAAGTTTAAGCATACAAACCCCCTCACACAAGAAAAATAAAGTTCTAGGTTTATATACAACCAAACAACAAATAATAGAGTGAATTGGTTAGTCTTCACGCCAAACAGTGAACAAAGGAATGAAGTGGTTAGTCTGAATTGGAAGGTTTTGACAGAGATTTGTTACCATTCATTAAGACACTGACATAATTGATTATAAACTTATTTTTCCTTTATCGAATCAATTATGCATTTGGTTTAATTGATTAGCCAATTCAAAAACTTGCCCTAATTCATCTGGAAGTTCCTAATTCATCTAGCTAGGATCCAAAAAACTTAGAGGCTGAAAAAATAGTTTTAGTCTGTGTGATTTGGCCATACTACTTTACAAAGCCCTTGTGTTTTTACAAGACATTTATCACTCACTAGACACGATCAGACAGGCTTTCACACTTCCTCTCTTTCATACTTTGAATCTTCAAGTCCTCTGTCAGATAAACCAATCATATAAGAATTTCACTTGAATCTTATTTAGAAATGAGGCTTGAGATATCTTTAAGTTAGATGCCAAAATTATAGGATATATCTGGTGATCATAAAAGCCTAGTTCTTCAGCTTGATTCAGAGGAATAACTTGATCATCTATCTTGTGCTTATTTGTCCGCTTAAACCAGCTTTAGCAATAGCTTTTTACTGTAAAGTATTTTACATCTTTATGTGTTGTCATCATCAAAACCATAATGTTTCCAAGGCCAAACACGTCTTGCTTATCTATAAGCTTTAATCACATCTTGATTAAACCTACGAGCACATAGTTCCACAAATACCGGATCTTATGGATCAAGCTCACGTTGATATATGTGACGCCTCATACTGCTTTCAGGATTATCGACTGACCCTACAAACCTAACACATGTCTTCTCAGCATACTTTGTCCTCACTCATGCGCTTTATGGGAAACTTCCCAAAAGGTCGGCCATCCAAATACTACTCCAAGTCAAGCACAATTAACTATGGAGTTCTTATTTATTAGGCTACCGAAAAGAAAACGTATCTTGTTGGTATAGGTAGTACCAATCAATCCTTATAAGCCTCCCTTTACCATGCAATCCCATACATGCACAACCTCAAGATCCCTCTCATTCCAATGTGAATTTGGTTTTTACCAAAAAGCTGCCAGGAGCCACTCATTATCATGCCTTGTGCATTGACGACCATTCCCCGCCCTCGCCAGCCTTGGGTGTTACATGTAACGCCACGAATTTAATTAATTGGTTAATTAAATTAATTAAGGATTCAATTGTTGGAAATTGTCAAAATAAGGAATTTATCGGTATTAATTTAAGGGATGTAAGTGAATTATTATATTGTTTGAGCGGTTGAATGGAAAGTTGGATTAAATTAGTCGGTTTAGTCGGAGAAATAATATTAGAAATAATATTATTATATTAGATTAATTATTTAATTGAGTTGGTTATTTTGTGAGGTGAGGATTAGCAAAAGTGAAGGTGCTAACATTGAGCCCAATAAGGAGTAATAGTGCTAATTGGTTATATTTGATGAAAAGAAGAAATTTGAGGTATCAGTAGTTATTTTTGGGGATAGCTGCTATAGAGACAAGGTTTGGAAAAGAGTCACAGAGAAGAAGAAGTAGCAGACAAAAGTAGAGGAGCTACGGAAGAGGAAACCGAAAGAATAATGCGAAGTCGGAAGTTAGGAATTCGACCGGAAACTGTAGACAGGGCCGTCTCAAGTAATTTGGAGGCCCTGTTCTAATATTTTAAAAAATCTCTATTAAAAAATGAAAAAAAAAATCATAGATTAACAAATACTAACATTTTGAATTTCAACAAAAGAGTTGTGAGTTTTATATATGTATATTTTGAAATTAAGTTAATTTATCGATTTTTGATTTTTTTCCATATTCAGGATTAAGCTTTTAAATATTGAGATGATTATCAATTTGTAGATAAAATCGCAAATTAAAATTAACAATAAAAAAGAATTTAAAAATAAATTTATAAAATAGAAAGATTAAAAATTATATCATAATATATAATATACACTTGAATTTTTAAATTCTGATGTGTCCATGCAAAATAATAAAAGTATAATATTAAAAAATATAAAAGTTCAATATTTCATAAGAACAACTTTTTTTTGGGTCAAATGAGGGCCTAGGCCTAAAAGAAGAACAACTACCCAACACCAACACCCGACACGGACAAACCGTCAAGATCAAGCTTCAATTGCTTCTGTAAAAATTCTGGAATCTCTTGGAAAATCTGAAGACCACCCTGTCTAGTCCTACCATCTGTTGCAAGTTCATGCGCACAACCATTCGTTTCTCTCGGGGCGTACGAAACCTCAACAGTTTCAATCTTATCCAACAAGTGGAGAATGTCATACTCCAATTTTGAAAAACAAGTGGCATACCGCCTTGCCCTATTGATCACTTTAACTGCTGCTGTAGAATCAGTGTTAATTTCAACCTTCGCAAATCCATCTTCCGCAATATATTATAGCAAAATCTCACAATACATCTTAAATATTTAAATTTTTAGATATATTAATAAATTAAGTTTGAATAAGGTAGGATATATTGATGAGAAAATAAATAATTAAGATATTGTATTGATATCCATAAAAAAATCAATAAAAGATATGATTTTTAAATCATTACAATTCATATTATGTATATTAGTAATAATAGGAATTAAGTATATGAGCTTTGTTATTTAGAAATTGATAGAAAAAAATGAAATGTGTACATGTTTTTGTTTATTGGTTGTTCCATGAAAATTTTTATAAGTTTGATTGATTGATTGAATTTATTATGTAACTTTATTACTATTGTTATCTAATCACAAAATCACAAGTTTTAGAAAAAGTCAAAATTAATTTTCTTAGAATTTACTATGTGCACAAGCCTTGAATTTGGAGGCCCTAGTACTTTTGGAGGCCCTGTGCAGTGGACCAGACCGCACAGGGGTATAACCGGCCCTGACTGTAGAGCGGACTCCGAATATAAGGTAAGGGTGGGGTTGTTGCTCTATAAATGGGGATATGATGGACCGTATGTGGGGTTTAGGGGATTAATATTATCTCTATGTGTTGGTATAATTTTTGGTGTCTGTGATGTCGTTGTGTGAATTTTTTTGGAATTGTATGAAAAACTATATTACTGTGTGTGAATATTGTTGGTTGTGTTGTCTGCGATGATTGAATTGGATTTGTGATCGATGATGATAAATATATGTATTTTGTGTTGTGAATTAATTGGTGATGCTGTGACGATAAATTTTACTGAGATTGGAAATTGTTTTTGGACCAAATACTGATACCGGAATAAGGATTTCACTCTGGGAAGAAAAGGAAATTATAAGGGACGGGGGCCACAAACTGGAACGACGGACGTCCCATACTTTTGGTGAAGTGGGAAGACCCCACATGGGCTTAGGGGCGGGCGGCCCGTTGCCTTAAAGCGGGCGCCCCTTTTGGTGAGTGAGAGAGTCCCTTTGTGGGACGTGTTGTGTGTGTAGGGGACGAGTCCCTTTTAAAATTGTGTCACTTTTTAGTGAATCAATTAAAGTTGAGTGTTATATTAGTATATTAGGTACCACTTGGTAATTGAATTGCAAGTAAACTATCATTAATTGAAATTGATATACGGTATGTAAATGACATCCATGATGAAGTTGCAGGATTAAACCCAACTACTACCAAATCCTTTAGCAACTATGAATTAATTAGCAGAGTTGTAATTGACTAATATAGTAGAAATGACAGAAGTAGAATAATACCAGGAAAATATATTAGTAGCTTTATAGCAGAGACAAGAAAAATACTAGAAGAGCATAATTCTAGTAATTAACAGAGTAATTTCTTTGACAATAGCATAGCCCTTCTAACAGTAGCAGTGTACATTTTGGGAAGTAGCAGTATTAATTCTATTAGTAACTCTGTAGCAAAAAAGGGAAATACTTAGTAGACTGTAATAAATGAATACCGATCGTAACTAATTCAACCGAGTAGAGTAAATTTAGCGAGTCCGGGAATAATTTGGTAACCGTATTTGGTGACGTTTTTGGAGATGTTGTGACGTAACGCATATTATGAAATATTGCGAGTTTTGTGATTTCGCAGGAAATTAAAATGACGTTTATTTATCAATAATTATTGATATATTTTGGTGATGTAGGCAAATGCCTTTGTGACGATGTTTGGTGACGTGTTGGTGAATATTGCGAAATGCAGTAAATAAAGTGACGTTGAGTTACCTCTAATTATTGGTAACATTTGTGATATAGGCGTATGTCTTGTGACGATGTTGTTGTAATCTGTTTGTGATTATGCATTAATTGAGTCTCATGATTGCATTTTTGTGACGGCCTGGATTGGCAAACAGCGACGAAGGCTTATGCCTGTTTTGATGCCTCTATTTATTGGCAATTGGCGACGGGGGCTGAAGCCCTGGGTACCACATGCATGTGCATTTGTTAGAGTCGCATTTCATTTGTGTGATTATGAGTTTATGTGATTTGATGTGTGGACTTATGTGAATTGTTGTGTAATCTGAGTATGAATTTATGTGAGATATTATGACGTGTGTTGTTTTGATTGAAACAATGAAGTAAATTAGACGGTAATGATTATACCGCAAAGTGATGATTATTATGACTTGAACCGTATATATATTGTTTATCATCACCCTGTTTATATTGTTTGATATCTCACCCCTTTATTTGTTTTGCCGTTACCTTTATACTGGTAACGTGCAGGTGATAGCTTTGATGAAGATTTAGACGCTGTGATCCGAGTCAGTGGTCGCTCTGATACGTAGCACTCGGGGGGATAAACGCGTATTTTAATTATTTGTTACTTGCTGAATTTTTATGATGTTTATGGTTGAATTGTACCTTAAAGCTATATTGCGAAAATGTTATGATTAAATTGAAAAATTGTGAAGTTTTGTGGATTCCACTACGAGATAAAATAATTTGGTTTAATGAAGTGATTTTGAGGATTAAATTAAATGTTATTATTTGTCTGTTTTATTGTATGTGCTATGTATCTATGTGAAGGCGTGAATGCCGTATATGATTTAAATGACGAAATGTGGCATCTCAATTGTTGATGAAAATTTTGAATAACTCTGATTTTTCGTTATAGTTACCGAATAATTTATCGGGTATAATTGGGGTGTTACATTACATGCCCATCGGCTTCCGCTTGGTTCATCCTTGTACAATATCATATTCGGAAAGGCATACTATGATACCATTTGTAACTCCTCATATTGCTTTCAGGATTACCAACCGGCCCCACAAAACAACACGGGTCTTTTCAACAAGCTTTGTCCTTACTCGCGCGCTTTCTAGGTAACTTCCTATAAGGTCACCCATCCAAATACTACTCCAAGTCAAGCACTTTTAAATATGGAGTTCTTGTTTGATTAGCTACCGAAAAGAAAATATCTTGTTGGTATAGGTAGTACCAATCAATCCTTACAATCTTTCCTTCAACCATGCTACCCCATACATGCACATCCTTATGATCCCTCTCATTTCGATGTGAATTCTATTTTTTACCTAGAAGTTGCTAGGAGCTGCTCATTGTCATGCCTTATGCACTGACGACCACTCCCCGCCCTTAATGCCTCGAGTGTTACAATATACCTTCTTAACCTTCTATAGGTCATCAGGATTTGGACCTTGTTGCTTTAGATTCTCATTGTTAAGTTTGGATATCAGACTCAAGCTTACATTTTATCAAGGACCAGGAAACATATTCTTTAGCTGCTCATCCTCTTGAAACATGTATTGTCAAACGTTGTACCTCTATTGTTTTTTTGTATGCAGGATAAAGTTCCTATGCTTGTATTAGAGGATTGCTTGAGTTCACATGGATTTTTTTTATCGCTTTGCCTTTAAGGTGCTTATTCTCTTCTGCCTCCTCATTTTGTGACTCTAATTCCATCATTAGTAAGGTTTATGATGCTTTAGAGAAGAGAGTGGAAACTATAATTTTTAGATTTACCAAACATTTAGGGTGCTCTTTAGTGAAGAATGATAAGATAAAAGTAGTTAGTTAGGTCGTTTGAGGGTTCTCGGCAATGTTAGTATATATTTTTTTAATTATAGAGTTTTGGGGGAGGATCAAGAAGAGTAAAATGAATGATATTATTAGATATAACCTTTTAGACTTTATATTTATCCAAGAGACTAAACTCTATAAGGTTTCCCCCTCTCTGGTCCATCCCCTGTGGGGTAATTCGTTTTCTAAATGGAGTTTTTATTTATCTATTGGAAGTAGGGTTTATGGGTGTTTGTTTATAGTAAAGTTCTTCTAATTCTGTGTGTTTTGTTATAAGTGTGTAATTCAATTGTACATTGGCAGATAAAATAGTTATGTGGGTTGACCTAATCTAGAGGAAAATGAGTTTTGGAGGCACCATTTAGTGTGTTATGGATGATTTTAACTCCATCTATTCTTTTGCGGTGAGGTTTGGTGTAAAAATATATCATAGTTCATCAGGGATAGTGGATTGCTTAGAATTTTCTAATTTTATCTCTTAGATGGAGCTTTTGGACTTACTTCTATTTTGGAGAAAGTTCACTTGGTTCCAACCTAAAGGTGGGGGAAGCGAGTATGATTGACTGTATTATGTTTTCTAATGGGCGGTGGGATACTTGGGCATCTCAATGGGTTCTTCCAAGGGACGTCTCTGACCATTATCATATTATCCCGAAGTATGACAATCAACTAAGGGTCCCCAAACCTTTTACATTCAATAATATTTAGTTGTTCCACAGTAGTCTTCCTAAGCTAGTGGCTTCCTTCTGCCATGATACTGACATTCTTGGTTGGAAAGCTTTTTCTTTATTGGAGAAGTTTAAAGCCCTCAAAGTGGTCCTAAAATCTTGAAATAGAGAGGTTTTTGATGATCTTGGCGTCGGGATAAATAGGTTGATAGAGGAAGTTAATAAGGCGGGTTCTTTGGCCGATCTTAGAGCCTTATCAGTTTGATAGATTGGGTCTAGATTCAAAGTGATTGCGGACACATGGCCTATTCTTATGATTAAAGAATCTCAATCATTTTAGATATCTAGTTATAAATGGCTCATGGAGGATAATACCAATTCTGGTTACTTTCACGCTTTTGTTAAGAGTAAGAGCAGAAGAAATGACTTCGTAACACTAAAAGTTGGAGAGGTTTGGATTAAAGGGGAGCCTCCTATTAGACAAGAGATTATGAATTATTTCACTGAGATTTTTAAAGAATCCTATGTTGATAGACCTCGTCTGGATGGTGTAGGCTTCCTTTTCTCTTTCAAATGATGATAACCTTTTTTATCGGTCCCCTTTAGCCTTCAGGAGCTTAATTACCTCGTAGCTTTGCATCTTATTTTGTGACTCTAAACTCGAAGATTAAATCTCATTCTCACTTGGGATGTTTTAGACCTATTTGTCTTGTTGGATCCTTGTATAAGTTGGTGTCTAAATTTTTTCCACTTATACTTGGTACGGGGACGAAGAAGCTCATATCCCCTAACTAATTGACTTTCCTTGCAACTTCACGGATTACATTTAGAACTTTATCCTCTACTTGCACATATATCGGATCGAGTGTTTGCCTTGTTTCCGATGTTAGAGGTGGTCTTTTGGTTCTATTTTGATGGGATATGATATGTTGATGGTGGATCTGGTTGGTTTGAGATTTAACATGTGAGTATCGAGGTGGATTTTTAGTAGTTGTGGTCGGTCTTAGATGGTTTCCTTCACAGTAAAGTTATTTGGCTGTTTGTATTATTTATGGATATTTATTGTAACTTGTTTATCTTTAGTTATATCAAGACACTTGAAACTTCTTAAGTTTTATGGATTTTTCTCATATACTTTAGAGTTTATCTCCCTTATTAATATATCTATTTTCTACTTTAAAAAAGATGGAATTGTGATGCAAGTCACACATAAGAAAAATCTCAACTAGAGAACAAGGAAAATCTATCCTCTAATACACATCAATAGACATATATATCCAAATTTTTATAAACATGCCCACCATAATTGACACTTCTCCTCAAAATAAAAATCTTTTCAATTGTGTCAATGTCCATGTTACTGCACACATCGATCATCCAAGACAATAAATTATAGTAGGATAAAATGTAGTATCTTCTTAAAACCTCTATGCAATTAGTGACCTCCATTATATCATAAATCATAATTTAAAGACCCATGATCGAGTTATGTAAATGTATCCGATGTTCTTAAAACCAAAGCCTAATAATATAAGTAAGAGAAGCATAAGTAGCTCAACATTACCAATAAGCCACAACATTAGATGTGATAAAAGTGATAGGTTGAAATATGCTATGATTAAAAGTGAGGATGGAGTTTTTACTACATGACAAAACCCAAACTCCCTAGCATGGTCTTTCGCTTCTTGAAGAAACAAAGGATTTTAACCTAAAAAATCTTAAAGTTTTTCCAATTTTTGAAAAAATCAACGAGTTTAAAAAATGAAATTGTGAGATGACATCCTCTAATAATCTCACTTACATAGCATCTCTAACTTTTACCCAAAGTATTCATAAAAAGAAAGGAGAAATTGTTGTAACAATCCATAAAGTGAAACAAAAAGGTAACAATTAAGAATGACATTTGTATTTAGATTTAATGGGTATGGCTGTTTATGGTAACCAAACCAAATTATAAAAAAATTTAATCGAACTAAATCGAACCGTTTCAATTTATTCAGAATCGAACCAAATCATAATAATTGGTTTGATATACCGTTTTGAAATTTCAAAATGTATCGAATCGTTAAAAGTTAATTTTTTTCTAAATCGAACCATTAAACTATTTTTACTTTATTTTATTTTTGTATTTTTTTTCAGTTTCGGTTAAGTTCGGTTATAGTTTTGGTTTGGTTCTAGAACTGTTTGTAGAATATGGTTTGGTTCACTAACCAAACTTAACGTTTCAGTTATTTTAATTTCAGTACGGTTCGGTTTGCCAGTATAGTTTAGTTCATAATTTTTTTTAACAACCCTATCAACGGGGTATTCACAAAAATTATCACAACGGATAAAATAAAAATCCGCAAAATGAATATGAGCACAGACACAGATAATTATTCATTAAAATAAGCGGTTATGAATGCGGGTACAAGTACCTTAATACCGATCTCGTCCCATAATATCCGCACAATGTATATTTATATATTTTAATTTATATTATCGTATAAAAAATGTATGTCTACCCCTTTAACACTATACATTATAATTAAACTATTACACATTTTAATATAACCTCATAATTCAACAGTAAAATCTTTGAATTTTTCATTAATTTTGTTAAAATTTAAAATCACATTACTATTTTTAAATTGATAAATTTAGAGTAACTGGTATAGATACATGTACTTAGGTACTCATAAAGTATAGATACTAATATAAAGGTAGGTGTTCATACGAATATAAACTTGGATATGTGAATTTTTTTCAAACTGTGAATATAAAAACGAGTATTATAGTATCATATCTATTTTCATCCCTAGTAACAACGACAAAAAATATTATTTTTTAAAATTTTGGTTTCATTTAATTAAAAAAATTAGAATAAAAGAAATTAGAAACTATTAAAGAGTTATGCTCAATTAATTACATGTTTGAACTTGAATAGATTAACAATATTAGTTTTGGTTTGAATGAAAGATGAATTTAGTTTTGGTTTGAATGAAAGATGAATTTAGTTTTGGTTTGAATGAAAGATGAATTTAGTTTTGGTTTGAATGAAAGATGAATTAAGAAAAAAAAAATTTAAGGTCCCACCGAGAATTGAACTCGGGTTACCAGATTCAGAGTCTGATGTCCTAACCGCTAGACCATGGGACCTTGTTGATAACGGTTTACATATGAGTCCATTTAACCAATTAATATTTTTCTCTGAAAATAAATTCCTCCTCGTAGATATTCGAGTTCTTCTTCTTCGCAAGCGTAACCAGAAGTGTCACAACTGTTAACTCTTATCCATTTTTAATACTCCACCTATCACCATTTTCACTTTTCAAAAAAATGCTTCTTTCATGTCAAAATCACACTCTTTACCTTCCTTCTTCTTCTATCCATTCCTCAAAGAACTCAAAACCCAACATTATCATCAATTGCCAAAACCCAAATGAACAAAACCAAAACCAACCCATTCCCAGAAGACACAATTCAAAATCTACATCCTTTCTCATCCACCATCTTTCACACAAAAACAGCGACAATCCTCACCCTTCACCTACCGAGCTACAAGACCCAACACCGCACGAAGAAAAAGTGAAGCTTTTAGAACTTTCCTTAGTAAGAAAAAGAACCCCACAATTTCCTGGTTCAATTTATGCCCAATCCCCTTCCGACTCTGATGTGGGTTCTTCTCTTCCTCCTCTTCGTACCCTTTTTAAATCGCGTGATGAAGAAGAAGAAGAGGTCATGATTATGAAAGCTCTTGAAATTCGTAGGAAGGTTACTCAAGAGGTTTTCAAAGAAGCTATGATAAAGGGTAAATTTGGAATTACTTATATAGAGAATTTGGTTTCTAGGTTGGGTGGTTTCATTGATTTTGTTATGATTGAAGCTGCTAACTTGAAAAGATTGCCTCAATATTCTCATTCTAGTTTCAATTTACGCGCCAAAACTGTTATTGAAGATTCTCAAGTTGTGCAACTTGTTAGGTATGTTGTTTGTTTTTAGTTTTTACATTTTCAAGTTGTTGATAAGCTGTTTGATTTATTGCTTCTGAGAAACCAAACCAACTTGGCTAGTTTTTAAGTGTTTGTATTTTAAATCCTTGACTGTTTATTTCTTTGATTGTCTAGATGGTTGAAGCATAATTCTCTATCGTATCCTCAAATAGCTAAGCTGATTTTGATGTCGAGGGGGAAACTTGAGTCCATAAGGAACCGTAGTGAGTGGTTGAAGTCGGTGCTCGTTAAGGGGGACTTTATTGGGGAGGCAATGTTGAAGGGTGGAGATAATATTTTGCTGCGGAGTGATAGGGAACTTGATGAGATTGTTGAGTGTTTAGAGTCCAATGGTGTAAGGAGGGAATGGATGGGATATGTTGTGAGTCGGTGTCCGAAGTTGTTATCGTACAGCTTGGAAGAAGTGAAGATCCGTGTGCAGTTCTATCTGGATATGGGTCTAGATGAGAAGGATTTCGGTACCATGGTTTTCGATTTTCCTAAAGCACTTGGTTACTATACTCTGGAAGAAATGAACCGAAAGGTAGATTAATTTATTTTAACAAACTTTATAGGATGTCAGAGTCACATTCTAATATATCCTAATTGTCTTCTCTAATGTTTTAGTTTGATGAGCTTTAGTAGCATGTGTGTTGGTAATTGCTTCTGATATACCGATAAAGATAAAGTGTGATGCAACAATTGTAATTTTCAGGTTGATTACTTGAAAGAATTCGGGCTTGATAGTAAGGATGTTGGTAAGTTGCTTGCATTTAGGCCACAATTAATGGCGTGCAGCATTGAAGAACAATGGAAACCTCTTGTTAAGTATCTGTACTATTATGGGATTACCCGAGATGGGATGAAGAGAATGCTTACCATTAAACCAATGGTCTTTTGTGTTGACTTGGAGATGACTATTGTGCCAAAGGTGTGCAAAAACTATTTTTATTCGTTTCTCTTGTAAGTTGAAACTTGTATTGTTAAATATTGATGTCTAATAGATTCAGAAATAATGTTTACAATGGTTACTCTCGATTTGTGATGATATTACTGACAGTTTTGTTGCATATTTTGTCATGAAGGTAAAGTTTTTTCAGGACCTAGGTGTTCGAAATGACGGGATTGCTAACATGCTTGTAAAATTTCCTACCCTACTCACCTACAGCCTGCACAAGAAGATTAGGCCTGTGGTATGTCCCTTTCCTTTTCCGCTACAAATTTTGTTACCATGAAGTTAATTTTTCAAAGCCTCGCTACTACAATAGTTTATCACTATAATTACATTTCAATCTAGAGACCTCAATTGACTCATCTGCATGTTGTATAGGTCATATTCTTGATGACCAAGGCTGGAGTCACTGAAGAATCTATTGCAAAGGTTGTAGCTCTTGGACCTGAGCTCTTGGGATGCAGCATAGTACATAAGCTCGAAGTAAATGTAAAATATCATTTGTCTCTTGGCATACGTCTTCGGCAACTGGGTGAAATGGTCGCTGATTTCCCAATGCTGCTGAGATATAATATAGATGTTCTGCGTCCTAAGTATATTTATTTGCGGAAAACTATGGTCCGAACTTTACAAGATCTCATTCAGTTTCCGAGGTATCACAGTGATATTTTGACCATAGATACACAGTTTGTACAAATCTTGTTTAATTTTTAATGTTTTTTAATCCATTGTGTTGCCGGCTTGAATTACTTTGTTGTTATCAGGTTTTTCAGCTATTCCCTCGAGGGTCGAATAATCCCAAGACACAAGGTTCTGGTGGAGAATCAGATAAATGTCAAGCTAAAATGCATGTTAGCTTGTACAGATGAAGAATTTAACAAAATGGTCAAGAATATGATTCAAAAACGCCACAAATGTCAATCTACTGTCATGAAGGAGAATAATCCGCATCCCCAGTCTCACGCTACTGGGGATATTACTACACACCAGACGTAAAAAGCAAAACTGATAGCTCTGTGGGAAACATAACGTGATTGAGTTTCGAGAAGTAAAGCAATGTGGTAACTTTGTCTTATTAACTTCATCAGTCAGACTAGTAATTGTCGTAAAATCGTGATTATTTTTCTCAAAGACGGGATGTCAAATGACTCTGTAGCAACTGGTATAGTGCCGGAGAAACATCTCAGTAAAGGAGTGCCTCTGTCATGGTAAAAGAAAAAAAAAAAGCTTGCAACTTGTCATTCACTGCAACACTTGTGAAAATAGAGTTGCTGCAGAGTGTGTCAATGAAACATGCCACTATGAAGTGTTCCAATGAATAGAATTGTGGAGAGCAGACCTGTGTACTTCTTGCTATGTCAGAGATGCTTTAAGGTATATGCTCTAAACACACTTAGATGTACATGTTGTACTAGTTATCATATTTATTTTTGTCAAAGGACTTTGCTTTCACAGATAGTCTGGTTCGATTGACTTATTTAAATTTATCTACTGACATACACACTTGAGAGATTTGTATAGGAGAGCTCATGGAAAAAGTTTGTGACTGTCCGTAAGTTGTTTTCAGCTTTTTTTCATAAACTATCTAAGATAGTTTATAATGTATCGTTTATATGAAAATAATTTGAACTTAATTTGTCATTTGTTATTGAAACCGCTTATAAATAAGCACTTGTAAGATAAATGTTCATGCTGTAAGCCCTCTAAATTAAGCCGGTTATCTGTTTCAACTTCCACACAAACTCTAATTTATTCCTGCTCATCTTTTTCCATGATATTCTAGACTTGTTATTTTTCCTGGTATGATGCCTTGAGTCCTATATACTGGTTGAACATCAAACTCATCCTATCTCCTGAAAAATCAACGCTGGAATTTATATTTAAAACCCTTCTAAATCTATCTTGCTCAGGATTTCTGTGAACAGCAGTATTGCAACAAGCCCTCTGAATACACAAAGTTCATCAATTTGCTAGCTTTTTATAAGGCGAACAATATTATGTGGAATTTGAATCCCCGGCTCTCGGCTTTTCGCGCATTCGCGCTGTCTAGATGATATAATCATATAAACTGTTTGATCTTGCTCTAACCATTCAGACAAAACAACTTTAGGGTCTTTTTGTTTTAGCTGAATTTTTTCTTTGTATTTTTGTAAAATAATTTTTTTAAAATATTACAAGTTTTTTTATATTCGTTTTTTTTTAATGAAACATTAATTTTGACATCCTATAACCTAAACTTACATTATTGAAGATCAAAATCTAGTCAAAATCGTAATTTTAAAAAAAAAAAGTATTTTAAAAATGATTTTTATAAAAATCTATTTGAAATCACTTTAAAATTAATAGATTTTTTAAAATTTTGATATCTAAAAAAAGTTTCTATAAATAAATGAAATATTTAAAATAACACTTTAAAAATAATTATTCAAATTAAATTAAATTTAAAATTTTGATAAATTTTTTTTAGTGTAACAATATAAAAATTATTTTTAAAAAAAAACTAAAATAAACGGACCCATAACTATCCCAAAATTATCTGTACAGATCGGAGTATGCTTGAATGAGTAGACTATTTAATCATTTTAATCTATAAATAACATTATCTAGCATTATGTTTTTTTAATCAACATTATCTAGCATTATGTTTTTTCAATCAGTGATGGACTATTCTAATATTTTATTCCGAAGCATCTTTCTCAGCGGTGACATAGCCGGCACAATTTTACTAGAGACGCTATTTTTCACAAAAGTAAAAAATAGTGTTTTTTAAGGGAAATAAAACAAGTAAAAAAAATACCGTTAGAACTAATATATTCAACTTTTAAATAGTAATAATTACAACATTTTCGAGTTGGCTCATAAGACCGACTCAATCTACATAGGTTCATTCTTGGACGATATAACATGTCACCTCTAAAATTATATATAGCATCCTCGTTTTTTTTTATTTCAGAAATATCTCTAATGAAACACAAATAATGTCTGGACAAAATTTTCGGTAGACACTTTTGAAATTTTTGGTAGAATCAAAATTTTTGGTACCACCTGCTAAATTTACGGAATACCATGAATTTCAAATTTACGTGATACCGGAAATTTCAAATTTACATGATACCGGAAATTTCTGATATACTGAAATTTCTAGTAGTTTCATTTTTAGGGTTTTTCTTTTAAATGGTGTGAATTTTGCCGACACTTTTGAAGGGCTACAATTGCACCTACAAATTATATGGCCTAGGATTCTCCGTCATGTGTATAAATAGGGGCATGTGGTGTTGAGTAATACATCTTTTGAAAATGTCTATTCCTGAATTTTCATTAGTGTGAAAGTGTATTTCAATGGAAGAAACCCTGCAGTGGAATTCAAAATTCCAGATGACACCACATCTCTTGCAAGGTTGATGTAAGGAGGTGTGAAGAACGTGCTAGCAATGGGGATGTGGAAGAGGGCATCTACATCATCAGTGTCAACGTCATCTCCCCGAATGGAAAATGAAAGGATGATGTCTCTGGGTGCCACCTCACAACAAAAGCAGTCATCAGAGAGGCATCCAACATGGTAAGGGAGCACTGAGAAAGCTCCAGCAACGAAAGTCTCTAACAATACGGCTAACTGCCTCAGGCATAGGATCCCTCACGAAGTCCTTCAGCTTCAACCCATGTGAAACGATCTTCAGCACTCCTCGCTCCTATAATAGACAAAATTAAAATATTATAAGCAAATTATCGTACAATAGCATAAAGTAAAATATTAATCATTAAATAGTTACAAATATATATACCTCCCCCTGCCATATCCGGTGAGCGATATGGTCAGCATATCTCGTGAGCACAGACACGTCTTTAGGTCCTCCAGGAAACCCTCCACCAGTGTGCACTCATGGCTCAATAGACGCCCTGACAGTGGTGTCTGTATCAGTCGGAGACACCTCATCCACAGCCTCAGTAACAACAACCTCCTTAAGCTGAGCCTCCACCAACTCCTCAACAGCAAGCTCCTGGGTAGCTGCATGTCTCTGACAATGTGGTGGGCGGAACTGCGTCGCCTACTCTACCAACCGTTTCTGATGAGAATCAGTCGGAGGACGGCGTCCAGCTCTAAGCTCTAAAGCATGTGCCTCCTCATCTCTAACACGAGTCGCTGCTGCTTTATCAACGGTCTTGTCGGCTATTGTACCTTCTCTGCCTCTAGTCCTCACTGAAATAAATAAAAAAGGGAAAAAAATAGAAAAAGAGCAAATTACCGAAAATTTTGAAATTTCCAGTATTTTTCAACAAATTTATAGCCACCGTAAATTTCAAATTTTCCGTTATATTTTTTTTCTAAAATTCCCAAATATTTTAAATTTCCAGTGGCGATAAACCGTAAATTTTGAAATTTTCAGTTTGAATATACCGTAAATTTCGCAAATATACTGTAAATCTTACTGTTTTTCGTGAAATTTCCGGTAACTCCTCCAAATTTCCAGTATCGCCTGTAAATTTGAAAAATGTGGAGATGTCACGTAAATTTGGAAATGTTTTGTAAATTTTATATTTTGGACATTTTGGTCTTTTCATTGTGTTTGGGGTGATATGTTTAACTGGGGGTGACATGTTAAATCGTCTCATCCTTGTCAGAAACTCATGGTACTACTGCACATGTGGATCAGTGCACACTAGCACACCTCCCCTTCACTTTGAGCAACTGGATTATCATTTGACGGTCATATGTGCTTCACATCGAACAATCTGGAGAAGGTTACAACGACCTATCCTATATAAATATAGCTCTTAGTCACATTTGGATACAATTTATTACAAGCTAAAAAAAATTCACCTCAACGTTTTACTAACTTCACCATCAGAGTGTTAAACCTTTTTGCAGGTACCTTCCTCGTTCACTGGATAATCGTCTCAACCGAACCATAAGTATTCCATGGTGGTCTCCATCACTGGATCAGTAGTCTTTTATTTCAATATATGATTTGACGGTGACGATGTTGCATATGAGAATCAGCTTTTGTTTTTTTTTATCTTTTCCTTGACAGTGTCGTTGTTGTATATGAAATTCGACTTTTGTTTTTTGTTTTTTGAATCTTTTTATTCCCATAATTGTAACTACTCTCAATTGTATAATTGTATAATGGCTAGTTCAAGGTTAGCTTGTGGCTAGAGCGTTACCATTTACCGTCTCTATTCATCTGCCCAGACAATGTTACGCTAGTTCTTCTCCTCGTCGGTGATGATCTTGTGATCTATGTGTAAGTATGTTTTGATGATTGATTAAACAGTATCAATTATGAACATCTTCAAATAATAGATCTGCATTGAAAAGTGCGAAATAAATTTGTTTATAATTGACTTAGCAAAGATCAAATACTATTAACATCGTTTAGGAACAAACATGTTTGTTAAAGTACGCCTCTAATTTGAAGTTTAATTATTTTATTTTATTTAGGATATTTTGCAATATACTAGTGTATAGAAATATGTACACATTCACAAAAACTATTTTTAAATTTAATTTATTTTTCAAAGGCTCATTGAAAAAGCCAAAAATCTTTTTAATTGAAATAAAATCAATTATAGTGTATAATTTATCAGCCTTGCTATTTTGACACTGGTTAGTAGATACACCGTATCTACACTATAGGTCACAACACAGCAACAAATGCTTGCACAAAAATCAAAATTTTAATAAATTATTAAAAAAAAAGAGTATATTTTACATATATTAATACGGTGTAAGTGTCAAAAACAGGTGTACAAATATCTTTTCCCATAATTTATTATGATTGCAGTATAATTTATTATGAGACATTGTCTCGCTGAGTAATCTGATTTAAACATAGTTGATTATAATGTTGTCATTACATAGTTAATTATAACATTGCCATAATCGATTATGGGGTTGCAAGAATGTTATTTCATGTTTTTTTGTTAAACGTCATAATTAAATCAGTTTTGTTATAGAAATTTTCACATCTAAAAAGGGGTAATTCAAAAGAGAAATTTAATCATTTGTATTATATTTGCCAACCTTAATTAACAATTCTCTAATTTACAATTACACAAACAATCATCAATCACGCTTTGAGCACACCCTGCTCTTACAATTACACAAACAATCATCAATCACACTCTGAGCACATCCTGCTATTTTACTCACTCAATGTGATAATTAAGCTTGCCACATTTTTAATTTTTGACTTTTTGTTGACACAATGTTTTTAGTCCAATAAAATGGCACTGTTGTCAAAAATTGTTTATCATTTTAACAAGGCAACAATTGTAATTAAAATTTTAGCGCATTTTTAATTTCTGTTTTAATTTATATTCGTGCAACAAACAAGTTCTATACCTTGTGCCACTGTCATCTTTGGGTAAAACTTTGTATATTTATTATAGTTAAATATATGTTTACTTACTCAATAAACAAACCAAAATTGAACCCCAAGACTAATTATGGTTGTGAAAGGCTCTTAGGGTCATGATAATCCTCAATCTTATCAACTTGGTCAATTTTTGAAGCTCAAACAATTACGTTGCACATGGAACAGATGAATAGCAATGCAATCAAGCACCGGTTTCATGGAAGGAATAAAAATCTATCACCACACCACAGCTGGGAATGTCTTTCCTATTCACTATCATAATTTTTCCACACCAAAAGAAATTACAAAGGAGTAACTTTCCCATGTCATAAATATTTCCCAACCAAAAGAAAAATGCTATTACAACAATCAAAATTCTTCGTACATAAATCGAACTAATCCACATGCAACAAATATTATGGACAAGAAATCTATCAAAAGTGAATGCTCACTTCATTCAATCCCAAGTCGACATATTGAGTTTTTCTTAATGAGGCCAAGATCCACCTGAAAACATACATGATTTAGGTTAATATATTAATATCACTAGGCAGTTTCAAAAACAGCCTTTGGAAATTGAAAATATGAACCCATCAATCAAGTTTTTACACTTAAAAAGACCAAATAAACAGTGGTTTTTTCAACTCAAAATGGCTAACAGTACCTTGTGTCCAAAGAGATCCCTGATGTTATCTATTCCATACATAATCATTGTTGGCCTGTTTACAAAAATAACAAGTTAAGATAAATTCAATGACCCTCCATAAAAATGTATTTTATTTCCTCTAAAAATTCATTAGATTTGGTTGGAAAGTTGTTAAGAATTTAGATTTTATAAATCAAATAATTTTACTGTTAGCAATGATCGGTGTTCTCAGTGTTTGTTCTCTCACCTTTCAAGAGAAAGGCCCCATGCAATAACTTGGACATCTTCAGGAAGCCCCATCGGCCGCAACATTTCAGGTCTGAACATGCCAGAGTTTCCTACCTCTACCCATTTTTTAAAGCCTTCATGATAACTGATATACGAGCACTTGATTAATAGGTAATATCTTTAAGATAATGACAAGCCAAATAAACTATAACATTACAGAAATACTGACCTGAAAATCTCCATGCTAGGTTCTGTGTAAGGATTGTAAGCAGGCTTGAATTTCAGCTTGGTCATGCCTGAACTCAAAAACAAAATTTTCATCCAATATCAATCAATAATCAATAATCAATAATAGAATATAATCCTAAAACTTATCTTTAATAAACTTGAGTTGGCATTAATCATTTTTAACTAGAACTTACATTCAACATTTAGCTCATTAAGAGTTATTCATTAGAGAGCATTACCTAAGCGTGAGAAGAAGTCATGTAGAACTCCTATTAAGTCACAGAGAGTGAGTCCTCGATCGCATACAAGGCCTGAATTGAAATGCAAAATCAAGGGTATCATAAAAATCAATAAATTTGAATGTGGAAAAATAGTTCTGAGATTAAACCCCTGGTGCATCAAATGCAAAAAAGTGACGTGGAAAACCCTGATCCCAGAAACACTTACTAGCTCACGTACCTTCTATCTGGTGGAACTCGGCAAGATGTGTTCGGTCCACCGCTTCATTCCGGAAGACACGATCTATAGAGAAATATTTTTTTGGAACAAATGGTTTCTGAAAAGGCATAGAAGAAATATAATGAGTAGCAACAACCTAGAAAGTATAATCAATTATCTTTGGAAATAGGGAAAAGGAAAAAACCAGAATACAGAAGAGCACAAACTAAAATAGCTAAATCCACCTCTAAAACATAAATACAAATTTCCATCCAAAATTTTTAGGAAAAATAAAAACAACATAGGAGGTTCAATGGCCCAAAACACAACACAATCATATGCATTCATAAAAACTCGACCAGCAAATTCAGACACAGAAACCAACCTGTGCCAGCTTGTAAAGCATCCTGGAAGAAACAGCAGTTGTGTGGGTCCTCAGAAGGTTTTTATTTGCTTCCTCTCTTTTCCAGTCGTATGTATATCTACCAAGTAATAGAATTATAAGGTTACACACAAACAATTTGAAACTTATCTCTCTATTGATAAATAGCCTACTATTAAGAAGTGTATAGAGGGTGCTCAGGCACATACCCTCTAGACTCATAACCACCAAATTCATGAACTTGCTTTACTCTCTGAACATAATCTTCAGGAAGTTTCTTTGTTGTTGAAGGAGCTGCATATGAATAATATGCACTCAGGAAGAAGCAAAGAAGATTTGAGTAGCATTAAAAAAAAATCAATATTTTACTAACCTTCCAAAAAGAATGTGTCATGAGAATCACGGGCTGGATGTTGTTGGGGCTGGAACAAGGAATCAAAGTTCCAGAAGCTGCCATTTAAAACATTGAGATGTAAAGTTTACAATGAGAGAAGACATATGCTACTACACAATACTAAACACAAATGAACCTAATCTGTTGGGTTTCAGTCATTTTTAAAGATAAATCTAGCAAAAAAATAACATAAACAAGCAAGAATCAAGAGATTACGTAGATTAATTAACAGTATGATTCATGCAATGCATAGAACAGTTATTTTAATCATGAAGTTATGATGCATTTATAACAGTCACTACTGAAGGAACCTTTCTTCCCAAAACTTGTGGCATTCTCAATCATATACAAGAAAAATTGCTAAATTATAACTTTACCATAATTCAAATCAAAGAAACAGTACCTAGAAAAATTATCTCGAGGCTATCAATTTAGTGCACCAAGGATTTTGGATTTGACTTTTACATTTTAGGGCTGCAAGCACTACCTAGCCTATCCAAAAGTTTGAAATTAATTTGATTAACAGTTCTACTAAGTATATATTAAAGGTCAGGCTGCAATAACTTCCAAGCATTTTATTTTTTTCTCTGCTTGTTTTAAAGGATCCTAAAAGAGAGCCAAGTTCAATTTATTTATTTGGGGGGCAGGAGGGGGTTATAAAGCTTTACAGGGGAACTTTGAGAGTCTTTTTTTTCTCTTCAATTATTAATCTTTTACTCGGACATGATGAAATTTATTGTTATTTGTTTATACATTTTGTGTGAACTTCGTAGACTAGAAAAGCCACTAGGATTGGATTAGGGGCAAGAGGCTTGGATGGTTTATATGAGATCATAGGTCCAAACCTCATTTCCAGTACACCAAAAATTATAAATCACAAACACTAGAAAGGAATTGGAACGAAAACAAATCAACAATTACCTGCTCTCAACATAATTATTTGTGGGCATCTCTTCAAACCTGCAACATTAGATTACCATTACAAAATGTTAATCTCAGAGGTTGACACAAATATTTACCACACAAGACATTAGGCTTCAACATGACAAATATAAGACTCACCCCATACAGTGGAAGATCTGTTTTATTTGACACCGGACCTAAAAATGGAAAATATCCAGAACTATTAAATACACAAATGATCAAATATGTTTGGTATAAAAGCATATCAACAACAACAAAGTGTTCAGTTTTTCGGTAAAGTTTAATGTAAGTTGTCTCGTTCGTCCAGGCTTACAGCCAGCAATATGAAGATAGGAAGCGAAACATGACATAAGTTGAGGGGTTTTTTTTCCGTTTGTCTCGTTTGTCCGGGCTCATTTCCATAATTAAAATCATAATATGTTTATACTAATAGTAATAATATAGAACACATATTGAAACTACTGAAATAATTCATAAAAAGAAACGCACAAAAACGTGTATGTCATAATGATATAAATCAAGACTCAAGAGTATGATCAATGCATTTCATACCAAACTATACAAACTTAAATATGCAAAAACAAACTATGATTTTGCTCATATATTCCTGAATATGAATTTTTCTATAGCACAGGGGGGAAGGACATTGGAAATATATTCTTGCCTTTAACAGTGGATGAAGACTGCCACCTTCAAGAGGTTGGCCTTTAGCACTGTAATTGTACTCTTTGAATTCTATTTCCTTCCACTCGCCACTGCAACAAAGTAACACTGTAGAATCAGATTTCATAAAGATATGATGCAAATCCATTAAAATGTCTTGCACAAAGAAGCTTGAACAGAGTTTGAAAAACCCGCCCAACCCCAAGTTTACATTTATTTTAAGGGAGAAAAAGAGTACCTCTGAAAATTATCTCGAGTTAAATCAGTGACAACCTTTTTTCTTTTTGGAGCATAGTTAGGACCCTTTTTCACCGAGTAACCCTTCCATGTCCTAGAGTATAAGAATTTCAATAATGAAGGAGTAGTCAAGTAATCTACACATATTCATCAAATCGGACAAACTTTGAAGAGCAATCGAGTTAAATTATTATTACTGTGGTACAATGAGCTTTCTTGCTTTGAGTGCTTTGATATCATCAGGACCAATGCTCTGCAATTGCAACACATAGTAAAAATTATAATGAGATACAAGAATTCACAGGGAAAACTGACTAGAAAATGACAAGTAGCCTGTATATAGTTATTATAAGAACTGTTGTTCATCCCTACTCACTCACACATGAAATAGCGTGCAGACACATCTCATAACTACAGAGTAAAGAAGATGAAATGTCAACCCAATGTTGTTAGCAGCGCTATATCGCTATTGCATAGCGGAATTTCGACAAACCGATATTGTTCCCTAATACGCTATTTAATACAAAAAGTTGTCAAATGGCTACTATGGCAGCGCTATACCACTATTGCACGGCTGACTTCTAGCAATACGCTATTTTTGCCAACAATAGACAACACTGGGTCAAACCCCCTTTCGAACTTCCTATACCAATCTTATATATTGAGTTGAATCTGAAGAGCACAAAACCTTCCACTTTCCTAGGTATTATCACAAACCAAAGATTCAAGACCGAGCCGATATGCTATCACAAAAACAAAAAAGTTTAAAGAAGGTTGCTATCATGTATCAACAAAGCAGATTACCCTACCTTCTCGCCACATCAACAAGTACATGTTACCAAATTGTAAGTGTATTAAGTATAGTAAGAATGAGGGAGTTCACTGTTTCCTATTGCATCTAGGGATGAAAGGACATGTTAATAGCATATTAAAAACTAGCATGAATAGAAACTATCAACAATCCTCTTTTTGAAAGTCGAATCCAACAACAGGAGGAGGTTGGTTTTAAAAAAGACATAATTACTTACATTGCAAATATCTATCTGATTTAAGAATTGACAAAGTCGACTATATCTTAGTTCAAAGTTAAAGGAAGATTAGCATTGCAAACCCCCTACCCGTCCAAAGAAAGAAAAATGAACTACGTTTCTTCATCCAGTTTCCTCCTCTCAAGTCTCAACAAAATTAAGAAATTCAGCAACAAAACAATTCATGCTAGTAGAACACACCTGTCCTTGTTGTATTTGAAGAAGCAAGTTTTTGACTTTGTCTTCCACATGTTGTACCTGGATCAAGAATTTGTTAACGACTAATATTTCCCTAACCATAGACTAACCCTCATCTCAAAGGAAAATGTACACTGAACATCAAGATACAGTACAATTATTTTGTCACAATGCATGCTAGAATCATTAACATACCTTCTTAGATATAAGTTGTTTTCCCATCTCAACCCACTTATTCTTCGCCGCCTGAGCACAACCAATCTTGAAAACCGAAGGACCCAGCTTTTTCTGCAACCATAAAACAACAATTAAACTACATTTCACCTATGAAACACTCTCCAATCACATACATCGAACACGATACTGACACTAACACAAACACCGGCAATAATTCAATAAAAAATCCACCTGAAGTTCTTCTCTGGAGATACCTTCCGGCGGAATAGCAGAAATTAGTTGAGCTTCAGGGGATCCAAGAGTAGTGTAACTGTTCCCTTCATCGGTTAAAATCCATGTCTCCCTCTTAATATCCTATCAACCATAAACAAAATCTAATCTCTTAAAAAACAATTTAAACATTTCCAATTTGAATTAGGATTTGAGATAAAGTTACCTACCTCAGCATCAACGTATCTGAACCCATGGAGACTCTTGATGATGTTGACCATTTCATTATGGTCAATGCCGCGTTCGGATGCAAATTCACCGGAATCTCTAATCTCCTCGTTGTTTTCCAGGTAGCCGAGAACTGCTTCTTCCGCCATTGTTAAACTAAGCGCCGCCGCACAGAACAGTGTCTTCTAATCTCAATACCAAAAGGTGCACGATGGTAGTAACTGATATGTTTTATTTGGGCTAGCCCAATTTGAATGTTACGGGTTAAAAATCAACCCGTTATTTCAGAAAACCGGTTTATGTTTGAGAAATGGATTTAAACCCGTTTGGATTTGGTTCAAAACCGTGTTTTTTAGTTGTAATCATAGAAGAAGGTGGATTTGAAATGTGTGCAGGTACTTGTTGAAAATGCAGCAAGTTTGACTAGTACGGAACAGAGTTTTAAAAATCGGGTCGGACATTAAATCGGTGAAGGTATTGGGTCACTGATTTATTGGTCGAATCACTGGGTCATTGGTCGAACCGCATGACTAAATCGGATTAAACCGAATAACTCGGTTCAATAGACCGATCATTATAACAAAATTATATAAGTATAAGGGCCCGTTTGTTTTGGCTTTTTTTAAAAATGATTTTTATAGTGTTACCAAATTTTGTGAAAAAAAATTTTACAAAGAAACTTTTTATAAAAGCTTCAAATGAAAATTTTGTTTGAATAGTTATTCTTAAAATGTGATTTTAGGTATTTCATCTATTTATGAGGAAAAAATTTGGATATCAAAATTTCAAAAAATCACTTAATTTTGAAGCTATTTCAAATAGATTTTCATAAAAATCATTTTTGAAATACAAGTTTTTGAAAAAATTATGATTTTGACTAAATTTTGGTCTTCAATTATGTATGTTTATGTTATAAGATGTCAAATTAAGTGTTTCATTTTAGAAAAAACGAATATAAAAAAACTTGTAATATTTTGAAAAACGGTTTTAGAAAATCTATTTTCAAAAATACAAAGAAAAAATCCATTTTTTTAAAGCTGAAACAAACTGGCCCTAAAACATATCCAATCGGATGATTCAGTCTCTATAAAATATAACTAGCACTTAAATTTTTTTAAAATATCATCTCATAAATAAATTTACAAGTTCATAATTTACATTAAAGTTAGATGTCACTATATTTATCCATAACATACAATAAAACTTATATTTTGCAGACAAACAAAAACTATATTCATATATTATGTTCTGTTAGATCCCCCCATGACACTAATTCATCATTTTAATATGTCAAGGTACATTTCCATGATTTCCAATGTAAAGGAGCAACTATTAATTATGTAGAACATCAAAATAATATGAAATTTATATTTCAAAATAATATTATATCAAGATAATATGAAATTTATATTTCAAAATAATATTATATCAAAACACTTATTGTTGGCCCTTAACATGTTGGAATTTTTAATTGGGTCGTGTCATAAAATTTTTTAATTTCAATTTCTTTTGATACATTTTTTAACGTTTAAGATTACTTAATATGACTTACATATTTATGGAAGGAAATTATTATGTTTTGATTTTCAACAAATAAGCCCTACAAATTTTTTAATTTCTTCAACTATTAAACTTTTTTAAAAGTAAAATTATTGAAAGAAGTTTATCTACAACCATAATTTAATATAATCATACTTGAAAAGAATGTACATCATTGAAAGAAGTTTGCTTCATAAATTTACTACAACGTTTTTAAAATATTTTATTAAATTCATTGGATGTTTTATCAAGTTATTAGACCAATAAAACTGCCTCCAAATGATTAAATTATAGGTTATATCTTTTTTCTATTTGACAGTGTTAAACAACACATATCAAGTTTCTGTTTGTAATGGTAGAATGGTTGATATAAAATTCAACATTACTACATAAAGATTACACTCATGTTATACAGGTTTTTACAATTATAAAAACATTTGATTGTATCATTCGCAATTATAAAAAACAAGTTTTTACAAAGTCACCATCCTAACGCCTTTCCACAATCAAATGCACATAAGGCGAAAACCGCAACATGCTCCAGATTAAAGTATCGCCATTGCAAAGTTTGATACTCTTAGCTAATTCATACCAGCCCTGAGCCATGTACCTTTCATAAGTGCTTGGGACTCCTTTCCTCCCCGCCTTATGAAGGCTGCAGTTGAACACCTTTCGAGTCGCCGCGTCTACAACTTTAATTTCATCCTGATATACTCGGAGGCATTTCTTAGCTATTTCCTTTGGAAAATGCTGCATAAATACACAGATATTTTAGTATACATTTCATATTGTTCCTATATTAAATGAATACGAATCACATTAGATTGTGTTATCTTACCATCACATTTTTTGCACTTTTTTTGCCGTTTGTAATGCGAGTTTTCCAAGTGAATTTCTTTTCCCCATTCGACAACTCCTATGTAATATCAGTAGACGCCTTCCCTTTCCCTTTCTTTGATTGATTTCCCTTTCTCAATATATGCGGATGGACTGTTCCCCGTGATGAAACTGCCCGAACAGCCTTTTTCCCTTTTCTTTAATTCCTACACTTCGTTCACTACCCATATTTTTCTTTGAAACCATCCCTGGATCCCCATTGACATTGTCAATCGTCTTCTCCCCAATCGTTTCTTCCATTGGCTCCTCCTTTACATCAAGAATCACAACATTGTCATGACTTGACGGTTGAGGAACTGCAGTGGCGGATGTCGTAGCCATTTGATCGACCCGATGTATTTTCCCATGTTCTTTTACTCTTTGCGCTTTCTTCGAAGCTTTTTTTGCCTTATCTGCATTGTACCCCGTTTCAGCAACCAATCCATCTATCACCCTTCATGCTCCTTCGTCGCTAACAACCAAAAACAATCATAACAATAGTTAAATATTTGTCTTATAAATTTAAAGAAATGATTAAGCCATTTGAATTACTCAATACAAATTATCTTGATACGAACAAAAGTAAAGATTGTTGAAGCTTCACATGAAATGAATATGAACAATCAACAAATATTCTGAATATGAACAAACAAAATATGTAAAAGGATCCTTAATAGAAACACAGTCTTAATACGAACAAAAGATTACCCAACAGTAGTAAAAACCCAAGAATCACTAATCGAACCAGCTGTACTCTGTTTTTGTCAATTCAGATTGAAATACACATAAACCCTAATGACTCTTGGTCCGTATTTTTTTAACATACACCCATATAGTTAGAGAATCTTCAAAAACCTTCACGGAAAAAACACGACACAACCGTCAATGTTTCACCACCCATACATCTATAATAGCCATAAGAGGGCATATATCACAGTTAATGTTTAAAAAATTGATTTAAGAAATTTTTTCAATTGCAGATAAATAATCGCCTTTAGCAAACACATGCATCTCAACCCATTTAGAAACAATAACGCTTCAACACTGAAACTTGAAGAAATAACAATCAGATTTATATTCTTAAAGTAACGATAAAAAGCAGTACCTGATTTCTACCCCGTCTTCGTCCGATATACATCCGTGGACAGTTTTACTTCCTCCGGTCATCTTCTATAGCATGCAGGAAATCTGAACTGACCGTACTGTTCAAATAGCTCGCGCGTTTGGTTTGCCGAGTATGCTTTTGTGTTTCAATAAAAAATGAATTCATAAGCTGTCTCTTTGCTTCCGCATAATGTTGGGAATTTACACCTATTAATTACCAATGGGCCAAGAAAATTGTTGGGTTGCCTTGACCAAGAAAATTTGCAATGGCCCAAGAAATGTAGAAGCGATTGACTATTATATTTCTTTAACAAACGCAATTAATAATTAATAGATTGTTTTTAAAATAATCCACTCATCATATTAAAAGTAATGGTTTTTTTTATATAATTTAAATAACTCATATATATTAATTTTTTATTATTATTTACATATTATTTAACAATTTTAAATACACGTTAAAATAATTGTAACAAACAAAATGTGTCCAATATATTTTTTCCCACTCATATCATATATAAGATTTCTAATCAATGCCTTAAAATATATTCCCATTTCATATCATGTATATTTAATTTAATATATGAAATTCACACAATGTCAAAACATTTTTGTTGGGCCTCAACATTCAACTGTTTAAGGTATTTCATATATACAATGATTGTCATATGTATATTTTATTGCAAATCTACTCTTAACAATTATATTGAACTAATAATCTTTTGAAAAAAAAGTACATAGACATAACAAAATTAAATCCCAACATAAACTAATTTCTTTAATACTTTACAATTTTGTACATCCCCAGAACATTAGCCATATATATTCCCCTATTAACTTTACAAATCTTCCATAAATAAGTAAAATATAAAACATACCCAATCAATAACAAATTGTATATGTCAAACAATGACTGTTACAAAACCAGCAGATAAGAGCAATTGTAGAACAGAATATCATAATGTTAAAATTACAAAGTTCTTATCAATCCATGGGCAATTACTATCCAAACAGAAATTCTGAAGATTAAATAAAACAAGTTTTTAAAATTACATTCAAATTCAGAAAATTAAAATTACTAAACCAAGCAAAATGATTCATCAAAAAAAGATTGTTCTTCAAATAGTTGTCATCAATGCATCCAGCATAACCATTAACACATCAACAAATCACCCTCACCTAAACCTGCATTGCACATACATAACAATGTTAAAAAATTTCCAGAAACATACAGATTAACATGCAAAGCACTGAATATCTATATTGTACAATATTATATGTCAACAAATACAATCCTAACCATTGTTTTCAGTTTCTTCACCAACTCTGTCCAAATCTTCCATTCGCTGTCATGCAGAATACAAACATAATATGATTGTGAAATCCAAATAATATCATCTAACATAATTTCATACTTTTCGTAAATCTTTGAACAATAAAGTCATACCCTTCATTTTCAAAGCGTATCCACCCAATACACACTCCATCGGATATTTCTATCATTCTGGGTTTCATATCCAATCCCACACTGCCCATAACATCAGCTATAAACTGAACTTCTTCAACAACAGCAAACCTCAATCCAGCTCTGATTCCTTCATGACTCCGCATCCAATTGATTGCAACCATCTCATTCTGCCACACCCGTGATATGTTCTTCACCTTGCTATCACTCTCCCACATGCATGCAACATTGTCCTGTACATGCACAGCCAAATTAGTGCACATCTTCGTAATCCGTTCTTTCTTCATCTTCGTTCTCATGCGCAGTAGTTTAGATCTTCGTTTAATCCTCCTTTTAATGGCGAATCGCTGTAAACGATCTTCAACCAGAATAAATTTCAAAGATCTACATAATCAAGAACAAGGTTAAATCAAAATCAAACTCTAAAAAAAATGAAATAAAAAGATTGGATTTAGAAGAAATGAATCCACCACCTGCATGCTTTTTTAACCTGTGAGAAGCTACCCATTTTCGTTCAAACGATGGAGTAGATTTCGTTTTTCAGACTAAAAACTAATTTCAAGTTCTTCTCATCCACTTATATACTGAAACGTTCCAACCTATTAGACTTCTTTTTCAAAAGTACCACTTCACATAGATTATCATTACTTAGTAGGGAAACGTGCAAAAAATGTTGGAAACTGTTAAACTGGCTTTTTATTTGACTACATAATAAATATAATAAACTCTTCAAAGTAATAATTAATATTGGTTTATCAATATACACTTCATTCTGTTTATTGTTATAGAATTTAATACATTGAATTATTTAAATTGTTTCTTTACTTGATTTTTTCAAAATTTAATTCGATATATTTTTAATGACATTATGTAAATTTATTTATTACAATACCTTTACTATTTAATTCAATATAAATTATCTTCATTCATATTTGGCCATAAGAAAACTATATAATATGTTTTAATTTATAATACTACTTAACATTATCTATAAGATTAAATTATAAACATTGCTTTTTTTTGTTTTCTATATTTTTCGCCAAAAAAATATAATATATTGCTTTTTTTGATATATTATTTGTTATATATTTTTGACAAGCTAAAATTAATTATACTAAAATAAATTGTTTTGTAAACAAATATATTTTTTTTATATCTCATTATTTAAATATCGGAATGGATTTTCATACACAATATAATAATTAATGAATTTATATGTGGTACATTTTAAAAGAATTTACAGAATAATATTATTATTAGTTAGATATATTATTACGTGACCCGTGCGAACGCAGGGGTAGATGGATACTTATGGTATATTTTAAACGATAATGAACGCGTGCGAACACAATGGTAGCTGACTACCCAATTACATGCATTTCATACTAAATGAAATTAATATTTATATTACCATACAATTTCAAATTTTTTTTCGTATCTTTTATATATATTTATTAAATATTATTATACATTTTTTTATTATCTATATCGACTTTGCGTGACCCGTGCGAATGCACGGGTCCTTTACTAGTTAAGTTGTAATCATAGAAGAAGGTGGATTTGAAATGTGTGCAGCTACTTGTTGAAAATGCAGCAAGTTTGACTAGTACGGAACAGAGTTTTAAAAATTGGATCGGACATTAAATCGGTGAAGGTATTGGGTCACTGATTTATTGGTCGAATCACTGGGTCATTGGTCGAACTGCATGACTAAATCGGATTAAACCGAATAACTCGGTTCAATAGACCGATCATTATAACAAAATTATATAAGTATAAAACATGTCCAATCGGATGATTCAGTCTCTATAAAATATAACTAGCACTTAAATTTTTTAAAAATATCATCTCATAAATAAATTTACAAGTTCATAATTTACATTAAATCTTAAACATAGGTATCACACATAATAAAATAGTACAAAATTACAAAGTATAACAACAAATAAACTTTAATCGCAACATAATCTACATAAATAATTTATAATTAAATAATTTATAACCAAATAATTTCATTGTCTACTAAATTTAATTAAAATGGCATCGTTTTAAATTTTTAAATATTTTTAAAAAAAATGTGATTAAACCACTGGTTCATGAAAACCGCCGGTTTTAGAGGTTTTGACCAGTTCACACCGGTTCAATGACATATCCAATCCAGCAATTGAATCAGACCAGTTACCTGGCCGGTTCAACCAGTCCGACCGACCGGTCTGGTTCGGTTTTTGAAACACTGGTACGAAGAATAGTCATGACCTTAGGTGTGTTTGGTTCGAGGTAAATGGAGGGGACAAAATATTTATAACAAAATGTATTTGGTTCAATTTTTAGGAGACGAGAGGAGGGAAGATGAGGGGAGCAAAATCCCTCCAAATCACACTTTTTGCGTTCCTCCAAATCGGGAGATTCAGAGGGGAGAGGAGGAAATGTGACAGTTGATATTTAAAAAATTAATATATTTACTAAAATATCCTCAATTTTATTTTATTATTTTAAAATTATTATTTTCTTTCGTTTGCTTCTTCTTTTTTGTGATTTTTCTCTATTGCTTCTATCAATTTATTATAATTATTTTTTTACCTTCAGGGCTAGGATTTTGAATAATAGATTTGAAAAGTCTAACTGGGTTGCAAAGTTTATGGTAAATAAGATGCAGACAATTGAAAAAGGTTATAATTGTTTACCGTATCTAAGACATGAGGAAGAATTACTCAGTTGGGATTACTCCGAGCAGATGGTGATAGACAATATTCAATGATTAGACAAACCAAATACATTGACTCAACCAAGATTTTGATCTTTTAATTTTTGCTTTGATGACTGCAAAAAAGGATTTGTTAGGGCATGCAGACATTATGTAGGTGTTAATGATTGTAATTTTAAGAACAAATGTGGTGGTCACTTGTTAATAGTTATAGGCATATACCCAACTGACCAATATTTTCCATTTACATTTGGTTTTGTTAAACATAAATTAAAGGAAAATAAAGATGTTTTTTACAATAATGAAAGATTTAGGCTAAGAAGATAAATTTGAAATCAACAAAAGGTATGCCTTTATGTTCTTTATTTTGTGTCAAGTTCTAGGAAAATCATGTTGTGCTATGTTATGTTGTTAAGTCATGTTATATGTCATGTTTCATGTGATACGTTAGTGATGTTATGTTGTTAAACCATGTTTTATACTATGTTATGTTGTTAAACCAAAGTAATTATGTTATGTCACATGATTTAGTCAGTATATTTGAAAAAAAATGTTTCATAGAATTGAACATAGGTCGTGCCTTAGACACTTATTTGCAAATTTCCAGAAGAAATTTGATGAAGGTACTCTAATCATGGATTTAATGATGGGAGCTTCCAAAGCAACATATTATCAAGTAAGAGAGGAAAAGTTAAGAGAAGTTAAGAATGTTGATAAGTCATGGAAGTGGTTGATGGGTATTCCAACAAAAAAATTGTGTAAACATGCTTTTAACATCTACCCAAAATATGATGTCTTGATGAATAATATATTTGAATCATTTAATACCACAATACTAGTTTCAAGGGACAAACTTATGTTCACTATGTGTGAATGAATAGGAAGTTACTTAATGAATAGGATGCCCACCTCTACGGCTAAGCTAAATTGATGGAAATATTATGTAATGCCCATTTTCTAGAAAGCTCTTAATTTGAGGAGGTGTTTATTAGTGGTTAATGGATACCATGTTGGTCTATTATTGAGTAATGGCGGGTAAAACATTCATATAACACACAACATTTCACTATTGATGTTAGCCAAAGAACTTGTACATGTAGATTATAGGCTTTGTTATGAGAGATATATACACAATTGCTGGCGCATGTGAGGTAGGATGTTGCGCCTGAAAGGCTGAGACTTATTTGTTACGTTTGGTTAGTTATACTATATTGGCAGACAAGTTCCATCATTATTGATGTGAAATATATTGGATTGTTATATGAACTCGGATATCACAAATGAGCATGATGACGTGTTACTTTAAAAAAGTTTTACCACTACTTAAGAGAGGCATTTAACCTTCATACCGTGCAATTCGGAGGATATATGTTACACGTATGAATATTTTATCATCATTTATCGTAATACAATTTATGTAGAGTAATATAGTATTTAGTTATTATTTCCTAATACAAAGTTGGATCTATAGGAATTTATAACACTCTGTGATAGGAACGATCGTAGGCCTATCATTGATTACTCCCTAGGGTGACTAAATGGTCATGCAAACATTTTGTGTTCAATGGTATTCAGTATGGATGATATCATCCATATTTCATATGCAGACCACATGGATCACCCATAAATTATTGTCACTTCTCTATTATCTAGTTATTAATGCTAGAGCATAATTATGATGATATACCCTCCATAAAATTATCTCCTCCGATTAGGGTATGTAGATGGTATTCCATAACCAAACCCTCATATTTTGGGTAATGTTAATATATGGTTTCGACAGAACATGTTGATTTGTGGCAGTGTATTGCGAGTAAATGCAACACAAATGAAGTTCTTTAACTATTATTTTAAGAGGTACTTGTAATGGTCATGCATGATATCACATCCTCGTTGCATCCCTTATGGTGTAGCCGATATTGGACTCACCACCATATTATGTTGCAATCACAATCATATAAAATAGGTAAAAATATACTCATGATCCTTTAAGTTATTTTATTGTAACAAGTTGGTCCTTTTATGTTTTTTTGCTACAAGTTAGTTATTTATGTTAACTAATGTTTGCACCATTATTCTTTTTCATAAACTCCATTCCAAAAAAGCTGAAGTGGCACTAATGGTGTTGATGTATCACTTAACGTAAGTCAGAGACCATCATTGGATCATATAATAAAATTTTCAAAATTTTTGAGTGCATAAAAATATTTTCAAATTAATTAAAATGCAAGCAAAGGGAAGAAATTAAAGAAAAATAGTAAAACAACAAATAAAATTCTCATAAAATTACACAAAGTGTAAAATGAGAAGAAATATTTTTAGGAATTTTTTCATAATTTTTAGACCAAAAACATATTTAATATGAACTTTAAAAGTTAAAAACAAATTAAAATAAAATTAATAGAACAAAATAAAGCAGAAAAAAGGTCAACGATGCATATATTAGTTAACATAAATGAAAAACTTGTAGTGAAAAAGCATAAAGGACCATCTTGTTACAATAAAATAACTTAAAGGACCCTGACTATAATTTTAGGGGTGGCAAAACGGGCCGGCCCGCGCACCCGCCAAAAAATGGCGGGTTGGGTTGGGATTTTAGGCCCGCCGCCCGCCATACCCGCCCCGCCAAAGCCCGCCCCTCCTCCAAAATTCACTCTTTTTTTAGTTAATTCTAGTAATTATAATTCTTGATGGTTTATTTTATACATTTATTTATAAATATATGTAATATTTTTTTAAGTAAATTTGTTAAAAAGTTGCTTTTATAAAAAATTGTTTTAAAAAATAAGTGAAAAGTTTAATTAAAAGGTAAAAAAACCTATTAATCTATTAAAAAAATATAAATAAAAATAGGCGGGTAAGGCCGCCGCCCGCCAACCCGCCGTCTTGGCAGGGCGGGCATGACTTTTATGCCCATTTTACTTGGCGAGCATGCCCGCCCCGCTCGTTTTATGGCGGGCATAAGGCGGGGCGGGCGTGGCGGGCGGCCCGATTTGCCACCCCTATATAATTTTCCCTATAAAATATTAGTGCAATCTTAACCATATAAAAGTGAATCATAGTCAATGTTTACTATTGAATCTTGTGGATCTACATGTGACTTCGTCGAAGTGTGCACTATGAATTTGTGCCCAAAAAAGAGGTTTTAGTTAGTGTTTCGTGAGGAACTTAGAGTTGTTGTGTAAGATTTCACATCCTCGTTGCATCCATTATAGTATGATTGATATTGGACCATTATCATCTGATGCCACATTCGCGATCATAGAAAATGTTAGTGCACTCTAGACCATATAAAAGTTAATCATTATCAACTATCTAATATCAGATCTTGCTAATTTATAGGGGGCTTCATTAGAGCGTGCAGTCTTATGAATTTTTATTAAAAAAGAAGTTTAGAAGAAAAAAAACATATTAAAGCAAGACAATTAAATGTAAATAACTAGTATATTTAATTAAAATAAAGGCTGAAAAATAAAAAAATAAATAAAAACATTATCTTTATCGCCATCTGTGGGAATCGAACCCACGACCACGTGGTTAAAAGCCACGCGCTCTACCAGCTGAGCTAAGACGGCTACATGTTGAAATTTATATGCATTAGGTTATAAGTTAGTAACATTTTCTCTTGCCATATGGGTGACTTCTACTTTAGTCCTATACAAAAAGTTGAGATTTCAACCTTGTCATTTGAAAATTCTATTTTAAACTTTTTATTGAGCTAACTCATCTAATGTGTTTATGTGGCGCACAAACTATGTATTTTTTTAAAAATATATTTCTATTTTTTATTCCACTTGGACAAACTAATTCCATGTTATCTATTATTTATATATTGTATTAAATTGACACTTAAAAAACCTAAATACATCTGCCCATAATAAAATATCATGATTCATATTCTCCCTCAAACTTTTTCGAACTGAAGCAAAAATCCTAAAACCTTTGGACATGTTCAATCTTTCTAGTTCAACATTCGCCCAAATTTTCCTATCCTCCCCTAGCACAATATCTCTCCTAGTTCACCACAAAATTAACAGGTTCGGCCAAGAAGACCAAATCATGTCCCTAAGACTTGATCTTGAGAGTATAACTTACAACAAGACAAAGAACAACATACTGAAGCGGATAGTCTTTTTTTCCAAATACGAACTGAAGCGGTTAGTCTTCCTTCCAAATACACACTGAAACAATTAGTCTTACTTATATTATAAACATGAACTTGAAGTGGTTAGTCCCGAAACTAAACTGAGATTTTGTACGGAGTTATCTCAAATCAAATGCGGAGTTTTGAGTTGGTTGTCATCTGAATCAAACCGAGTTTTTACACGGGCTAACCAGGAACGGATCCGGACATTACATACTGGTGTGGCTAAATATGAAAGAAACTAAGAATTAAATTATACTAAAAATAAAAAATAATATTTTTTTAATACAATACATCATTCACAATTATTTTTTTGGTAATAATATTTTAAATTAATGTTTCAGGTTGAATATATTTTTGGTTAGGTTCTAAATTTTTTGCAATTTAATTTATTTATTACACAAGTTTTATGTTAAATATTTTAAGTGAACTTTTTAAAATGAAATATCCTTGACACAACCTTAAAATAATATTTGTCTAATAATTTAATTATTTAAACTTTACTAATTTATCTATACTTTTAAAAATTATATAATTTAATTATTAAACTATTATAAGTTTTATTATCTAATTATTTAAATTGTATTAATTTTTCTATAGTTTAAAATTTTTCAAACAATTTAACCCTCTTCTCAATCCTTTGCACTTAAATATAAGAACTAATTTTTTGAATGAGATAAATTAAGTAGTAAAAAATGTAATTAAATTTAGATAATTTAATTATTAAAATAAATTAAGTAAGTCAATTATTTAAAATTTATAAATTTATTAACCTAAATAATTTCAAAGTCATATAAAATTCAATTATTAAACTATTATAAGTTTAGCAATTTAATTATTTAAACTTCTAATTCATCCATAATTTAAACAATTTTAAAATAAATAACATTACTAGCAAAATATTGATCGTATTCTTTGATATAACTTTATAATAATTAAATTATATAGAATAATTAACTTTATAATAATTAAATTATACAGAATTATATTGATCGTAAACTAATAATACTTTAAGGTCTTTGTCAATGATATTTCATTTTAAAATACTTACTTAAAATATATAACATAAAAAATTATATAGTGATGTAATTAAATTGTAGGAAATTAAGAGTTAAACCAAAAATATATTTAACATGAACCATTAATCTAAAATTTTATTATAAAGAAAAACTGGTAATAATGTGTTTTTTATATAAATAAAGATGATTCAAATTTTGTAAATATTAATTGAGACTAGTTTCAAATTTTAATTATGTTTTTAATTTGATTTAATAATCAATCTGATGGTTATAACTGTGCTGCAATTAAGCTCGCTGAAAGCTAGTTACAGAGAATATTTATTATTGGGTGGTATTTATATTCATGTTGCAATGAAGTAATTTTATTACAAAGGTGGTGGTACACAAATACAAATATTTTGGTGTGGCTTAAGCCACACCATTTCTCTACATATATTTGTTCATAGGGCTGACCACATACTGAATTGAGATTTTACACCATGCTAATCTCGAACCAAAGTAGATTTTTTACTAGATATCCTCAAAATTGAGTTGATATTTTACACTGGGTTGATCTCAAACTAAATCCTTTGAATCGAACAAACGACTTCAAAACTAAATCCCCAAACAAAACTTTTGACATGTTTAGCTCTGAACACGAACAAAGACTACCATAAGGATAAATTACTCAACCAAAAAAATCTCGTTGATGAATTTACAATAACACCCTTTTCTAGAATACAAATGACCTCACTTAAACACAATGACTTTCTCAAAGCGCTATGCCTAAACAATATGAAGAGAAAGTAAAGAAAAATTTATATGAGAGAATAAGGAATGGGATAGAGAACTCGTGTTTTATGGGTGTGAAAATGTGAAGGGAGAGGCCTATATTTATAGGCCAGAGGTTGGCACGAGAAAGGAAAGATCCATGAGCCAAAATAAATGATCCAATTGATTAGGACCTTAGACCAATTGATTGAGAGCCTAAAATAATCATTTGCAAAGGCTCAAAATGGAATGAATGGATACCAAAATGTTGCCATGCATTAAGACACCTTCACAATCATTTATGGACAACGATTGTATTGGCCAAATCGATTGGGTAAAGGTTTCAATCAATTGGATAGTTCAAAACTTTGTCCAAAACATTTGGAAAGTTCCTGATTCAGGTGGCTTCGCTAAAAATTATTTTTATGTTGTTTATTTTGAGAATCGGAGACTTAAAAACATGTTTTAGCGTGTGTGTGTGATTTAGCCATGCTACTTTATGAGAATGCCCTTTTGTTTTTACAAAACATGATTCACTCACACACAAATGGGCGAGCTTTCACACTTCCTCTATTTCACACTTTAAAGCTTCAAGACTTAACAAGTATACTGATCATACAAGCACTTAGTTGAGTATTCTTGGAGATGAGGTTTGAGATGCCTTTAAGTTAAATGCCATCATCAGAGGATGTTTGCAGTGATCATCGAACCATAATTTGTCTGCTTGTATATTTAACCATTTTTCATACTTGAATCTTCACAGGTTGTCATCACATAGTAAATGAGACAAAAAGTCACATACATATATGCCACAATGAGAGAGACTCTATGACCCTCTATTGGATCACAAATAATGGTGTGATTAACAGAGAGGAAGTTGAAATTATTTATGCAATTTTGGAGTATTAGATGAGTAGAGAGACATTAGATGGTAGATCAACATGATCTATAGACTCTTTGAGATTTAGAGAGAGAGAAGGAAAGAGATAAATATTAGGGTTTTACGTACCTCAGAAGTGATCACCAAAAGCAAAGAGATTTTCACTTGATCCTAATTTTTTAGGACCACAAAAATCATTTTTTTTTTAAAAATTAAACGAGCACTCTATGGTCTTAAATAAGGTCCTAAAGCTTGTTATGACCGTTTGAGTGGATTTTGATTAAGAAACGATTTAATCATCATAAGGTATATACTACTTTATTTATGAAACATGAAGTAAATCATATCTCATTAGTTCAAATTTATGTTATATTTGGATCCACTAACGAATATCTTTGAAAAGAATTTGCTAGTATGATGTAGAGGGTTCGAAATGTCATTGAAGGAAGAGCTAAATTACTTAGGATTATAGATCAAGCAAACAAAAGTTGGCATGTTCATCATCCAGACAAAGTATTGCTCGGAGCTCTTAAATACAAATTGTATGAAAGATTCAAAAAGCATATATATATTCTACAACTTCAAATTTGTTGATAGATAAAGATGAACAAGGCGTTGAAATCGATATTATCAAATATAGAGGTATCATAGTATCTTTACTCCATTTAACTACGAATAGGCCCAATATTATGTTTAGTATGTTCATGTATGCTCGATTTTAAACCTCTTTAAGGGAATCCCACTTTAAGATTGTTAAAATAATTTTGAGGTATCATAACGAAACCTTGCATCATAGTCTTTTGTTTCCCAAGGGAAACAAGTGTATCTTAGTAGGATTCTCAAATTCTGATTTTACTAGTTCCAAATCGGATAGGAATAGTACTAATTGTTTTTGTAATTTCTTTGGAAATCATTTAGTTTCTTGGCACAACAAGAAGCGACATAACATTGCTCTTTCTACCATTGAGGTTAAATATATAGTCATTGATAACTGTTGTGATCAAGTCAAATGGCTAAAGCAACAATTTCTGAATTATAATTTAAATCCCAACTACATTCCAATTAAATGTGATAACACTAGTGTTATAAGTCTTGCTAAGAATCTCGTGTTACATTCGCACACTAAACATATAAAAGGGGGACGGTGAAGTTGTCTCTGCCTCATAGGGTTTACCTATTTATGTTTTATTGCTTGTTAGTTTAGTTTTTGGTTTATTTGTCGAAATTAAGCCTCCTCACATAGTTTTGCATTATAGGGTTGATTGCTTAATCATTTTACACATGCATAATTTGTTTGATTAAAGTCTTAGTAATATGCTTGCTGTAAATAGTTAAAGGTTTGAATTAAGAAACACATTTGAGAATGGTTTAAGTTGTGCCAAGTCTCAATTCATAATATCACTTTTAAGGAAAATTTAAAAATGTGATTGAAATCATAGGATATCATGACTCGAATCAAATTTTTATGTAAAATCGAAATTTGGCTTGTATGAGTCTGATTCGAATTTCATGAATTGTCTAACTCGAATCAATCACATTTATGAGAAACATGATTTTTCCTATGTAATTTTAATTCAAATAACAACAATATATAACTCAAATTAGAAAGGTCTGGTTCAAATCACAAACATGTTTGACTCAAATCAAACTCAAATAACAAATTTTAGATTTTGGTTATGTTATCCTAATTCGAATCATAAATCTAGTTGACTCGAATCACATGATTTAAATCATAAAAAAGGGTTTATTAGAATCATGGGAGAAATTTTATTGTTTCTTGGATCTTTATTCAAATCATTCATTCTCTTGTCTAGTCTCATACTTTTTACTTATGACTTGAATCAAATGGCATTTTTATCTCATTTTGTGCTTGAGCTCCAACACATGTATATTGTTTTCTAAAAAACCCTCTCACTAATTTTATAACATTCTATGATTTATAACTCATAACACACATTTTTTTCTCAACTTTCAAAAAGGATTTTGAATACTGTTGTTTTTTCGACCCGAAATTTATCTTCATCTCCATCCTCTTGCATGTTCCATTATATTTTTTTATTGAGCTCTCTTATTAGGGTGTCAGATATATGTGAGGAGGATATTTCTTGTGTTAATGCTTTGTGAAAATTCTTGAAGATTTCAGGGGATTGACATTGTTGTGTAGTGTTGCGGTATGGATCAATAATCCATCCGGAAAAAAAAGGAGATTGAAGTTGGAAGATTGAAGTTAAAGTTGAGTAAAGATTTCGCAAGGATTCAATGTCACAAGATATGGTCGAAGATCTTTATTTTTATAATTATTCAAATTATGAGTGTACTTAACGAATATATGTAAAAAATTTAAAATTATGAAGTTGCATACCCCTGGGGGGAGTTGGATGCATGTCCTTATCATATGCAAGCGGAATTCCTTTAATACGATTATTTTGTTGCTTATCTTATCATTTTTGTTTATAATCTTTTATTGAGTCTTCCTCGCAAATTACACACCGTGATTAAGGTTGAAATTGTTTCGTAAATCTTTTAGCATGCATGAATCCTTGATAATATCCAATCGGGATAATGAGGTTCTTAGTCATTTGTATGAACGGGTGGAATGAGAGCAACTCTGTATTTTTTATTTGTAGAAAGCGATATGTAAATTCTCAAAGGCTTTTGAAAACTTCAAATTTTGGGATTTTAGTTGATCAATTTAACTCATAAGATTTAAACTAGCTTTCCGATTCGAATTAAAATGGACATAAATGTTCAAGGAAGTTTTCAACTACGTGATTCGAATCAAAATTTGAACATGATTAAAATCAAACGCCTCCTATGACTTTCTACTCAATTTAATTCAAACCAAATTTTGAACTTGATTCGAATCACACACTTTTTCTACATTTTCTGATAGGGAGTTGTCGCCCTCGGTTTTTTACCATACCTCTCGCGGAGAGATACGCGAACTGACTCTTTTCTTTCTGCTTTTGTGTTTTTGAAAATCAGAGAGTCGCCACCGACTTTTATTTTATCCAATTAAGGAAAGGTTTATAAAAGAAACAGAAAAAGACCTTTAAGAAATTCTGGGTAAGGGGGTAGGTTATACAAAGGGAAGGTGTTAGCACCCTTTGTATCCATGGTTATCCATGGGCTCTTTAATTTGCTTAGCTCACTTGTTTTCAATCACTTTTCTATTGCCTTGAAATGCTTGTATGTGGTTTCAAATACCTTTGTAAATTGACTTTGTAATGATCCTTGTGCAGATGTATACAAAGTGTTTTATCTTTCGAAAGATGTTTTTGAAAAAAGAACGTTAACTTCGTAATGATCCTCGTTTGGATATATACAAAGTATTGTCTTTTTTGAAAGTTTTATTTTGAAAAAATAATGATATATGAGAAATTTGTTTGTTTTGATCTGAGCAAGCAAATTAGGAGGTCTACCCTAAGTTATAAGGTCTTATCCTATTTCCTTTAAAAAACTATCCTTTTACCGAATGTAAACAAAAGTTCGATTTTGCATTTGAATTTGATTTTGATTTTTGAAAAGAGTAAAAGAGGGGTTACCCTAAGAGGTGCAAGTGTGATTGTGTTTTGATTCAGATATTTTATCTTTGAAGTTAATGATCTAACGATTCAATTTTATCTTTGGCATACACGCAGTTTTATATGTACTGGAATTTAAATGCAGAAATGTAAAATGCGGAAAGTAAATCTACGCTATTACATCAATTTTGCGGGAAATGTAAACTACGCTATTTACATGAATTTGACAACCTATACATTTATCTAGGAATTTGAATTGCAAGAAAATAAAAGAAATATTTTTCGATTTTTTGATGGTTGATTTTAATTAGAATTAATGTATGATTAATTTAATTAAAATGAGAAAAAGATGAAAATAAAATTTAAACCTAAAAATTAAGCTTAAAATATGTTCAAAATGCTTGTCAATTAATTTTAAGATAAAACTAATTTTTTTGGAATTTTTTGAAATTGATTTTGAATTTATTCAGTTAATTAATACATAATTATGCAAATAATTATACAAATAATTAAAACTTAAAGAGAAAATTATCCTAAATATGTACAAAATTAGCCTATAATATATAAACTATATTTAATATAAAGAACAATTTTTTATGATTTTTTGATTGGTTAAAATAATTAAAAAGCAAATATATAAATATATACTAATTAATTATGCAAAATATTTAAATTATGCAGAAAAATAAAATATTTTTATTTCAGAAAATAAAGTATTATTTTATCAACTTAAAAATATTGTTTGTGTATTTTTTGGATTTTTAGAACTATTTTAAAATAATTTTATAAAGAAAATTAAATAAAAATAGAAAATATATAAACAATAATCAGGTGTGGTAATTAAATGAGGTCCATGATGTGGGGGATATTCTGATGCGTTGGATGTGCTGAGATCATGATCCAATGGCTTAGATTGTGGGGGAACATGATATAATGGTGGGTGACATGCGCTGAATTCAAGGGAATATATTATCCAGACTGGGACCCACAAGTGCATGCGTGGATGGGAAGACCATTTGACTGGCTAATGGTAAGCAGCCACGTGAGCAGAGGGAAGAGTCAGTTTTGACTGACGAACCACGCTTGGACGCGTGGTCGTCTTCAACCTCCGTCTCCTTCATTTTTTAACATGAATAGCGGCGGTTTTAAACCCCCTCTATTTTTACGATAAAAACGCCATTTCTTGGTAGCTTCACAAACCTGCCAGAACAAACGTTATGAAGAATAACAAGTGACCCAGATCCCCTAATTAGGATGCTCTGAGTCCAAATATGGTATTAGTTTCACTGTTTGAGTGTTGTAGCCATGGATTCGATGAAGTTGAAGTTTGAACATGCATGAGCACTTGTTAATGGCATAGAGCAATTCTCACGTGGAAGCTAACATGTTAGAGCCCAGATCCACCCTATAAGGCCTCATGAACTCATTAGAATGATTAGATTACATTGATATTGATTAAATGTAAGAAAACGAAAATTAATTATGCATGAAGGTGAAGAGTACTATGCACGTGTTATAACCCTTATAGGACCATATTATGAGTTCATTCTTACTCTATGCCACTTCAGGAGATGATTGAAAGTGATTGTTTGTATTGATAATGGTTGGAATATAGAAAACGAAAATTACAAAGTTATGATATTTTTGTGAGAATTTTGTGAAGTTTCTTGCTATCTCCTTTGCTATTTTCGTGTCTCCTCTATTGTGGAAGTATGCTGCCTAATTTATAAGCTAAGAGGTGCTTAAAATCTAAGCTAGAAGCATTGATGAGCTTTGTTGAAACTTTGATTTTTAAATATTAAAAATCTTTGAAACTTTGACCAAAGCTTGCTCTCCTTTACTTCTCTTGCTTTGTACTTCCTTTTGCTGCAGAAAATTGAAGATTCTTTGATGACTCATGCTTAGAAACTAAGCTATGCATTATCCTTCCATTTTCCTTTTTTTAATTTAATCTTAAAAGTGATAAAATTAAATCAAAAAAAGAACAAAAATGATGTGGGCTTTGTCTTGGTCGTGGGAGGCCCTTTACATCATGGTAAACATGTTTGGATCATGGAAATTGGGTTTCATTTGGAAGAAAAACATTTTTGATCAATGTTGATTTCATGCATTTTCCCAAAATTTAGCCAACTTCAACAAGGTGTAAATCCCTCAATTTTTATCATATGAAGGAGATCTTGTACTTTTTGGAAACCTCAAAGAGTCCTCTAACCAATGTCTTTGGTCTCATGTCAAAATGATTTTCCATGCTCCTTGTGTGTCCTTTTGAAAAAAGTGACTTTTTGTTGACTTTGAAAATGACCTGTAATGTCTTGATTCATATTTTTCAAATGGTGAATCTAATGACCATGGGACAAATTGAATTTGAAAGATAATTGAATTTCCTTTAAAATAAGCTTTGGTTTGAATTTTTTGGATGAAGGATGAGAGAGTTATGACCAGTCAAAGTTCAGTTAACTTTTTAGGAGGAAACCCTAATTTTGAAACTTAGGGTTTTGTTGATTTTTGATCTTTCCTTGATGAATTATGATCATCCAATGATCAAATGATGAATCCTTTGACAAAATATGGACTTTGACAAAAAAAATTCATTTTTGACTGTCTGTTGACTTTTTTGGTCAAACGGGTCGTCTGTTGACTGTTTGAGCTGCTGACTGTGCGTCTAAGTGAATTGAAGTTTGAAAATTTGTATGATGGTGCTTTGAGATATGTGGAGGTCCATGAAATCCATTTGAGGTCTCAAAAACTTGTTCTCCTGAAAAAAAACAAGAAACCCTAGTTAGGGACTGTTTGTGTAGGAGACAGTTAAGCGTACCTGATTTTTGTGCAGTGCTGAGTCTCTGCTAATCATGTGATATTCAGAAGACTTCTAGGACAAAAATCTTGGAATTTTGAAATGCAAAAGTTTGATTTGATTGATGGTACAAAACACGGAGAATTGCACTGTCAGTGGTTTGACTGTCAACTGACTGTTTAGAGTGAAAATTCAACAGTCAAAGTTAATATTTTTTGTTTTTGTTTTTGTTTTTGTGTTAATGATGAAAATTTATTTACATGAGTGGTTAGTAAAACACAGGCGTAATAAATAAATAATAAATACTGTATGCGAGCAAAATTACCGATAATGACCCTGAAAATCATTTAATGCACAGAAAAATAAATATTTAACTGGCAGAAAACACACAAAATATTATCTGGATAATTAAGCAACAATATGACAAATAGTACGATACTTAATACTGACAGTACAAATATTACATACTATAATGAATAGTACGACGAGTAAACGGTACATTAAGAAATAAGAGATACGGCAAACTTTAAGAATGACGATTAATAACCCATGCTACAAACAATAACATGTAGATGACTGGGAGTGTCAACATCCCAGGTCCACATTTTTCAGGGCTATGCAGACAGAAGAAGGACATGATTACCACCACGACGGTGATGATCATAAGAAAACACGTCTCTATCCGCTTCGCCATTTTTGCCGGGGGAAGAAGAGAGAATGAATATGAAGTAGAAATTTGAGAGATGAGTTAGAATTTGATGTGAGATTTTATGGAAAAAATAAGAGGTATTTATAGAATGAAAAGAAGGATAGAGACGTTGGGGAACGAAGTGATTCCGTACAAAAGGAAAATTTGAGTGGAAGTAAGATTTGAAAGAAAGTGTATGATAGTGTTGGGAAAAAGAGAGATGTATAAAATAAAGTTAGGATTTGATTTTGAAAGAAGAGATTTGAAAAGAAAGGAAAAGATTTTGAAAATAATGGAATATAGTACAAAAATTAGTGGGAAACAAAAGTTAATAATAATTTACTTGTTACCAGTACAGTCTGAATCCCCGGACTATGCGCCTGCAAAAGATTTAACTCTGTACCAATTGCGTCAATACTATTTATCTGTAAATAAATATCAAATAAATAGCGTGTGTGAAGTAATAAACAGTAATTGGCGTTTGTGTAAAAATAAATTCAACAGCGAGCCAAAATACCGTATAAGAAAAATTCTAAAAACCAAGTATTCATAAATCAGGATATGAAAATCCAAGATTATATGAAACTCTTAATTTTTAGATTGAAGTTTTCTTGAAAAAAGATGTGGGCAAATTTTGGGGTATAACAGGAGTGTATGATTTAATTCGATTAGATTTTGAATGTGATTCGAATCACCTGGTCCTTGATTTAAGTCACGCTTTGTGCCTAATTTGAATCAACTAAAGAATGGGTCAAAATACGATTCTCTTTTATACCACTTCACTTGCTAACTTGACTTAAAACTGAAATGTATTTGATTAGAATCTAACTAACTTTTCTCAATCTTTTTGTGCTTAATCTCAAACACATATAAAACCTTTTTGTCTTCACTTTTTAAGAGACAAAATTCATAACCTATTTTGTGAACTTCTATGAAAATCAACCACCTCTTTTGAAACTCTTGTGTGAGAAATTCTTCCAACTTCAACCTTAATTTTAATTTCATTTATTAATCACAAGTAACTGTTAATTGATTTAGGGAGACACTGTCTTGAAACTAATCGTCCTTGAAGATTGGGTAAAAGATTTTCAGGTTCTTGCAAGAGTGACGTTGTTGTCATTGGTGCTGACAAATTCTAGTAAAAAAAAGGTCTTATTTCCAAAATTGCCTTAATAATGACTATGTGAAAGGCTACGGATAAGTCATAGTTCATTTTACATCATTAGACAATTCATCGCTTTAGGAATCGATAGGATCAAGGGATTGATTGCTACACACGAAGCCTTAGAGCATAATTGGTGATATTGGAAGATTGAAAGCATTAATTGAGTAAAGATTGGGCAGAAGAGTTTGACGTTTGGCCATATACGAGTTAAGATATTTTTCAAAATAAAAGGAAAAACAATTAATGTGGACGTACACTCACGCGAGGACGACAAAGTCAAACCACTGTAAATCTCTATGTCATCTCTCTATCCCTTACTCTTGAATTTGAACTTCGTAGAACATGCATGCTTAGGTTTAAATTTGGTAATAAAAATTCATTTGATAAGGTTAGGTTTTATTGGAATTGAACACCTAATAAGAGCTTTAGTGGTGATTAAAATCTAAGAAACATCGTGATTTTAGAATTTGCCTTGTTGATTAATTGCTTAACCACATCTTGTGACTTCTACAATTAATTCAATTGCATACATTATGTTTCTCCATCTAAGACGTTATGATATTTGTAAAGTTATTTGAGTTGTTACGCAATAATTGCTAATAGAGTATGATTTCACATTTTAACTCTACAAAGATCCATGCATAATCTTTGAAAAACCTTAGGTTATTCTCATTTGAAGAATCAGTTGATTTCGTTTTTAAAAGTCTATTCACCCCCTATAGACTATTTTCTATTGACAAGACTCGAGCACCACGGTGTTGCCTTTACTAAATGCTCCTGCTTGAACCTATGGGAATAGTTGTACGCAGAAGACGTTCCTTGAGAGACCTGTCTCTCCTAACTCAGTCGCTAGAACCTGGATTGGTATTCTCGTCTAGTCTTTCCTTGTGAACGACAAATTCAAACGAAGATTAAGTAGTCAACTTATCTAGACAGGGTGACATCAATAGGAACTATGTTTTCAAGCATCCTCATTTGGACCCTAACCTTAGTGCAAGTATTGCACTTACCGTTCAGATATTCTTTAATACCCATAGGAGGATCATCCATACTAAATCCACGCTCGATGTTAACTATGAACTCGTCACATCCCAACGACATTAAATATGAAATTGTTGTATCATTGACGTCGCCATCATGAGTATCACTTCGGTGACAAGAAGTACATGTGACTTTAGATTAAAATATGGATTGTGAACCTTTGACATGATCTTCAAGGGAATTTCCTTCCGCTGATGGTCCAGATCTGGATCTAGACTTAGGATTTTTTCTTTCGTCTCTTTGCGGTGTTTTTGATGGTGTGGATATGGATCTAGATTCTCCGATAATTTACTAGATCTACCGTGAAATATATCTGTGTTCACTTCTGAAAGCTCTTATTCCTAAGATCTCAGGAGGTTGCATGGTTGGAAAGCAAATGTGAACTCGTGGAAATTGTAACGTGTAACACCCTGAATGGCGGTGTGAGATAACTCTTAAGGGTGAAAAAAGTATTCCTTTTTTTTAAGGGAATTTCTTTATACACCTTGTAGAGGTGGAAAAAAAATCCTAAAAACCCCAAAATACCCTTTGGAGATGCATCTCCGAACGCACCTCATATCAAATTTTAAGGCGTTTTGGAGATGCATCTCGGAATGCAACTCATATTGAATTTTATGGCGTTTCAAAAATACATCTCCAAAAACACCTTATTTACATTTGAACGTTAAATTTAAATATTCAAGTATATTTTCGAAGATGTATTTTCGAAATAAGTCAGTATATACCACCTTGCAGGATGAACTATTTCATTCTCATCTTTTCACTCCATAGCCAAAACCCTCCAAAAAGCTTCATCCATTCTCAATCCATTTTTTGTTTTCAAACCAAATTTCAAGTGTTTTATCATGTCGAAGAGAGCATAAAAAGCTGCAATTTCAAGTAAACTTTCGTCGTTTCATCCCTTATTTCCTTGTATTGGAACTGTTTTTTGGATCAAAATATTGCGTCTCTTTGGAAATTCATTTTCTAACCTCGCCTAAATTATTTTGGAAGTGCATTTTCGAAACTGTATGTTTCAGTAGCAAAATTGTTAATATTTTTTTTTGTCCGTTTTAGATATGGTGAGCCCTGACATGTTTCCCAAAGCTGTTTCGGCCAAGGTGAATGATGATGCTAAGCCAAATGAGGTGAATGATGATGCTAAAATGATTATTGTCGAGATAGATGTTGGGTAACAAATTTCAAATGATCAAGTTTTCAATGTTCATCAACATATGCTTGAATGATTCTGAATGGAAGCTAGCAAACTCCGGTTTGGTGTTGTGATTGAAAGGTCAGAAAATGGCACAGTAGAAGATAAGAATTTGTAACGATGATATGAGAGAGAGGTGGAAAATATGTTTCAAAAGTTCGGCAGTTAAAACATGATGACACCAAATCGAGAAAACCCGAGTGTTCGTTTAAATTGCGCGGATCATGTAGGGTGGATGATACGTGGCAGTTTAGTGTCATTTGTGGTAAACATAATCATGCGTTGGACACCAAGCTACATGGTCATCCAATTGTAGGTCGATTTAAGCAGGAGGAGAAAGAAATTATTTCAGAAATGTCGATAATCAAAGTTGCACCGAGAAACATACTTGCAGTTTTGAAATGCAAAAGACCATAGAATGTGTCAAATATCAAGCCGGTATACAATGAACGTTATAAACAGAACATTACGAGCAGAGGTCCGAGGTCAGAAATGCAACGACTTTTGAAACTTTTGGACGATAACCACTATGTTTCAAGGTACACAGTGTGTGATGATAAAGTCAGTGTCCGTGACATTTTTTGGACTCATATAGAAAGTATGAAGTTGTTCAACACATTTCCAGCCGTCCTTATAATTGATTCAACGTATAAGACTAACAAGTATAGACTTTCGCTTCTATAAATTATTGGTGTCACTTCTTTGGAGAAAACATTTTCGATTGGATTTCCATTTCTCGAATGTGAGAAAGAAGACAATGTTACATGGGCGTTGGACATATGCAAGAGTTTGTTGAAGCATCCACAAAATATGCATAGTGTCATTGTAACCGATCGAGATAACGCCTATATGAATGCGGTTGGTAGTGTATTTCCTACATCCTATGCATTACTTTGTCGGTATCATATAACAAAAAAATGTGAGAGCCAAGCTCAAACCTGCGGTCGACACCCAAGATTTCAAGGGTGAAGACAGAAACATGCTCAAATCTTGTGTTGTGGTGGAGAATATAATGGATGCATGGGTAAATATTTTAAATTCGTCTACAAAAGAGTTATATGTTAAGATTGTTGTACATTTCAGGAGCTTGTGTGTCAAGTATTCAAAATTTCTAAAACATGTGGAATCTACTATTCTTGATCAGGTGAAAGAGAAAGTTGTGTGTGCTTGGACGGACCGGGTTAGACATTTGGGAAACACAACAACTAATAGAGTCGAATCTACACATGCAACGTTGAAGAAATGGTTGGGTGATAGCAAGAGAGATTTGTGTAGAAAATGAGACACAGTGAACCAAATGCTTTAAAACCAACATAAAGAAATTAAAACAACTTTTGGTCGGAGCACAATTGGTTCTTAACATATCCCAATCGAGATTGAATTTTATTTTTCATGAAGTGAAGCGTGCGAAGAAAAGTGGGTCAGATATTTCGAAGTGTCGATGTACATTTAGGAAAAATTACGGGCTTCCATGTGCTTGTCTCTTGTCTAAAAAATGAAGCTAAATACCCTCATATGTACGGACAAGGTCTACACTCATTAGAAAAGACTCTGATTTGACGACTACGGTCCGACGAAGGACGGTACATCGAGTATAACCGTCACAATCGAGTTGAAAGTGATCATGTATATATTTTCTAAAGTGGATGACACTATGAGATTACTTGTTAAAGAACAACTCCGAAAAATTGCCTATTTAGAAACCACTAATTTTAAACCTCCTTCGCAACCGATAAAAACCAAAGGTGCCCCAAATGAGGTGAAAAGTATACAAGATGACAGTTCAACAAAGCGGACTCTGTCTTACCATGAAGTTATTAATTCACATTTCCCGGATTCTCCAACCCTAAAATCCCAAAAAAGTGTTTTCAAGGGAGCTCGCATTTCTAAACCACCTCGTACATGAAGAAACCACCAATTCCACCACTGATTATTCACATTGATGAGATGCAGTTTTTTATGCACAAACACATTGAAAGGATCTTAGATGTGAGGGTGATGGTAATTGCAGATTTCGAGCCGTGTCTAGTTTACTTGGTAAAGAAGAAGAGGACCACAATCTTATGCGACAAACACTTATTTCGGAGTTAACGATACATATATTACACACGGCTATATGGGAATAAGTAAGGATTCGATAAAATTCACAATGCCCTTATTCCATGTGTTATCGATTCCGCACCACCTGAAAAGTGGATGTGCTTCCCTGAAATGGGCAATCTTATAGCAAATGCATATGACAAGATGCGTATCGATCTGACAAAATATGGTTTTTTGGAGACATATTTCCCACTTCGGAGTTGCCCACCTCAAGATCAATCCGACCGCATCATTTGTATTGGGCATCTTGGATCGCTCCATTTTATTTAGGTTTATTTGAAATTAGGGTGTCCTATTCTGGCTACGCCAGTGGAGTGGATATCACATTCCACAAAAGAGACGGAAAGTTGGCCGAATCACTTTTTGGAAAGGATGGAAGAATTCACGAAGTTGACAGAGATTGAGATAATCAAATAGGGAGAACTCGAAGAAAGAATCAATTTTAGATTTAAGCGGCGACAATTCGTTTGGTATAAATTAGAATGTAATCGAACCATTTTTGTATGTATTGTTGTATACAATGTAAATTATATACAATTCAATACATGTATAATATATCTATTCAACATTTTACCGCTGCTTACTTTTACCGATTTAATTGTTTTTACGTTTCCATGGTGTTGATTCTGCCTAAATAATTTTTATTTCTGGTTCTACATAATTCGGAAATGCATATCCGAAATGTTTTTTTTTTAAAAACCACCAGGAAATATTTCAGATATGCATCTCCAAAAACATATTTTTTCGTTAAAAAATAAGGGGTGAATTCGGAAGTGTATCTCCGAAACATGCCCTGACACAAGATAAGAAATCTTGGCACCAAATTGTTCCAAATCTTCTATAAATAAGGTCTCTAACCATCAACATCGCACACCATAAATCAAAGATATGTCTCTAACCAAAAGATATCCTCATCTTACTTTTGTTTACTTCAACGGGACAAAACCACCACTTGAATTTAGGTTCTTCGAGGACACGCCGCTCGTTGAGCTGATTATCATACTCAATTCTCTCATACAATATTCAGAAAATTAGAAGGTAGTCAGGCTCGAGTATCATTCACCATCACTTGACATTGAAGAAAAGGTGCAGTTCACCCAGTTTGCATTGAAGACAGATGACGATTTAAAGATTATGTGGAGTACTTTTCGCCGATACTGCACTAAGAGTCCGATTGAAGTCAATGCAAAGATTCAGAGATTTGAAGATATCATTAAAATGTTGCAACGTCCTCATCTACCCGTTTAAAATAATATGTAATGTTAAATTTCTGTTTAAGTATTTATGTAATTTAGACTTATATGAATTTTAAGTTTTCTTACTAGAAATCATTATTTCGGAGATGTATTTCTAAAATCCACCAATGGATGAATTCAGAAATACATATCTGAAAAGCACCCCTAAAAAATAAATTGTAGTGAGTTCGGAAATTCATCTCCAAATTCAGAGGATAAAAAGAAAATTTCACCAGAGGCCCCTAAGAAAGTTAAAGGGTTTAAAAAGAAATAATTTTATTTTTTAAAAGTGAGTTATTGGGCCGGCCCAGTGATAGTTGAGTTTAGGGTTCAAGCTACTACTGGTAGTGTTGACTGTGCAATCGGTAACTGTCATCGGCGATGGCTTCCGCGTTCTGTAAATCAGCGGCGAGAGTAGCCTCCAGCTCCTTCGCCAATCGTTCTAGAACCTTCGCTCAGAAACCGTCGACTCCTCTTCTCTTTTCCTCGCAAGTTCCTCGTGTTTCAAGGTAGAGCAACACATTTATTCTTCAATTTTTTTCAGTTGTGCTTATGGAGTTGAGTTTTGATGGCGTTGATGTGTTTGTTTTGAAGGATTTTGTCGGTTGTTGGAAGTGTTGAATCATTGATGCCTCTTCATAGTGCCATTGCTAATGCTAGACTCACTTCTAATATCGCCTCTGATTCCACTTGCTGGAGCTGGCTTTCTCAAGGTGCTTCTTCTGTTTAATCTCTTTTTGTTGATTGTGACGCCATTGTTATTTTTTTTCAAGAATTATTACTCTGTTTGATTATAAAAAAAAAGTGTATGAAATGAAGCTAGGCCTTGGATTAGTATTAGCTTTAAACATGATTTTAGTCCACCTGCAATTAAGTGTTTTGGGTTTTAGCCACGGTTTGATTTTTAGTTTTTATTGTTGTGGAAAGCTAGGAACAATCGGTTTTTTAACAATAGGTTGGAGTTGGTGGTGGTTGTTATGAACAAAGTAAAGGTGATGTCTTGGTAATGTTTTTTAGGAAATCTTGCGAAAAGTTCTTGTATTTTTTGTAACTGAGACTTAGATCTGATTAGGTGTTTGGAAGCTTAGCATGGTTGTTTTTGGATGGCTGTTGTATGTGCTTTGGGGGAGGTTGATATACAGGGAGGGTTCTGTTTGTGTTGCAAATGGATTTGGTTTCCATTGGTGCTTTATTAGCTTTGCGACTCCTTGATTCGGTCCACCATGACTTTGTGGTGTATTTTATTTTTTTGGTTTATGTTCTAGTAAGTATAGATGAGGATGTTGTGTTAGATGTGTGGTAAGACTAGAAAGGATAAGATTAGAAATGAAAATATTAGAGAGCGTTGAGGCAACACCTATAGTAGAAAAGATGGTGGATAGTAGACTTACGTGGTTTGAGCATGTAGAGAGAAGACCTGCAGATTCTATGGTAAGGAGAGTAGATCACATGAAGAGAGGTCAAACAATTAGAGGAAGAGGAAGAGCTAGAAAGACTATAAGAGAATTTGTTAAGAAAGATCTCAAGTTTAACAATTTGGATTAAAGCATGGTTATTGATAGAACATTATGGCGAAAGTTGATCCATATAGCCGACTATACTTAGTGGGACAAGGTTTGGTTGTTGGTTGGTTTATGATCTAGTTTTTTAAGGTTAATTGGCTTGTTGTCGGCAGGGGGATTTTATTAGGTTGGGGAAGGGCTGTTTTGTTTTGCTTCCAGGGTACCGTCTCTTTTTGTTTTGGAAAATTGGTTTCTATTCTGCAATCATTTCTAGATGCGCAAAGGAGATTTTCTATTTGTCTTAGTAATAGGTGCTTATTCTTTTTACTTTTATTAAGGAGTTTAGTTGCAGGTTTTACTTTTTGTCTTAAGATTGCCTTTCTTAAGTTTTAATTTCATGCCTCCATTTCTATAGCTTTGATTTTATTGAAAGGGTAAAGGATTGGCTGGCTTTGTAATCTCAGTACTCTTGGTTGTCTGTTGTGCTTACTTTGAATCCTTTTTTAATACATTTTGATGATTCAAGGAAAAAAAGAGTTCCAACACCATCAAAATTTTTCCCTGCATCTCCATCAATGTTCTACATCTTACTACTCTCTTCTTTGTATTCTTCGTTTTTCCTACTCAAAAGCCTCAAATTTGTATGTATAGATACTCCAATTCTTCGCTTTTCCTAAACCTTCTTGTGTCATTTTAGGATTCAACTTGTTTCATTTTAAAGAGTGAATGAATGAATAGATATTTCAATTCCTGTCACATTATGATGAAGAGCTTTATTGCGCCTTGTATCATGACGTAGCCGAATTTTTTCGCTTTTAAAGAAAATTATTTTGGATACTCCTTCAATACGCATTGATGAGTATCAGTACCTATCTGGTGCGATTCAGCAAAGCTTCATTACCGTGCGTTAGATGCTATCAAATTTAAGGTTACCATATTTGCTACGAAGACTAAAATAATTCGATTATTTGAACTATAATTTGATTCTTGAAAGTGATAGTTTATGTTGCTTTGGTCCTTCAAAGTGTATGTCTGTTGTACAAATTAGTTTCCAAAAGAAACAATTTGATAGACACTTATGTAGATTGCAATTTACCCAGAGCCAACTCTATTGTCTCGATGGTATTGACACTAGGTTATTTTACTTACCGGTGTAAAAACAAAAAATACTTAAGTACCAAATTTCTCCATTATAGTTATATCAGTTTCAGGTGGGCAACTGATATGGTAATTAGTAATTACCTTTTTCTTCTTTATGCTCATCCTGATATATCTTCTTTTACTTTGTTGTATAGGACTTGAAAAAACATTGTGACAGACCTGCTGGATCCATTCAAGATGAAAAACTATTTTTTCTTTGGTCGGTCTCACTGTATGATGGGAAAATAACTTCACTATTGAAATTTTGGTCACAGTAGTAGTCTGTATTCTGTGCCAACTGCTGACTTGTATTATTCAATTTCCTTATTTGCTTGAAAGTTGATCCATGTAGCCGACCCTATTTAGTGGGATAAGGCTTGGTTGTTGTTGTTGCTTGAAAATATACGATCAACATGCTGATAATCACACTCAAATTTTAGCCATGAAGTCTATCTAAGTTCCAATAAGTTAATTCTATTGTATGACAGATTCGCTTAATCCTAAGAAAGGTTAATTTAAGTTCAATAAGTTGTTCCATGTTGGTGTTTATAATTGTTGGAAATGTTAAAGTTTTGAGTTCTTACACTTAATTCCCCCAGATTTTGCTTCCTCTCTTGCTGATTGTAATCCATATTTTTTCGTTGGTGTGTCCTAGACTTTGCAGTTCCCCGGTGACAAAGACTAAAGAATTCAATCATTTCAATCCTTGTTAGGTTGCATTAAAGAGTTAACATTGGTTAACATCTTAAAATTGGCTTATTTATTTCTCTTATGGCTGCCAAATCATCTGTATTCCCATAATGTAGTGTCACAAACTCGTTTATAAACTTGTTATTGTTAGTAATGTAAACCTCCATAAAATTTCAGAATATTTTAAACGCAATGCATTATTCTCAAATTTGATGAAACACCTTTCACCTCCAAGTCTTTTGAATTTTAGATATTTATATGCTTCGAAATAGTGCCTAGTAGAGCTGGACACCCGGTTGATTTGGGCTGGGTTCGGTCCCAATATGTCAAACAGTTGAAAGCCATGGGTGGATTTGTTAGACTCAATTTTGATTGAACTTTTGATCGGTTTGACCGGGTTCGGTTAATTAATATTTAAATATAACAAGTTAAATAAAAACTTCGGGCCTTCAAATATAGCAAGAGCCTAATTTAACACTTATACATCAAACAAATAAATACGGATCTTCAAATATTACAAATGGCCTACAAAAAATCATGGTGATTTATCTAATAGTCTTTCTAATCAAATTTTAAAATAGTTCAACTTTCAATAAATTGTAAATAGGTCATAGCATTATAACAGGTTCTTATTTTCACTATTTTTCCATTGCAATCTTTGTTTACAAGTTTTAGTTTTGAAACTAAACCAAATATAAATTTATACTAAAACTTAATCATGATTGGTTACAATTTTTTACCGTCAAAATTGGGAAGAAAATTCCCAAACTCCATGTTTATGATTTTTCGCAAATAAGTAGTATTGATTATTGTGTTTTTAAGGAAAGAAGTTCACTACAATAACAATTTTTCCCCATCTTTTAATGCATAATTTAATTTTAAAATGTTGAGGTATATGAAAGCAAAACCAAACGGTTGCAATCAAACTCGTCATTCTAATAAGAAGAAGGAGTCAAAGAAGAAGTTGATTGATGGGAATAGAGACATGGATCCTCACCTATGGCATGTTGTTGCTGAAGGAATAGTTCAAATTCCAGAACTTAACTCTAAGATCTTCTACTTCTCTCAAGATCATGCTGAGCATGCATATGAACCTGTCGATTTTTCTGCCGACTTCAAAATTGCATCCAAAATTCTATGTAGAGTTGCGGCTATCCAATATAGGGATGATCCTGCCACAGATGAAGTGTATACAAAACTCAGTCTTGTTCCTCACCATATTAGCGAAGTTAGTTTTGATGATGTTGTTGACATCGATAATATGTGTGAAACTAACAATAAATATCAATCTTACACGAAAACCTTGACACAAATCTGATGCAAACAATGTAGGTTGGAGAGATGAATTTGCGAAGTATCTTGGCATTTGTCATGTTGGAGTGACTGAGTGCGTTGTGGAGTACACAAAAGAATGAATTACACATACATCAAATGTATAAGAAAGTTGAATTATATATATATATATATATATATATATATATATATATATATATATATATATATATATATATATATATATATATATATATATGAGGAGGGATAATAAGTAATAGTTTTCTCTCTCCATATTTAATTACTTATTATTTTTAACCATTAGATTCTAAAAAGTTAATGGTCAAGATTTGTAGTAAGTTGTAATAACTTACTCCTGGAGTAAATATATCCCCCATCTCTCTCTCTCTCTCTCTCTCTCTCTCTCTCTCTCTCTCTCTCTCTCTCTCTCTCTCTCTCTCTCTCTCTCTCTCTCTCTCTCTATATATATATATATATATATATATATATATATATAATGAAAGTTCTCAAAGAAATCACCACCAATGACACAATCATGACTAGGATGAAGGTTCATATATTGAATCAAAAGCATAATCAAGCGCGACTGGGAGATTCGAATCAGGCACATTTATTGTGAATCAAATAGATGTGCACAGTGGCGGAGCCAGAAATTTTAGGGAGTCTGGGCAAAAAGTTTACGCATTGTTTTTACTAATTTTACATCATGTCTCTACTAATTTTGCTCTTGATTTTATCTAAAAAAATCTCTTGATTTTGTCCAAAAATTTTAAAACATATTTTTAATTTTGTCTAAAAATTATTAATTTTGTCCCTGGTATTGTCTAAAAATCAACTATTAAGTAGGGAGTATACAACGAAAGGAGGGATTGAGCGCGGACGCGTGTCCGGGTTCGCTGGACTGTAGCTCCGCCCATGATTTCGAGTACCTTGCCTTTTCTAACTTGTACTCTAAAAAAAGATGATAAGGAAATAAAGATTATTTCAATTGTCTTTAGTTTTTGTTAGATCTATTTATAGTGAACAATAATAAATGTTCAATTGTAAACGTGTGTGCCCTTGAGGAAACTAAAAAACTCTAAAAATTCAAATAGCTTTTTTTTTCACTTTAGTTTTTATATTGATTTATTATAATATCTATAATTGAGTTGAAATTTCAAATTATTATGCATTTATTTTATTTATAACTATAAATTTACTTATACATTAATTTTAATATTATTTTTATTAAAAATAATTTATTCAATAAAAAAGAAAATAAAAAATGAGGGACATAAAATATAATCCCTCAAAAGCTAACAAAATAGTAGTTGGACATTTTCAACTTATTTCTTAAAAAAAAAAACCCAAAAATTTTAATGTTATTTATTATGTGGAAAACTTAGATAATTTCTCATATTGACAAATTAATTTTGCTTGAACTCTCTAATTTGACCACATAGTAAAACTCATCATTTTCATACATTTCAATTTGTATTACTCTTACCTTTTAATTAAATTTAAACGCCCATGATTTCTTGTTTGATTTTATAATATATGGAACATTATAATGTCGCTATAAAATTATAATAGAAAATAAGTTTAAAAAAATTATAAAATTAGGGAAGGTCTCAATTATAAATTTTTGAAAGCATAAATGGCAAGAAGACTAAAAAATGAAAATAGTATCATTCAAGAAAAAAGACTAAGAAGATAATTAGCTGATTGGAGTTTTATCAACAATATAAAACTCTTATTATTAAAATATTTAATAATAATGATTAAATATGTATATCTTGAAGCACCAACCGTCAAAGACAAATAGGAAAAAGATGAAACACCAACTGTTAAAGACAAAATAGGGGAAAGATGAAACACAAACCGTTAAAGACAAAGAGGGGAAAGATGAAACACCAGTCGGTCTATAACACTGTAGCGTAATTAATTTTTTAATTTTTTTTGTTATAATTCATATATAATTAATTGGGTTGGCCTGTCTGGACCATTGGGTACTCATCTATTTTAGTGTTCACACCCTTATTATTATTAATTTTGCCCCTAATTTCGTCTAGAATTCGTAAATTAAATTGGGAGAAATACAAAAAAAATAGAGGTTGAGCCCGGGAGCGTGCCCGGGTTCGCCGGGCTATAGAACTGCCACTGGATGTGCAAATGCTTTGAAAAGTATGAATGTGAGCATTATTAGAGATTTAAAAGAATATGATTCCTCTCACCGCAAAATTGGTCTCTCATTTTTTGCTTAATTTAGTTGACGTTAGGCAACTTCGTGTTATAAGAAGGAAAAAACTCTTCTTTATAACATCTTTATTGATAGAATTCAATTTTTTTTTATGAATTTAAGTGGATCAATGTGTACAAAGTACAGACTCAATTTTATAATATTTATTATATATTTTAAGTGGAAAAAAATTATTTTTAAATGAAAGTCATATTTAAAATTATTATTTTGATCTTTTAATTTTTATATATCATGTCATCCACTATAACACTTTTATAAATTTTAAGTGGGGAGAACTCAAAATTTCACGTGACACACATAAAATTTTGAGAACTCAAAGAATTCAATGCAACTTCTCATAAAAATATTCTACTATGGGGATTTTATATCAAGCCACGCATCATCAACGGTGATACAAAAAATATCAAAATATAATAATTACCATAATATATGTAACAAAAATACTATTTTGTCTCTCCAAAACAAGCTAAATAGTTTAAACAAACCAAAATCAATAAAGTCAATAATAAAATCAAACCACTTCGCGTAGACGAAATGCAGGACCTCGAAGAGTGGTTTGATATTTTCTGTTAGAGAGTTGGACACATGGCTTAATCTAAAACTTCTGATTTATCTAACTGCCTAGATTCATCCAAAGGAAGATGACTTTCTCGCTCTATTTATTGTGACGTGTCCCTTACTATTCTTCATATGTGTAGTAACATTCTGTATTTTAATGTAAACACTACTAAACCCTGTTTCTTTGCCAACATATAATTTTTTTACCAGAATAGCTCTAGGTCTCTTGAAACAAAACATGAGACATTCTAGGAACCTTATCGTGTGTCTGTCAACGGTTTTTGCATCTATAATTTATGTTCTTACTTTTTTGTTTCATGTTTATTCAGCACACAAAATACTCCCACACTTACTGAAACTCTATTTCTTTAACGCTGCACACATTTTTTAATAGGTTCTTATTTTCACTATTTTCCCATTGCAATCATTGTTTACAAGTTTTAGTTTTGAAACTAAACCAAATATAAATTTATACTAAAACTTAATCATGGCTGGTTACTATTATTTTGTCGTCAAAATTGGGAAGAAAATTCTCAAAATCCATGTATATGATTTCTTGCAAATAAGTAGCAATGATTATTGCGTTTTTAAGTAAAGAAATTAGTTACGATTACACTCTTTTTTTTTATCTTTTGATGCAAAATTTAATTTTAAAGTGATGAGGTCTATGAAAGCAAAACCAAACGGCTGCAATCGAACATGTCCTTATAATAAGAAGAAGGCATCAAAGACGAAGTTAATTGATGGGAATAGAGACGTGGATACTCACTTATGGCATGTTGTTGCTGAAGGAATGGTTCAAATTCCATAATTTCACTCTAAGATCTTCTACTTCCCTCAAGGTCTTGTTGAACATGCTTATGAACCTGTTAATTTTCCTGTTGACTTCACAACTCCATCCAAAATTCCATGTAGAGTTGCGACTATCCAATATAAGGCTGATCCTGCCACAGATGAAGTGTATGCAAAACTCAGGCTTGTTCCTTTGCATATTAGCGAAGTTAGTTTTGATGATGACGATGTTGCTGACATTGATAATATGTGTAAAACTAAGAATAAATACCAATCTTACATGAAAACATTGACATAAATCTGATGCAAACAATGTAGGTTGGAGATGAGAATTTGTTAAGCATCTTGGCATTTGTCATGTTGGAGTGACTGAGCTTTAGGGAGTACACAAAAGGATGAATTACACGAACATTAAAGGTACAAGAAAGTTGAATTAAATATAGATACAATGGAAGTTCTCAAAGAAATCACCACCAATGACAATATCATGAGACTAGGATGAAGGTTCATACATTTAATCAAAAGCATCATCAAACACGAGTGGGAGATCCGAATCAGGCACATTTATTGGGTATCAAATAAATGTGCAAATGCTTTGGAAATAATGAATGCGACCATTGTTAGAGATTTACAAGAATATGATTCCCTTCACCCGCAAAATTGGTCTCTCATTTTTTGTTTAATTTAGTTGACGTTAACCAACCTCGTTTTCTAAGAAGAAATAAAACTCTTTTTTGTAACATCTTTATTGATAGAATTCTATAAAAAAAATATTTATGAATTTAAGTGGATCAATGTGTATAGAATACAAACTCAATTTTATAATATTTATTATATATTTTAAATGGAAAAATTAATTTTAAATGACAGTCATATTTATTTAGAATTATTATTTTGGTCTTTTAAATTTTATATATCATGTCATCCACTTTTGCACTTTTAAACGCATAAAATTAATATTTTATGTTCAAAAATCATTCTTAAAGTTATTTACATAGGAAATTTTGACAACTTTTGAGAACTCAAAATTACAAACTCAAAATTACACGTGACACACATAAAATTCGGAGAACTCGAATTCTATGCAACTTCCATTAAAAATTTCATAATATGGTGATTTTATTTCAAGCCATGCATCATTAATGGTGATAAAAAAATTACCAACATATAATAATTACCATAATATAGGTAACATAAATACTGCTTTGTCTCTCCAAAACAAGCCGAACAGTTGAAACAAACCAAAACCAATAAAGTCAATAATAAAATCAAACCACTTCGCAGACGGAATGCAAGTGCTCTCAGAGTGGTTTGATATTTTCTGTTATTGAAATGGACACATGGCTTAATCTAAAACATCTGATTCATCTAACTTCCTAGATTCATCCAAAGGAAGGTGACTTTCTTGCTCTATTTATAGTGACATCTCCCTTACTATTCTGCATATGTGTAGTAACATTCTGTATTTTAATGTAAACACTACTAAACCATGTTTCCTTTGTCAACATTTTTTTTGCATGAATATAAGTCTTTTGAAACAAAACATGAGATATTCTTGGAACCTTGTTCTGATTCTGTCAATGGTTCTTTGCATATATAATTTATAATCTTACTTTTTGTTTCTTGTTTATTCAGCACACAAAATACTTTCACACTTACTGAACTCTATTTCTTCAACGTTGCGCGCATTTTTTAACAGGTTCTTTTCACTATTTTTCCATTGCAATCTTTGTTTACAAGTTTTAGTTTTGAAACTAAACCAAATATAAAATTATACTAAAACTTAATCTTGACTGGTTTCAATTTTTCTGTTGTCAAAATTGGGAAGAAAATTGTGAAACTTTATGTATATGATTTCTTACAAATAAGTAGCATAGATTATTGGAGTTATGATTTCAAGTTTCTATTTTCGTATTCCATGGACAACCCTCATTAAATTGATCATAACTCTCTGCTCACAACTCCGATTCAGGTAATTCTCGAAGATTTGGATTCTACACAGAATTCTCTTCGATTTGGTATATTATTTCGTTCTAATAGCTTGTTTATTTGTGGAGAAAAACGAGTTTGAAGTTGGGTGGTCAATGCTGAATGTGTGTTAAAGAGTAGTTACGGGTTTGATGAAGATGAAGTGAAACTTTGACTATGGTGGGAGTTCAATGGCAGCAAGAACATGATCTTAACCTCCATTAAGTCCAAGGTGAGTCCTTAGATAGTGGCTTGGGGAATTTGCATGTTAGGGTCATAATTGGGGTTAGGGATTTTGTGAGAATAATCCATGAACTTGTGATGATAAAACATGTTATATGATAATTGCTGGTTGTGTGTGATACCTATTGTCAATACATGTCGTAATTGTTGCATGCAGGTGAGTTCTAGGGGTTAGAATACCCCCATAGCGGAACTGGTGCGTTCTGCATTTTTCTGATTCTGCTATGGTCCGCTAAGCGGGCTAAGGCCGCTTAGCGGATGATGAACATTTTTCCAGAAAATTGCGAGTCCGCTAAGCGGACGTGAGGCCGCTAAGCGGAAGATGCTGTTTGTGGAAAAATAAAATATCGCGAATCCGCTAAGCGGACAGGAGCCGCTAAGCGGAAGATGCTGATTGCAGAACTCTGTTTCTTACCCCTTGAGTGCAGTTTTGGTTTTCATTCGTAACCGGACTCCTCCCTTATTGTTTAAGCGTACCTGTTGGTAGTATGTGACACTGTTAAGTATTAAATTTCAATACTTCCATTTGAATATACGGAAATTGTGAATTATGCATAATTTGAATGTGATGGTGTAACTACTATTACTTGTTCCTTAATGCTTTATGAATGCAATGTGATGGAACATGAAATGTGGTGATATCCAAATGTTTTGGTTAAACATTCGGATTGGATTGTCTTATGACTTAGCGCTTGCTATGTGTGTGTATGCTTGAATCGAAGCGGGCCAGGGGCTAGTTGGGATATACCTCTTACTATGAAGTCAAGGTATTTTCCTGGACCATGGAGTCCGTAGAATAGTCCGATGATGTGATCAAAGGTCGCGCACCTGAGCTACCGTTTCAGTGTGTTCGTGAGTGCCGTACGGGGCTTTTTACTCACTTGGCGTTAACACACTTGCGTGCTCGGTATGGTGGGATTATGTGGCCACGTAGGCCAATACATTTTCGGTAACTCACCTCTAGTGAAGTCAAATAGACTAAGCACTAGGCTTTCGCCCGGTGGGCTCATGCATCAAGATGGCGTGCTCGGTACTTGGTGTTAACACACGTGCGTAAAGGTGGTTACCGGGACAATGACGCCATTTCGGCTAATGTCATCTCGCGGCCAAATAGGCTTGTGCGAACCCGCTTAACTACTCTTGCAGTGTGCTCGTACGAGTCTCTTGACGATAGGCATGAGTGTACTCATCGATGGTGCGTTCATTCTATAACCTAGTCGAGGCATTAACGCGCTTCTGGATTCCCCATACACGGGTATGGGTTTTGGCATACGTGTTTGTTGTACTATTTGTGTACTTGTGATATGATGACTCCTATGGTGGACGATTCATGTGTTTGCTCTGTACTTGTACCGGATGTGAGGATAAACCCCGGATCAATGGTGGATTCGGTTTTGATGCATGAACCCTGTAGATCCGAGTGGACCCATAGGATAGGAGGACTCACTGAGATTTAGTAATCTCACCCCAATCAACTTATATTTTTCAGGTGCAGTTTAGTAGCTTTTGACAGATAGCAGGTTCGGATTGATGGCTTGAATTGGTGTTGGCTCGAAGACCTCGTCAGATCTCTCTTTCCGCTGTGCAGATCCATTGAAGACAAATGTTTTGTAATTCTTATTAGAATTTCATGTTGTATTGTATTATGGATCTTTCTATATATAAAGCTTTTGTATGTATTCAGTATCAATTTAACGTTTCATGCATAATATACTAGTCAGTTATGTATGGGGTGTTACAGTTGGTATCAGAGCTGGTCGATTCTCGGCCGAGCCATGAGACATCACTAGCAATTCCTTTCCTCCTCTCATGTGTGCGTTGCTAGCCTGATTTTACTAAAATCTCATTCAGTTGTTGAACTTGATCAACTCATCGACTGAGTGTGAGACAGTAGAATTACGGCAGAGCCGCCACGAGGACTCGTAAACCTGTAAGTGTCGTGAACCCAAGTAGCGAGGATTAGTTGGGTGGTGAATTATATATGGAAGCTGGATTTATTGGACGACGTAAGTAGAAGGGATATTGGATTCGTCAAGCTTAAGGAGAGCGTTTGACGCGAAGTAGTGATACCCAAACTGTCAAAGTGTGGATCGAGATAACTAGAACCCCTAGGATTTTGATTGGACGAAGTGAAACTTTCTCTAAGTCTTGGTAATAGCAAGGGAAATCCAGTAAGGATTGAGATAGGGCCTTGTAAGTGAGATTCTCCGAAGGTGTTGAGCTGGGATTTATTAGGATTCAGTACTGATGATGCTGCCGGTGTTAGGTGTGGCTGGTGAGCCGATAGGACAGAATAACCTTTGGAAGCGCGGATAGAGGAGTCAGACCTTTCTGATTACGCTGGCATGGACAGTAATTGGATGGACGGAGTATTGGATCCTGATTCAACTTGGTGTATCTTAGACGAAAGTGGTTACCTAGTAAAGGTTGGTGGAATGTACGAGTGTGGTAACTTACGATTGGGCGAGGCTTGAATACCCAGTCGATAGAAGAGGATGTGTATTTCTGTTCTTATCATTTTATATTTAGGTTCTAGAACTACGCTAGATGGAATATGAAATGATGTAGAAGCGTGAAATGCAGTAACCTAAGTTCTTGTTAGTTGTTGTTCGTCTGACCCCGAGTGAAGCCATAGAACTACGCTTGGCGTTGGGCGTTCAGGCGAGTAAGAACTAAGATCTATCTGGAACGTCAATAGGATGATCTCAGTTGTGTTGGTTGTTAGGAACAATAGTATTCCTATCTGGACTGAATTATCCTTGGAATCTCATGCATGCGTGGGACGAGTGGGTACGCGCACTGCATGGTAACCCGAAGTTGAACTTCAATCTTCGTGCTTAGCGTTTTGGCTTTCCGAGAATGTAACCTTGATGTGTAGCACTCTCAGGTTTTAGTATCCTGAGGAGTGTGATTCGAAGGACTTGAGGAACGATGAACCTATTGGAGGTCTGTTCAGACACTTGTCGGTTGTGACTTTAGGATACGTGTGGAGATCGTTATACGCCACTGAGGTAGGTTACCAGAATACATGGCCTCAGAGTTGGACCACCATGTTGGTACTACTAGACGGGTATAATGCCACAGTATCACTATCGTGCACGAGATGCGTGAGTCATCCTTTTTCCGACATGTGTGGGACAAAGGTGATCTGAAGCTCAAGGTGGAATTCTGATTTGGCACTCGTGAGACACAGATCCAGACTCTCATAAGGTATGTGGGATAAGGATCCATACGTCGTGCTCGATAGTAGAGGAGTAACTAGACAGGTGATGGTGTGATGGATCAAGATCCGATACTATACTTATTGAGACTCTGAATGATCGTGCTCGTGCAAGTTGGAGTCAGATTATACCTTGCAGACATTCTCGTTTCATGAAGTGTTAAGTTGGAAATTTTGCATGAATGTCTAGAGTGGGACTCATGTGCGGTCATAATATCCTGGTCAACATTTTGAGTGGCTATCCTATACCATTGGCGACCAGTGATAGACTAGGCGAAATGTATCTTGGATCGGCTCGATGTGATGTGTCTGGTAGGTGTAGCAACCTGCCTAAAATTTAAGGTTTTAGAGTCGCCACCTATTCTGAAGGGCGAATAGGAAACCCTACACAGATAAGAGATTGAGGGTAAGTTATTATAATCAGACTGAGGGAAGGTGTTAGGCACCCTCAGTCCTCCTTTCCTAAAGGCTAATGTTCAAAGATTAGGGTTGCATGGCAGGGTTTGTAAAGAAATGCGGCAAGCAGAATTTTAATGACATGATTGAGATTTTGAAGAGGGGGACTCGCCTTGTTGCCAAGTGCCTACGTACCTCCTTAGGGAGGATCAGAGTCTACGTAGTTCGGGGAGGGTTGTACGCCATTTAAAGTTTGAATTTGACTTGATATGGTTTTTTAGAGGCTTTTTTTTGAATGGCCTATCGTAGTTTGATTTGTTTTGTAATTTGAATGGATTTTAGAATTATTTTAGGGTTTGAGGCGTACAACCCTGATTTGGCATAATTAACCGCAATGATCAATAGGTTTGATCACCATAGTTAAAAGATTAAAGGTTTGCATCATTACCAATTCAAACCGATTGATTCGGTTATCACTAATAATGACTTATTGTATTTTATTATTAATTTTATAGGATTTTTGTATGCATTGTTACCCCTCGCAATCGATTGATTCGATTAAAAAGAGTAACAAATTAAATTGAGGAGAAAACGGTTAATCATCACAACTAATAAAATAGTTGCAACCATTTAACCAAATAATAGAAATCAATTTTTATTTAATTAAATAACATTTTAATTAAAAAATATTGTTAACCATAGCGATTAATTGATTTAATCGGCACGAATAACAAATGATAATTTTTAATAATAATATCATATATTTTTTATTTACAAAAATAATTATTATGTAATTAATTATATAAAGAAAGAATTAATTAAAAACTAATTATATTAATTAAATTAAATTAGTTAATTAGGGTTTTGATTCAGCGTGATTGACACTAGGGTGCATGGTATAAAGAGCTAAATCTGGGCTGCTGGATCTGGCTTGGTGGAGATCAAACGGTTCAGATCTAAGGATATATGATGAGGCCCATGGACATGTGCGCAGGGGATCAGGATCTTGAGAATTCAGAAAAAAATAAACGTGGGAGTGAGGGCTCGAACCTATGACCCTTCGCTCCCACACGCGCCCCTTGACCAACCCAACTATGATACTCACGCGTTTAGAAAACGCTTTTATTAACACATGTATGATAATCAAGTAAATAAGTGGAAACGCGCGCGCATATTTAAACCAACCAGTAACAAAAGGACACGTCGTCGTCTTCCCCAAGAAGACACAAAAAACCTGCATATTTCAGCTACGTTTTAGCTACGATTTTGTTCGTAGCAAACCTACTATGGAAATAGCGAATAGCACATGGACGAGTATAAATCTTTCGCACCCTTTTTAAATCTTTCGTCCCATCCCCACGAATTCAACCATACGCTTAATTAATCCTAATTTGCCCTCTAATCAAAAGCCCCAATTTAAAAACCCTAGAACCTTGTTCGGCCGTTAATGGCAGATCACGTTACGACGCTCCAAAACACGATTAGTTAAACCAGGAACGTTCCCAGCAATGACACAAACTCAAACATACAATCAAATCCTCATGAGCATGCGTGTACTATGCTAATCGATCCAGTTTTTGAAACTACGTACCTTGGCTATTATGGAGAAATTCTGGGGGTGTTGTTGCAGTGCAAAGGTCCAGACACGTTCAGAATCCTTTGATGAAGCTTTTGCAATGCCTAGATCTCTTTGAAAGCTCCAAATTCTTTGAAACCGAGTTTGAGTTTCTTGGTGACTTTTGAGTTTTTGTACGTGTGCCTCTGCTACCGAAATTCTCCCCTAATCGTATGCTTTATGTTGTCTACTTATAGAGGAAAGAATTAGGTCTAACAAAGAACCCAAAATAGCCTTTGAATCCAATCTTCCTCCTTTGAGAATTTTGATTTGTTTCTTGAATAAAAAGTTTCCAATTTGGTCCAAATATTGTATCACTCCTTTCCATTTGATTTAGCACGAAAATAACAATATATTTTGCCATTAATACTGATTGAAATTGGCCTTTATGAATATTTTATCATAATATTTGATTTTATACTTAATTAAATCATAAAACTGAAATAAAAAATATATTAAATCAATTAATATGATAAATTTCGTGCCCTTTTGTTTTGGACCAGCTAATGGCTTGTGGATCAAGTTTGTACCATAAAAACATAGGCCCATTTGCAAAATTCCTTAATTTGAACCCTCCTTTTTTACATTTGGTCCCTCAAAATCACCTAACTTTGATCAAGCATATCTCACTCAATTTTTAAGCTATGAGGGAGTTCTAATACTTTTTAGAAACCTCAAGAGGTTCTCTACAAGCCACTTTGGAACATATTTCTCATTTGAAGCTTTTATCTTGATCATATCCCCTTTGGAAAAAAACTGTTTCTGAAGGATGCCTGGAAATGACCTGTAATCTTTTGCACTGTACCTCTCAAATGAAGCATTTCTAGCCCCAGCTTGTGAGAGACAAAGTTGTAGAGAATCCAATTTCCTTCAAAATAGGCTTTGAGTGGGGAATTTTTGATGCTCCAGGTGAAAGATATGCCTAGTCAAAGTTGGGTTGACTTTCTCCTAAAGAAACCCTAATTTGAACCTTTTACATTTGTTCATCTCTGAGTTTCTATTAATGGAATCATGATCAAGCTTTGATCAAATGATGGATATACATCCCTGTACTTGTTGTGTGACCAATTATTGGGAGTTTGGATCATGCCTTGACTTTGGATTTGAATCAGTTGATTGTAGATCCTGGGACTGTTTGAGCAGGTAACCTTTGGAGTGATGCTTTGACTTTTGCCATGGGGTTAAATTAGATCACTATAAACCACCCACCCTTGATTAGGAGCCTTATCTTATTGATCCCTCTTTGAGGAATCTCAAACCCTAGCCTTAAGAGGCTCTTGACTAGGAGTGTTGCTTGAATGGAACCCTAGTCTTTGAATCTTTGTAAGTGAAGTAGATGGGGCAAATTTTGGGGTATGACAGTAGGGTATTGGTAGATGCTCAGAGTAAAGAAGTGTGAATCTAGGTAAAGCATAGACATTTTATTTGAGAACTGCTGAGGAGTCTATGAAAGAGACGTTCGAGGTGCAAAGTACAATTTCTTGCATTGTGGCTACACTCAGACCATTGAAAGCACTACAATGAAGGATGCAGCCGCCGAGGAAGTCAGTTCAGTGTCTGATTTAGAGGTGGAACATACATTAAATGACTGTGTGAATGGAGTGTGGCTATGGGAGGATTGTTATATCAGTAAGTCGCACGAGTTATCAGAGGTGATACCACACTAAGAGAATGAAGGTGTATGGTTGGGTGGAAGTTGTGTAAAACTGCTAGAGTTATCATGAGCTGCAGTACGTCGTGAAGGATTCGATACACCCGGTTGAGCAACAAAGATTTGTTGGAATGAAAAACATAGCAGTTGTACGTTGTGGAAATCAGTGACAGGGACGAACCTCTAAGTCAGTGAGTATTTGGGTTTCAATGTCCTGAGAATGAAACGTGTACCTAAGTTGTGGTAGATGAACTATATGGAATGGCAGAGTAAGTAGGAGCTTGATTCTGGAAGAGTACGCAACTTCGAAGAGTAGTAGCCGACGATGGATGTACATGGAGTTCTGGCACGTGTTGTAATTGGACAACTGCAGATGACGAATTATTGAGTATTAATGGAAACTAAATGAACTACGGATATAGCGTAACTCAGAGGATTTCAAGGTGTGTGAATTGTTGGAATCAGAGTAGCGCAACAGATCGAGGAAGAACCAAATAAGTCTGAGGTAGGAATGAACAGACTAATTGTAGGATCTTCTCTTGGGATGGAAGTATCTTCCCAAGAGGAACTCGTCGAAGCAACATTTCGTTTTGTCAGTCTCTCTCTCGGGGATCCACCATGACCACGAGAGATACCGACAGTGGGCCAAATTGGGAAGAGACCTTGTGGATGACATGTGATCCGATGTTCGTAGATCATCAGTTGAACTTGTAAGCATCAAGAGTTGGACATAGTGTCGTGATCGCCGGAATGCTGGAGGCTAGTGAAGACATTCGGCTGACACAAGTTCTTTGTGGTTAAGCCTTGTGCACTATGATTGTGCAGGAAGACTTGGGAAATGGTTACAGGTCAGCTGTTGAATTTCACCTCTCATCAGTAAAATCTTGTGTGAGGTTGTCGAATGTCAAGGCTATAGTTGCAAGATGCTACGCTATCATGGATTGCGGTGATGACTGATACGTCTAGAACTGAGGCGAGAGTTAAGTAAGGAGATTCAGTTGTATAAGTAAGGGGTAAACTTGAGACAACCATCCTAACATTTTGGAAACCAGAAGTTAAGACCAAGATATTTGGCTAACGCCTAACGTCATTGTATGGACTTTGGTAGAGAATAATTTGAAGCGTCGCCATAGAACGGAATATTGTGACAAGAATGCTTGGATAGGAAGTAATTCAAGGAGCCTGAGTGAATCAATAAGTGTGTTGGACAAGGGTGAACACAATAGAGTTTGAACAGCAGATATCCAATATGAGTGGATTACTAGGGTTTCTGAAGTTCTGGGGACTCAGTGCAGAGCAGTGAAGGTCAAGGACCCTGGAAGGATATTTCCCAAGGTATGTCAAGACGAAGTATCTGAATAGATGTGTTGCTTGACGGTTAAGGTTTCTAATCATGTATAGTGGGACGCAAGTATTTTGGCAGATTGTGTTTCTTCGTATGGAATGATCCTCAGACAGAGTAGTGAGATTATCTAAAGACGAATGTGAGTAACATTCTTTCCCTTGATTGGATAGATAAGAAGGGTTGGTCTCCGTGGTAACCGAAAGGAATTCGGGGACGAATTCAATTTAAGGGGGGGAGAATGTAATATCCCACATTAATCTAAGCATAATTATGAAATACTAATAAATATTATCGATTAATTATGCATTAGGTGAGGTTAGTTGAATTAGAAAGAGATTGGGTAGAAACTAACCAAGTGGCATTGGTGTAATTATGGACTAGTTGGAGGGCATAAGGGGTATTAACCATCTTTTGCATGGCATCAAGGTAGTAGTTAGAGGAATATCTTTCCAATTCAGATTTTTGTGAAAGAGAAGTGGAGAGAGAAGTGGAAGAAGCCTCACATCTCATTTCAAGTTTCTGTTTTCGTATTCCATGGACAGCCCTCATTAAATTGATCATAACTCTCTGCTCACAACTCCGATTCAGGTAATTCTCGAAGATTTGGATTCTACACAGAATTCTCTTCGATTTGATATATCATTTCGTTCTAATAGCTTGTTTATTTGTGGAGAAAAACGAGTTTGAAGTTGGGTGGTCAATGCTGAATGTGTGTTAAAGAGTAGTTACGGGTTTGATGAAGATGAAGTGAAACTTTGACTATGGTGGGAGTTCAATGGCAGCAAGAACATGATCTTAACCTCCATTAAATCCAAGGTGAGTCCTTAGATAGTGGCTTGGGGAATTTGCATGTTAGGGTCATAATTGGGGTTAGGGATTTTGTGAGAATAATCCATGAACTTGTGATGATAAAACATGTTATATGATAATTGCTGGTTGTGTGTGATACCTATTGTCAATACATGTCGTAATTGTTGCATGCAGGTGAGTTCTAGGGGTTAGAATACCCCCATAGCAGAACTGGTGCGTTCTGCATTTTTCTGATTCTGCTATGGTCCGCTAAGCGGGCTAAGGCCGCTTAGCGGATGATGAACATTTTTCCAGAAAATCGCGAGTCCGCTAAACGGACGTGAGGCCGCTAAGCGGAAGATGCTGTTTGTGGAAAAATAAAATATCGCGAATCCGCTAAGCGGACAGGAGCCGCTAAGCGGAAGATGCTGATTGCAGAATTCTGTTTCTTACCCCTTGAGTGCAGTTTTGGTTTTCATTCGTAACCGGACTCCTCCCTTATTGTTTATGCGTACCTGTTGGTAGTATGTGACACTGTTAAGTATTAAATTTCAATACTTCCATTTGAATATACGGAAATTGTGAATTATGCATAATTTGAATGTGATGGTGTAACTACTATTACTTGTTCCTTAATGCTTTATGAATGCAATGTGATGGAACATGAAATGTGGTGATATCCAAATGTTTTGGTTAAACATTCGGATTGGATTGTCTTATGACTTAGCGCTTGCTATGTGTGTGTATGCTTGAATCGAAGCGGGCCAGGGGCTAGGTTGGGATATACCTCTTACTATGAAGTCAAGGTATTTTCCTGGACCATGGAGTCCGTAGAATAGTCCGATGATGTGATCAAAGGTCGTGCACCTGAGCTACCGTTGCAGTGTGCTCGTGAGTGCCGTACGGGGCTTTTTACTCACTTGGCGTTAACACACTTGCGTGCTCGGTATGGTGGGATTATGTGGCCACGTAGGCCAATACATTTTCGGTAACTCACCTCTAGTGAAGTCAAGTAGACTAAGCACTAGGCTTTCGCCCGGTGGGCTCATGCGTCAAGATGGCGTGCTCGGTACTTGGTGTTAACACACGTGCATAAAGGTGGTTACCGGGACAATGACGCCATTTCGGCTAATGTCATCTCGCGGCCTAATAGGCTTGTGCGAACCCGCTTAACTACTCTTGCAGTGTGCTCGTACGAGTCTCTTGACGATAGGCATGAGTGTACTCATCGAGGGTGCGTTCATTCTATAACCTAGTCGAGGCATTAACGCGCTTCTGGATACGGGTATGGGTTTTGGCATACGTGTTTGTTGTACTATTTGTGTACTTGTGATATGATGACTCCTATGGTGGACGATTCATGTGTTTGCTCCATACTTGTACCGGATGTGAGGATAAACCCCGGATCAATGGTGGATTCGGTTTTGATGCATGAACCCTGTAGATCCGAGTGGACCCATAGGATAGGAGGACTCACTGAGATTTAGTAATCTCACCCCAATCAACTTATATTTTTCAGGTGCAGTTTAGTAGCTTTTGACAGATAGCATGTTCGGATTGATGGCTTGAATTGGTGTTGACTCGAAGACCTCGTCAGATCTCTCTTTCCGCTGTGCAGATCCATTGAAGACAAATGTTTTGTAATTCTTATTAGAATTTCATGTTGTATTGTATTATGGATCTTTCTATATATAAAGCTTTTGTATGTATTCAGTATCAATTTAACGTTTCATGCATAATATACTAGTCAGTTATGTATGGGGTGTTACAGTTGAATTCAATATGGGGTGAAAGGAAGGATGCCTCATGTGTTTTATGTGACACGAAAGTACAACTCAAGGTGAAGGGAAATTTTCTCGTGCCATAAGCGATAAGACATACAGTGTCATGTACGAGACAAAAGGTTGGACGATAAAGAATTAATACGAGAATAAATTAAATTTAGAGAGATGAGAATGTTGTATTGGATGTGTTATAATATTAGAGGAGATAAGATTAAAAATGACAATATTAGAGAGTGTTTGGTAGCAACTATAGTAGGAAAATGATGAAAAATAGACTTGAGTGGTTTGAACATGTAAAGAGAAGATTTGTGGATTATGCTATAAAGATATTAGATCAAATGAAGATGGAGAGGAATCAAATAATTAGAGGAAGACCTATAAAAACTATAAGAAAAACTATTCAAAATGGTAAAATATTTGATACCCAGAAATTTTGGTTGGATAAAGGTACCTTTAGTGTAAATAAATTTAAAATTTTAATTTATACTAAAATAATCTCTTGCAATTGTCTTTAGGGCCCAACATAATGGACAAGACAAGTGAGCCTTATCTTATTTGACTTTTGGTCGGCATAGAACAAGTATCAAAATTTTCACCTTAAAAAAGATTTCGAGATAAATATGATATAATACTCTATTGTGAATGGATCATCTTTAAGTTTAGAGTGTCTAAATATTGTTATCATACGAACATTTTAAAATTATGTCATTTATTATCATATTATAACTTAATATTAATATTTATTTATAATTATATGTTAATATATTTTAATTATTTAATTGAGATTCTAAATACATTGTATTTTAATTTAATATTTAAAATTAATTTAATTATATATTTTGAATAGAGTTTGATAAGAATACATTTTCTACTTTCTAATTGTATACATACTCCCTTCGTCCCATATATATATATATATATATATATATATATATATATATATATATATATATATATATATATATATATATATATATATATATATATATATGTGAAATTTGCTTATAATATGAGACGGAGGGTGTATTATACAAGAAACGAATGAACCTATATACTGTTAAGAATTACAAGTGTGAGTGTGGGGAAAATAGTCCCATATTGGATAGGAATGTGGTGACTTGAGTATTTATAAGTGGGAGAACCCACTCACCTATCACCTTAAGGTTTTAGGTGGAGAAGTGGCGTGTCTCCCACAAAGGTGTGTTGCTCAAAGAATGGCCTCATAGTATGCTCCTTGCTCGGCATCCCCGATTGGTGGTCTAACATATACTACCTTGCTTATGCTAGACATTATATTTCCTTTTTCCAATGATAATCTAATACAACATGTTATGTTATCGTAAGTTGTTTATTATAATACTAAGCCATAATTATTGTGCAAGGGTAGTTACTAATAACATTTGAGTATATAAATCTTAAAATAAAAAATGACAATGGGGTTTCCATGGCCTTCCCCATTCATAGTGTAGCTCCGCCACTGATTAAATATAGATAGAATGGAAGTTCTCAAAGAAATCACCACCAATAACACAATCGTGAGACTAGGATGAAGGTTCATACATTGAATCAAAAGCATCATCAAGCGCGACTGGGAGATCCGAATCAGACACATTTATCGTGAATCAAATAGATGTGCAAATACTTTAGAAAGTATGAATGCGACCATCGTTAGAGATTTACAAGAATATGATTCTCTCACCCGGAAAATTGGTCTCTTAGTTTTTGCTTAATTTAGTTGACCTTAGCAAACCTCATGTTATAAGGAAAAAAAACTCTTTTCTATAACATCTTTATTGATAGAATTCTAAAAAATATATATTTATGAATTTAAGTGGATCAATATGTATAGAGTATGGACTCGATTTTATAATATTTAATATATATTTTAAATGGAAAAAAAAATTTAAATGGCTGTTATATTTAGAATTATTATTTTGCTCTTTAAAATTTTATATATTATCTCATCCACTTTTAAACTTTTAAACGCATAACATTAATATTTTATTTTCTAAAATCATTCCTAAAGATATTTACATATGAAACTATGACAAAGTTTGAGAACTGTTGCACCCCAAAATTTGCCCTCTTTCTCTGTGCTATAAGTTATCAGAGACGTTTATTTCGTCGATTGAAAATTGAAAAAAAATAATAAATAAAGAGCTTCTTATAAATGGTGTTTGCAATCGTTAATGCAACTGAGATTCATTGGATTTCACGTCAAGGTGTTCTTAGGTGCTTCAATTCTTATTTTCCTCAAGGATCCCTCAAGTCACTGTGGTTGTGTCGGATTGAAATGCAAGTGGATGGCATAAAAGATGAATTTACGGCTTCTTTTGTTTTATCGAGATAATTGTATTCTCGTCATGGTTTGTTGCTTCAATTGCAAGTTGGTTTGGATTTTGGGAGTTAAGGTTAGAAGTCCATAAAAACTTCATAAAACATTCAAATGCCATTCATAATTTCTAAAGATTTACATGAAAAGGATGTTACAAAGTTGTTTCAATCCAAACACCATTCCTTATCCAATCTCAATTTCATTACAAAAAAAAAATCATGTTCTTTCACTCAAATATCCAAACATTACATAAAACCAATTCCATACAAAATTCATTACAAAAAATTCATATTCAAATTACAATCACAGTCCAATCATAGTACATTTCATGAAAAGTTCACAGAAAAAAGGACCCCACAAAAGTTCTCGATCGATTCTTCAACAGAAAAGGTATCTCACAAAACTCGGAATCAAACCATAACTTCAGATTTCTTTCTTCATGGAATCCATAACAGAGAGGGGATAACAGAGCTCACAAGAAAAAGAGAGTAAGAAACCTATAACCGAACCGTAACAAACTTCTTCAAAAATTCATCTCTCTCAATCTTCTTCTGGATTCATCTTCAAGCTTCATGATCACTCTTCAATCTCCATCTCCAAGGAACCTTCCCTCAAAAACTTCTCTCCACCGATTCTGACCTTGATCACAATCTTCATCATCATTCATTCACAAAAAACCAAAACTCAGAAAAAGCTTAACAAGAATCGATAACAGAACAGAAAAGGAAGAAGAACCGTAACGAACTCTCTCTGAATCTTCACTTCTTCTCGGATCTTCATCTTCTTCATCATCTTCTTGAATCCACCGAAAATTCTCTTCCCCTGCAACATTCAATCATCAACTCGATTAACAAGAACTTAGAGAAGAAAAGGTTTCAATCTGCATATGCAATCCTTGAATCATCACCAATCCTTGACAAATTCTCGAATTCACAAAGAGATCAGATAGCAGAAGAAACTCATCATAATGTAACCTTCAGTGCATCTTCATAAAGTTCTTCGCGTTGCAAAAGAAAGGGAGAGGAATCGAGATTATGAGAAATTGCTCCATGTTCATCATCAACGAATCTGCAACTGATTCATCACCATCACCTTTGCAACTCTCCTTCAATCTGTGATCATCAAATCGAATTGCTGCAACTTCAGCACAGCAACAACAACGGCAAAAATGCAGAAAACGGAAGGAGATTGAGACGAGGACGAGACATGAGATCGAGATGTTGAGAGACGAAGACGGAGAGAGTGAGTCCGAGAGAAATGAGAGATGAGACGAAGCGAGAATCTGACCGGAGGAGAAGGTTGAGGTCACCGCCGCCGCCGTCGGCGCTTCGTGAGAGAGAAGAGGCTAATGTTTGAAATTCCTAACCCTAATCCCTTTTAGCATTTTATTTGATTAACAGTGAATATAATCTGTTTTAATTAGAATTAATTAGCATAATTACTGGTTTAATTGAGATTAGAGATTAACTGAATCTGATAATAAGAAAATCTGAATTGGATCTAAAATTTGAAACAAAAACTGGATTCTGATGCAATACATTGGGCCATCACTGAATTACTGCCGTACACCCCCCTGGAAGCCCATATCACTTTTGTTTTTGGTTATTGCTACAAAAAGCTGTAATAAAAAATCATGTTGGGCTAACCTGTATGGGCCCTGCGCCTGGATCACTCTCTGCACCATTGTCTCCATATTACACCCCCTGGATCCATTTCTTTTCATATTAAAATTAAGATTTCTCTTAGTTTTCTTTGATATCATGACAAAAATATAAAATCATTATAGTTTTGTTAGAATTTTAGCTTATTGAAAATAATAACAAAAACATGTAATATTTTCCTTGTTAGGATTTAAATGCTTTGTTACATAGTTTTGTTCTATTATTCTTAGATAAAATGCCATAAAAAAACAATTTAGTTTTGTTAGATTTTCTTTTAGAATTCATTTAGAGTTTAATTGCTAGTATTTTCTATGGTCGGTGCATGCTTCCTTGTTATTACTGATTTGGTTGTTGAGATGTGCGAGGTACTTCGAGAGAGTCTTCGATTGCTTCGTGTTCCACTTTATTTGTGGGACACGAACTTATTCCCGAGGCGATTCACCCGATCTCTCATTCATTGAGATGTATATTCCTGTATTGTCTGGATTGTGTTTCTCTTGCAGGTTGCTTGTGTGGTTGTGTTTGATACGCACCACATGTCGGTTGTGATTTATTTTCGCACTGCATCGCTTTGACGCTTATGCTGGACTCCTGGCTTTGCTGGATGTTAGATTACGTGAAGTTTCTTAGTTCTGCTTGCGTTGCTAGCTCACTGCGGATTTGCTATCCGCGCGGTATCTCCTTTTCCCTTTTACCACTTTCCGCATCATCCTATAACATGAGAAGTAGGACTTAGACATGCATCTGGCCAAGTCCTCGAAAGAGGCTCTGTTTTTGTTGGTGTGTTTATATTTGTGCTTTGCGGCAGGGAGTCACGGTGTAATAAGTCCTATATGGCACTCCGTTAAGTCCTCATGGAAGGCACGCGGAAAGGGTTAGTAATCAACCCCCGCTCAGTCTCATCGAGTCTGTTTGGTATGCGCACGCTACGCGTTGCTCGCTTTCGAACCAGCACAAGATCTTGTTATCGAGTATGTCAGGAAAAGGGTTCATGCAGCCGGACCCCCGCACTTTCCTATAGCTCGCGTCGCTCGACGTTGATGCTCGGTGTACGCACGCACCGTTTTCCTTTACGATCCGTGACGGCTTGGTTGCTGAGAGGGGTCCGCCCTCTTGTCTATGGCCCGATCATTTTCGCGAGGTCTAATGCTTGGTTGACTTGGGTTGAGCTGCTCCCCTTGGCTATGGCGGGACCGCTTTTCTACCATTCGGTCAGTACCGTTGGTTTGTTTGCTTTACGAGCGGATGCTCGTTTGTGTGATACTCTTGTTTGTTTCCCTTATCCCTTGTTGGTTGATAGTTTAGTTTAGACTGGTACCCTTTGTATGATAACATTAGGTAGCAAGCTTTCCCCCTTAGCTTAAGTTTTCCTCATGCATTCTTTAAAACACAAACCACACTCTTTGATTTTCTTTTCTTAAGAGCTTGTTATTTCCGCTCCATTCCCAGCATAAGTCTCCAAAGGTCGAGCAGCGGAGTGTGAATGTACCTTGTTCACCTAAAAAACATAAAACAAACAGAAATTAGTTAGCCGAGCTACGGTAGCTCTTATTCTGCAAAACAGATACGTAGGCAGCGGGGTAGGGCCCGTGCGAGCATAATCCTTTCTTTTCCCTACATTCTGCATTCATTTTAGTCCAAATTAGCGCAGTTTGCTTACACACCCATAGTTTTAGACACGAGCGTGGATACCATCGAGTACGATGAGCGTGAGGGGTGCTAACACCTTCCCCTCGCGTAACCGACTCCCTTACCCTTTTCTCTGGTCGTGAGACCGTTGTTTTGTTTCGTGGTTTGCTGGCATTCCCTTCCTTTTCAGGATAAATATGTTAGTGGCGACTCTGTTAATTTTCGCGGTAGCGACAGCTGGCGTCTCCACTGGGGAAGTCTCGACCTATTGCGGGTCCGGACTTAGCGAGTCGATCCTAGCGCTTGTGTGTTTATCTTTGGGTGTTTTACTGCTTTGCATATTTACCTGTTTGCATTGCATCCTATTTGCGCTTTACTTTTCTGCATCATATTCTAGACTGTCTGGATTTCTATCTGTGGGTGGGTGTTTCAAGAGGTAAAAGACCCAATACACAGGTCATGAGTGATACCATAGAAACTAGGACTAGAGTGGCCGTGACGGACAGAAGGCGTATGCCTGATTGATCTGATCACGTATCCACGGGCAGAGCTTGGTGGAATGAGGCAATATCGTATGATAACGCCTACATTCGATCCTCTGTTGGCTTTTCGACCTACCCTGGCCTAGATTTACCCGTGAGTGGGGCGGGAATCAATCATTGCTTAACAGGTACATTGATGGTGACTTTGGTTCTCGTTCGTGGGTTACCGTTGATCTTGTTCGAGTGTACTATTGGTTCCTGTTCGTGGGGTACTATGGTTCTTGTTCGAGTGGTAATCTATGTTCTATTCCAGTGTGTTGGTGACTATGGTTCTGATTCTATTGGTTATTTCCCGTGATCTACGGGGAGTTCCGAATTGGTGCCGAACCTTTGAACCTGTGCCGTGTGATTTCTCGGTATCTCAGATATATCCAGTATTTGTGGTTCCCACCACCTTGCATCATTGCATATTTACTTTTCCAAAAAATGATGTACAAAAAATAACTAGCATACATGTTCATTCCATTTCAAAGGAATCATATCTTTAAGCCTCGTGTCGAGCTTTTCCATCTCTTATTTGCAAAAAAATCAAAACACGAGGATTCCTTGGAAATCGAATGAACATGGCATTGCATTCATATCATGCATCTCATACATTTCATGCATAACAGGTGTTCATGATCGAGGGTCTCTTATTCAGACTTGGTACTCTCACCAGACTCAGAGACTTGATTTGTTCTTACTGAATGTTCAAATATTAGTCATGGAACAACTTTGTGGGGAAGAAAAACTCAAGGAGCATTTCATGGATTTCTTTCACAACCTTACGGTTTCTAAATCTCCTAGTCAACGGTTAATCCCTTTTTCTCTCATGAATTCAAGGTATGTTCGTAGCAAAGACAAGAGAGGACCGAAAGACAAATCTATCTGATTCTCATGTCTTATGCTCATTTGCTTCCACGCTTGCTTTATTTGCAACTGGTTAAGCTCCATACTGTGTGGATGTCTACAGATTCTCTGCTTGATAACGATGATACTAGGTGTGAATTCTATTCTGGGGCACCTGGTCATGATGTTAATATCTACAAGTCTTTGAAATTGTTTGGGGCTCCCGAACGAGGGATAAGCAAGACATTGTCTATCTTGAGCATTGCACCATTTGCATTGCTCGAATCCCTAAAGCATTACAAATTCCGTGTGACTTCGCCAGAATTTTCTGCCAGACAGTAATCGAGAGTGATATACAGAGACACCTCTCATTCTCAAGGTTCTGTTTCATATCCAGAGTCACCTCCTTCTCATGGAGTTTCCTTTTCAGCAACCATTGCTTGTCAACAGAGACGGAAAAAGTATAAGAAGCAGGCTGATGTAATCCTAATGCCTTATATCCTAGTTATTTCCCCGCTTGATGGAATTTCAGTTGGTTAAGATTCGTGCTTTGGGTGTTTCTCACCACAAATAGCTCTCCTGATTTTGGTGACAATACTCGGTGTATTCCATGCTGGGGCACCTGATCATAATGTCAAGCCTTACAAGGTGTTGAGGTACAAAAATTCCAGAACTTGCTCGATGCAGATAGAGTTGTGTTTATTCATAATGGTTTCTACTGGTCAATCCCATTTCATCTGCTGCAAGTAGAATGTTTGTTCGTCCTCGAGGAAGTAACTCATGAGAATCACGTGCAACTTGTACTGCCAAAGGCTCTCTTCACAACAACTGTTGTGTGTTCCAAGTAACGACTTTCATGGCCAAACATCAGAGGTTATTGTTGCTCGCAGATAGTAATACAAGCTTCCTCCATTCATGATGGTGTTTTCTGTTTCAGCAGCCATATTTAGGGCTCCCGACCGAGGGATAAGCAAGACTCTGTGTTCTTGAGTTCGCATCATTGGCAGCTCAAATCCCTAAAGAATTCACGAACTTCAGTCGCTATATTTGGGGCTCCCGACGGAGGGATAAGCAAGACGCCCTGTATCTTGAGTTTGTGCACCACTTGCATGGCTCAAATCCCTAAAAGCTGGACACTTGCAACTATTGTATGGCCTCGCCGAAATCTTCTTCCAGGAAGTGATCTAAAGTGTTCTGACCTAGTGCTTGGTGTGTTTTCCATGCTGGGGCATTTGGTTATCTGATTGAAGGTTGTCAGTCATTCAGAGACAAATTACAAGACCTGATTGATTCAAAGGCTATCACATTCACATTTGAGAGCCAGAATTGAAGTTCTCCTCTGACTCAGCGGATCTTCTGAAGCAATAAGTCCATACGGAGAGGATCTCCTCGACGTTGGCAATTCCTAATTCATCATGCATGTTCATGTTTAAGCTTTCTTTCTTTGTTCAATACTGTTTGTATGTAAAACTTGTTTGTTTTTTTAACTATAATCATAATGCATTGGATATGTTTGTCTTGACAAAATCCATTCGCTTTTGCTCTTATATGTTTTCTATGCTTGTTGTGATACTCAACTCTTGTTAACAAGGCATGATAACTCCAAAGAGAGAATGACGAACATGATACCAATAACCTCAAACAGTATGCTTTCGAGTAGAACCTTGTTGATGATGTACAGGCATTGTTTCAAATTCCCAAACACTGGAGATATAAGGGAGTGAAACCCTTGTTAACCCCTCTGAGCCTTCGAAGTAGGAGTTTCTTTTAAAAAAAACCCTCACATTTAACCCAGGGGCGGGTAGTATTCAGTTAACCTGATCAAGCATTCAAAATTCATCAGGAGCACACGTTTAAAGATACAATAATGGCTATCTTTCAAAAGATTGAGGAAAGTCAAATCCACAACGGTTATCCCTCACCTCAGGAGGTTGAGACATCATGACTATCCCTCACATCAGGAGTTCGAGACCGACATCAAAGCCGTTGTGGTTTATCCCTCACATCAGGAGGTCAAAATATGACGATACCACAATGGTAATCCTTCATCAATCAATGACTCAGGCAGTCACCATGCACTTCCAACAAATCAGAGATTCAGGATCACACGACTTGTTAAAAAAAATATGAATGAAAAAAAAGAGCCCGCTAAGTCAAACTTGAAAACAAGTGACTTAGGCAAAAATTAGGGTATCCCGCTGGACTTCAAAATCAATTCAAAAGAATTTGTCCAGGCAAAATTTAGGGAAACGAAAAAAAAGCAAAGCTAAAGCGAAAAACAAGGATTACAAAATAAGAATCCTCATCAAAAGAACAAAGTCGTGTGATCAGACACCAAAAACGAAAGGTAAAGTGACGGCCATATCCAGAAGACCTCTTTGACTCCTCAATCTTCCCAAACTCCTCTTGAAAGATGAATGCTCGTGTCGAGTTAACTGAACTTAGGACTGGAGAACATCACGAAGGGGGTGGGCACTAAATAATTTGAGCCTGAAAATCCTTTTTTCTTAAACCGTGAACCTGGCCACGTTACGACCCTTAAAAGTCCTAATTGAAGCAGGGTTAATTCGAAAGCAGACTATACCCGAGAATATGGTAAGCTGACTCCTAGGAGATCCGCTAAGCGCTTGATTTGGTATCACACCATCTTTCTTTCATAAAAAATCGATGTTACGACATCCTTTCAAAAAGTTTCTTTAAACTTCAAGACAAACATACTCTTTGCATTAGAATTATATTTCTCATAATAAACATTCTTTGCATATGAACAAGTGCTTAACACCAAGAAAGTTTCCATCATGAACTTCAGATGAAAAGTTTATTCCTCCCGAAGGGCAAGTTGTCTTCAGAACTTTGTTGAATTGAAGCAAGAATATCTCAAAGTCTGATCACCTTCAGGGGCACAGAAGCATTTGAATACTCTATCGAGTAAGTTTTCGATCAATCTGTGGCAATCAGGTCAACATTCGAAGAATCTCTCAAAGTGCTGAGCAATCAGGGGCATTCACCCAAGTGCATTTGAAGATACCTACAACGCTGGTCAATCAGTGGCATGGTTCCAAAGTTCATGATACTGGGGCAAGTTGGCTATGATAGCACTAATCTCTTCAAAGTCCTTACAGGCTGGGGCAAAGCACTATACAGTGACATTTCCTTCCTCATCAGGAGGTGTTGAGTTTAAAGTTCAGGTGTAAGCTAAACAACTTATGAACTCGAAGACCGTCGGAAGTCAGGGTCGTCATCCTCAACATTGAGCGGAGACTGAAAGTCCATTACCTGTTGGCATCCTCACAATCAATGCGAATCTGCAGAATTCTTTGAAAGCCAATGCCTGTTTGGTCCCTTTGAAGTCAACACTTGCTTGACCTCTCAAGCCCATTTCCTGGTGGCACTCTCTTGGAAAGTCAATGCCTGTTTGATACTCCGGCCGATACTTGTTTGGTATTCTAATCCCTTCTTGCCTATTAACTCATTGAATCCATTGCTTGGTTGGAAAGTTTCAAGCCCAGATGTCTGAAAATCTGTTTGCTCTTGCATTTGCCCATTGTGGGTGAACATCAGTATCCTTTGCCATGTGAGGAATCCCGAAGATGTTATGCTATATCCTGGGGCATTTTCATCTTTATATCTCGAAGGTACATTCTTTCGAGTACACCATGTGAGCGCGTTGGCGGATCTAGCCAAGTGAGAGATCCTCATTCCCCAGCTGAGTGCATTTAGATGAGGTTTTCTTTGTTCCAAGATTCTCATCTCCTCGGCAAAGCACATTTCAACGATATTTTCGTGCTTCAGAAGCCTTATTCCCGGTGGAATGTCTTCTCCCCAGTTGAATCATGATTGAATGGTATCTGATTCCCCAGCAAGCTCTTAATGAGGTTCCTTGCCCGAATGCCTCATTTTCCCCAGTAGAGCGCTTCTCTCTCCAACAGATTGACCTGTTTTCCCCAAGAGAGTCATCTTATTCCCCAGTGGAGTTGCCTTAATAAAAGGTTCTTATGTTAAGTTCCTTATCCCCAGCGGATCTCTCATCTCCTCAGTGGATCGTTATGCAGAAGTATTCATCTTCCCCATTGAATCTTTCCTCAGCAGAGGTTCACATGTATCCTCAGCATAATCTGTTTCCGTCAAGGATTTCCCCAGCGGAATGCGTTCTACGCAAGCAAGTTGGTTACTCCTCATCAGAGTTGTCTTCATGACTTGCCCTTATCTTCACATCCCCAGTGTGTCGAGAATTTGCTTCTCCAGTGAAGTTGCCAGGCTATTCCCCAAGCAGTTAATTGGGATGTTCATATCCCCAAGCAGGATTTATTCCCCATCCAGAACTCGCATCCAGATTTGATCGTCTCCAGCAGATTTCTGATCCATCTTTGCCAGCTCGCAGTTTGTGACCCTTGGTCACTCATCTTGTCCTCCCCGCAGAGTTCTATACTCTCTCAAGGACTGCTTCAGCAATTCAGTGCTCATTCGTTGTCTCCCTAAGAAACGTTCGAATCATGCATCATTTGCATTACATTCTCTAAGCGTATAGCGCCTTCCCTCTCGGGAGCGTTATTCCATATACATTCATACATGCATCATGCATAAATCATATCATATCTGTTTCTTTCTGTAGGAAAGTTATCAAGTTTCAAAATGCTCCCCAGAGAGCAATACTCGCCTAATCATTACAGGCGCTTATCCTGATGTCTTAATCAGAAGAAGTTTGTTTTCCTATCTTGACATCGTCAGATCAGTTGAATGCATTCTTATTCCCGATGCCCTCAAATCGGTTGAAGATATTTGGTCCTATCCCGATTCCAGTTCAGTTGAAGGAACCGCCTCCGGATCTCTGTCGATCTTCCGAAGGAGCAAGCTTGCTGATGCCTCAGATCAGTTGGAAATATCTACGTCCTGACGATTTATTTTCGTTCAGAAGAAGAACTCGTTTTCCCAGTCCTGATACCTTACTATCAGTTGAGGACGTTTTCTTTACCCGGCGTACACAGTTCGGAAGAGATATCTGTTCCTATCCTAATATTCAGATTCAGATTAGTTGAAGGAACCGCCTCCGGATCTCCCAAGATCTTACGAAGGAGCAAGCCACTGATACCCAGATCAGATGGAGATATCTGCCTGATTGACTTTGTCATTCAGAAGAGGATTGTTCTACTTATTTTCTAGCATCGAGCCTAGATCAGTTTAAAGACTTCCTTTCCCGGCGTACACAGTTCGGAAGAGATATTGTTCCTATTCCTGATAAACTAGACTTTCAGTTGAGGGAACCGCCTCCGGATCTCGTCGATCTTACGAAGGAGCAAGCCGCTGATACCCAGATCAGTTGGAATATCTGCCTGATGATTTAATTGCATCAGATGGAGATGTCGCCTTGGTACCCAGACCAGAGATACTTACTACCCGTTGATGCCCAGATCAGCCGGAGTATCTCATTTCGATTCCCAGATCGACTTAGACATCTATCCCCGATTCCTGTTCGGAAGACATCTGCTACGTCTGATACCCAGATCATTCGAAGATGTTCCTTCTCTTGATGCCCAGATCAATTGAAGTTTTTCCCCCTGCCTGTGGGGTTGCCTGTTCCTTCTTATCGCAAGTTGGAGCTTATTTAATTATCCAGGTCAATTGAAGTTTTTTCTCCCTGCTTGCAGGGTGGTACATTCCTTCTTATTGCAAGATGGGGTCTTTTGTTTATCAAGAGCGCAAATTTTCGAGTTCATTCTGGTATTCAATCTCCTTCCACCTCAACGGTTCGAAACTTTCGTTTCTCGCTCGTCAGGTTCAAGAAGTTTGAATAGGGGCAGCTGTTGCACCCCAAAATTTGCCCTCTTTCTCTGTGCTATAAGTTATCAGAGACGTTTATTTCGTCGATTGAAAATTGAAAAAAATAATAAATAAAGAGCTTCTTATAAATGGTGTTTGCAATCGTTAATGCAACTGAGATTCATTGGATTTCACGTCAAGGTGTTCTTAGGTGCTTCGATTCTTATTTTCCTCAAGGATCCCTCAAGTCACTGTGGTTGTGTCGGATTGAAATGCAAGTGGATGGCATAAAAGATGAATTTACGGCTTCTTTTGTTTTATCGAGATAATTGTATTCTCGTCATGGTTTGTTGCTTCAATTGCAAGTTGGTTTGGATTTTGGGAGTTAAGGTTAGAAGTCCATAAAAACTTCATAAAACATTCAAATGCCATTCATAATTTCTAAAGATTTACATGAAAAGGATGTTACAAAGTTGTTTCAATCCAAACACCATTCCTTATCCAATCTCAATTTCATTACAAAAAAAATCATGTTCTTTCACTCAAATATCCAAACATTACATAAAACCAATTCCATACAAAATTCATTACAAAAAATTCATATTCAAATTACAATCACAGTCCAATCATAGTACATTTCATGAAAAGTTCACAGAAAAAGGACCCCACAAAAGTTCTCGATCGATTCTTCAACAGAAAAGGTATCTCACAAAACTCGGAATCAAACCATAACTTCAGATTTCTTTCTTCATGGAATCCATAACAGAGAGGGGATAACAGAGCTCACAAGAAAAAGAGAGTAAGAAACCTATAACCGAACCGTAACAAACTTCTTCAAAAATTCATCTCTCTCAATCTTCTTCTGGATTCATCTTCAAGCTTCATGATCACTCTTCAATCTCCATCTCCAAGGAACCTTCCCTCAAAAACTTCTCTCCACCGATTCTGACCTTGATCACAATCTTCATCATCATTCATTCACAAAAAACCAAAACTCAGAAAAAGCTTAACAAGAATCGATAACAGAACAGAAAAGGAAGAAGAACCGTAACAAACTCTCTCTGAATCTTCACTTCTTCTCGGATCTTCATCTTCTTCATCATCTTCTTGAATCCACCGAAAATTCTCTTCCCCTGCAACATTCAATCATCAACTCGATTAACAAGAACTTAGAGAAGAAAAGGTTTCAATCTGCAGATGCAATCCTTGAATCATCACCAATCCTTGACAAATTCTCGAATTCACAAAGAGATCAGATAGCAGAAGAAACTCATCATAATGTAACCTTCAGTGCATCTTCATAAAGTTCTTCGCGTTGCAAAAGAAAGGGAGAGGAATCGAGATTATGAGAAATTGCTCCATGTTCATCATCAACGAATCTGCAACTGATTCATCACCATCACCTTTGCAACTCTCCTTCAATCTGTGATCATCAAATCGAATTGCTGCAACTTCAGCACAGCAACAACAACGACAAAAATGCAGAAAACGGAAGGAGATTGAGACGAGGACGAGACATGAGATCGAGATGTTGAGAGACGAAGACGGAGAGAGTGAGTCCGAGAGAAATGAGAGATGAGACGGAGCGAGAATCTGACCGGAGGAGAAGGTTGAGGTCACCGCCGCCGCCGTCGGCGCTTCGTGAGAGAGAAGAGGCTAATGTTTGAAATTCCTAACCCTAATCCCTTTTAGCATTTTATTTGATTAACAGTGAATATAATCTGTTTTAATTAGAATTAATTAGCATAATTACTGGTTTAATTGAGATTAGAGATTAACTGAATCTGATAATAAAAAAATCTGAATTGGATCTAAAATTTGAAACAAAAACTGGATTCTGATGCAATACATTGGGCCATCACCGAATTACTGCCGTACACCCCCTGGAAGCCCATATCACTTTTGTTTTTGGTTATTGCTACAAAAAGCTGTAATAAAAAACCATGTTGGGCTAACCTGTATGGGCCCTGCGCCTGGATCACTCTCTGCACCATTGTCTCCATATTACACCCCCTGGATCCATTTCTTTTCATATTAAAATTAAGATTTCTCTTAGTTTTCTTTGATATCATGACAAAAATATAAAATCACTATAGTTTTGATAGAATTTTAGCTTATTGAAAATAATAACAAAAACATGTAATATTTTCCTTGTTAGGATTTAAATGCTTTGTTACATAGTTTTGTTCTATTATTCTTAGATAAAATGCCATAAAAAAACAATTTAATTTTGTTAGATTTTCTTTTAGAATTCATTTAGAGTTTAATTGCTAGTATTTTCTATAGTCGGTGCATGCTTCCTTGTTATTACTGATTTGGTTGTTGAGATGTGCGAGGTACTTCGAGAGAGTCTTCGATTGCTTCGTGTTCCACTTTATTTGTGGGACACGAACTTATTCCCGAGGCGATTCACCCGATCTCTCATTCATTGAGATGTATATTCCTGTATTGTCTGGATTGTGTTTCTCTTGCAGGTTGCTTGTGTGGTTGTGTTTGATACGCACCACATGTCGGTTGTGATTTGTTTTCGCACTGCATCGCTTTGATGCTTATGCTGGACTCCTGGCTTTGCTGGATGTTAGATTACGTGAAGTTTCTTAGTTCTGCTTGCGTTGCTAGCTCACTGCGGATTTGCTATCCGCTCGGTATCTCCTTTTCCCTTTTACCACTTTCCGCATCATCCTATAACATGAGAAGTAAGACTTAGACATGCATCTGGCCAAGTCCTCGAAAGAGGCTCTGTTTTTGTTGGTGTGTTTATATTTGTGCTTTGCGGCAGGGAGTCACGGTGTAATAAGTCATATATGGCACTCCGTTAAGTCCTCATGGAAGGCACGCGGAAAGGGTTAGTAATCAACCCCCGCTCAGTCTCATCGAGTCTGTTTGGTATGCGCACGCTACGCGTTGCTCGCTTTCGAACCAGCACAAGATCTTGTTATCGAGTATGTCAGGAAAAGGGTTCATGCAGCCGGACCCCCGCACTTTCCTATAGCTCGCGTCGCTCTTGTCTATGGCCCGATCATTTTCGCGAGGTCTAATGCTTGGTTGACTTGGGTTGAGCTGCTCTTCTTGGCTATGGCGGGACCGCTTTTCTACCATTCGGTCAGTACCGTTGGTTTGTTTGCTTTACGAGCGGATGCTCGTTTGTGTGATACTCTTGTTTGTTTCCCTTATCCCTCGTAGGTTGATAGTTTAGTTTAGACTGATACCCTTTGTATGATAACATTAGGTAGCAAGCTTTTCCCCTTAGCTTAAGTTTTCCTCATGCATTCTTTAAAACACAAACCACACTCTTTGATTTTCTTTTCTTAAGAGCTTGTTATTTCCGCTCCATTCCCAGCATAAGTCTCCAAAGGTCGAGCAGCGGAGTGTGAATGTACCTTGTTCACCTAAAAAACATAAAACAAACAGAAATTAGTTAGCCGAGCTACGGTAGCTCTGATTCTGCAAAACAGATACGTAGGCAGCGGGGTAGGGCCCGTGCGAGCATAATCCTTTCTTTTCCCTACATTCTGCATTCATTTTAGTCCAGATTAGCGCAGTTTGCTTACACACCCATAGTTTTAGACACGAGCGTGGATACCATCGAGTACGATGGGCGTGAGGGGTGCTAACACCTTCCCCTCGCGTAACCGACTCCCTTACCCTTTTCTCTGGTCGTGAGACCGTTGTTTTGTTTCGTGGTTTGCTGGCATTCCCTTCCTTTTCAGGATAAATATGTTAGTGGCGACTCTGTTAATTTTCGCGGTAGCGACAAGAACTCAAAATTACAAGTGACAATTAAAATTTTAAAAACTCACAGAATTCTATGCAACTTCCATTAAAAATATTAATAATATGGTAATTTTATTTTAAGCCTTGCATCATCAATGGTGATAAATAAAACCAAAACATAATAATTACCATAAAATACGTAACATAAATACTGCTTTGTCTCCCTTAAACAAGCCGAACAGTTGAAACAAACCAAAATCAATAAAGTAAAAAATAAAATCAAACCACTTCGCGTAGACAAAACACAGGAGCTCGAAAAGTGGTTTGATATTTTCTATTAGAGAGTTGGACACGTGGCTTAATTTAAAACATCTGATTCATCTTACTGCCTTAATTCATCCAAAGGAATGTGACTTTTCAGCTTTATTTATAGTGGCGTGTCCCTTACTATTCTGCATATGTGTAGTAACATTTTGTATTTTAATATAGACACTACTAAACCATGTTTCCTTTGTCAACATGTATTTTTTTTTTTGCGTGAATAGCTCTAGGTCTTTTGAAACAAAACATGAGATATTCTTAGAACCTTATCATGAGTCTGTCAACAGTTTTTGCAAATATATATAATTTATGTTCTTACTTTTTGTTTCTTATTTATTTAGAACACAAAAATACTCTCACACTTACTGAACTATATTTCTTCAACACCGTACACATTTTTAACAGGTTCTTATTTTCCCTATTTTTCCACTACATTCTTTGTTTACAAGTTTTAGTTTTGAAACTAAACTAAATATAAACTTATACTAAAACTTAATCATGACAGGTTACTATTTTTTTGCTGTCAAAATTGGGAAGAAAATTCTCAAACTCCATGTATATGATTTCTTGCAAATAAGTACCAATGGTTATTATGTTTTTAAGGAAAGAAATTCACTACGATTACACTCTTTTTTGTCATCTTTTGATCCAGAATTTAATTTTAAAATGGCGAGGTTTATGAAAGCAAAACAAAACGGTTGCAATTGAACTCGTCCTTCTAAAAAGAAGAAGGAGAAGGAGTCAAATAAGAAGTTGATTGATGGGAATAGAGACGTGGATCCTAACCTATGGCATGCTGTTGTTGAAGGAATGGTTCAAATTTCAGAATTTAACTCTAAGTTGTTCTACTTCCCTCAAGGTCATGCTGAACATGCATATGAACTTGTCAATTTTCATGCTGACTTCAAAACTCCATCCAAAATTCCATGAAGAGTTGCGAGTATCCAATATAGGGTTGATCCTGCCTCAGATGAAGTGTATGTAAAACTTAGGCTTTTTCCTCTGCATATTAGCAAAGTTAGTTTTGATGTTGACGATGTTACTGACATCGATAATATGCGCGAAACTAAGAATAAATATCAATCTTACACGAAAACCTTGGCACAAATCTGATTCAAGGAATGTAGGTTGGAGATGTGAATTTGCAAAACATCTTGGCAGTTGTCATGTTGGAGTGACTGAGCTTTGGGGAGTATACAAAAGGATGAATTATGCGTACATCCAAGGTACAAGAAAATTGAATTAAATATAGATAGAATGGAAGTTCTCAGAGAAATCACCACCAATGACACAATCATGTAACTAGGATGAAGGTTCATACGTTGACTCAAAAGCATCATATCATCAAGCGCATCTCGTAGATCAGAACAAGGAAAATTTATGGTGAATCAAATAGATGTGCAAATGCTTTGGAAAGTATGAATGCGACCATTGTTATAGATTTACAAGAATATGATTCCTCTCACCGTAATCTGGTCTCTCATTTTTGTTTAATTTAGTTGACAGTAGCAAACCTCGTGTTATAAGAACAAAACTATTCTTTATAACATCTTTATTGATAGAATTCTAAAAATTATATATATTTATGAATTTAAGTGGATCAATGTGTATAGAGTACGGACTCAATTTTATAATATTTAATATATATTTTAAATGGAGAAAATTATTTTTAAATGACACTCATATTTAGAATTAATATTTTTCTCTTTTGAATTTTATATATCATCTCATTTACTTTTACACTTTTAAACACATAAAAAAAATATTTTATTTTCTAAAATCATTCTTAAAGATCTTTATATATGAAACTATGGCAAAGTTTGAGAACTCAAAATTACACGTGACACACATAAAATTTTGAGAACTCAAAGAATTCTATGCAACTTCCATTAAAAATATTATAATATGGTAATTTTATTTCAAGCCATACGTAACAGAAATACTGCTTTGTCTCCCCAAAACAAGTTGAACAGTTGAAGCAAACCAAAATCAATAAAGTCAATAATAAAATCAAACCACTTCGTGTAGACAGAATGCAGGACACGTGGCTTAATCTAAAATATATGATTCATCTAACTGCCTAGAATCATCCAAAGAAATGTGTTTTTCCCGCTCTATTTATAGTGGCGTGTCCCTTACTATTCTGCATATGTGTAGTACCATTATGTATTTTAATGTAAACACTACTAAACCATGTTTCCTTTGTCAACATGTAATTTTTTTTGTGTGAATAACTCTAGGTATTTTGAAACAAAACATGAGATATTCTTGGAGCTTATCCTGAGTTTGTCAACAATTTTTGCATTAGTAATTTATGTTCTTACTTTTTGTTTCCTGTTTATTCAGCACACGGAATACTCTCACACTTACTGAACTCTATTTCTTAAACGCCATAATTTATGTCCCTAATACATTCAGGGGGATAACCCCAATACGATTTTGTTGCTCGTCTTCTAAGATTTCGTTTTGTTTATGTTTGTTTATTGAGTCTCCTCATCAATTGCACATTTTTTAATTAAGTTTTGAATCGATTCATTTTTAGCATGCATAATTCAATCGTTTGTATTTAAGTTTGATCATAATGTTTTAAGTCAATTGCTTGAGTTAATGGAACAAGAACCATATTTGGTATTGGTTCAAGTTATGTGGGAAGTAAAATCTCAAATCATTTTGAAAAACTTGAAAAATTGAAATTTATTGTGTGTGCCTCGAGCCACTCTCTGACTCAAATCAAATAGAGGAGAACATGAAACTTTTTGTGTTTATGACTGGAATCATATTTTAGACATGATTCAAATCATACAATAGTGCGACTCAAATCACAAGTTGCACATGATTCAAATCACACACTTTTTGTTAGCCAATGTCCAATTTGATTCAAATCAAGCTTTCTACATGACTCGAATCACAAAGTTTTTCATATTTTCTAGTTTGGCTTTATCCAATTTGATTTAATTTAAGCTTTGTACATGACTCGAATCACGAGCCTTCATGACTTGAATCAAGCTTACAAGGTGGCTTGAATCATGGGAAAATGGGTGACTTTTCTTTATGAGGTTGTTTCACCCTACTTTCTCATTTTGTGAGAATCAACAACCTCCATTTTTGAAAACTCAAAATTTCTTGCAAACATAATTTCTTTCATCTTCAACCTCTTGTTTAGATTCAGATCTTGATTATGGAGATGTAACATCCCGATATTTTATACGCAATACATTTATCGTTTTACTAATTTTTTAGTAAATAATTTATTTTATGTGTATAGTTATATTTTAATTAATTATTATTATCAATCTATTTTAATTATTTGTTTCCATCCCTCTAGTATAATTATTCTGATAACTTGAAAATATTAAAATTATTATTTTTTATTTATTTTTATACCTTCTTTATTTAGTTAATTTTATAAATCTATTGATTATATTTAATAATTAATATTGTTATATATATGATTCTATTATTGTTATAGTTAAATAAATTTAATGTTAATATTTTAAATAAATAATATTTTATATAATAATATGCGTGGTGAGGTGGAGTTTTTAAAAAAAGAAATAAAAAGTAAAAAGATGTGACACGGGGTTTATAAAAGGACAAACTTAAGTACAATTCTTTAGATGTGGTTTTTACTATTTTCCAATGAAAATAGGACAAATATACTTAAATATCATTTAGTGAGTGAAAATAAGAAAAATTTGCATACGTGTAAGAGGAAATTATACGCTTGTCCTATTTTCATTGGAAAATAGTAAGAACCACACCTAAAGAATTATACCTGAGTTTTGTCCTTTATAAAAGTGTGTTTTAGTTATTAATCTTTAATAATAATAATAATAATAATAATAATAATAATAATAATAATAGTAATAATAATAATAATATGAAATTAGATTAGGTCAAATTCTCTCTCTTCCCACTTTCAAGTTGAATAATTTTTTCCACTAACTCAATACTCTTCTCTCATAATTTTTAGAATTACACCATCTTTCATTTTTCTCAACTTCCATCTCTAAACCTCCATAGAGTTCACATATAAACCTTTTACAGAACAAAAAGAAACATATATTTGGCGTTAAAATATTTTTACCCTCGTTGTTCATAATCAACATTTTGCTTATTTCGTTTCGTGTCTGCTGTGAAAATAACAATTGAAGTGTTGTCAATGAAAGCATTAAGGTAAGGGTTTTTTCTCATGAAAATCACAAACTAGATTTGAGTTAGGAGTTAGATAGATGTATACATGTCTCATTTTAGAGATTTAGATAATTAAGAAATTGTAAAGAGTTCCTAAAATTAAAGTGGTATAATTGTAAAATTTTCTCCATCTGAATACAAGAACTAAATATATCGTAATGAATATCTTGTTAGTTATCTAAAATTTGATTATACTTGCGGTGGCAATGTTATTATCACTGGTCGGTTTGTGTGAGTGAATTTGGGGATCTTATTTACACGATATTATAATTTGTATTTTAGTATATTTGTATCATAAAATATAGTTATATATTTAGATGGATAAGGTATATATTTGTGTTTACGAGGAATAGATGGGTTGAAATAGGAACCATGAGATACTTAATAAATTTATATACATATAAGCACCAGAAATTTAAGTTAGTTAGACAAAGTGGTCAAACAACACCTAAACTATTAGATAAATGTAAGTTAGGTACTGAGATATTTGTGCGAGCATGGTAGTGTTAATGTATCAAATTCATTGAATAAGTTAACATGTGGATAGTTAGAGAATTATTAATTAGGAGTCATGTTAAATAAAAAAAATATTTCATAGGTTGGATCACTACCTGATATTACTCCACAAATGATTTTGATATTTGCATTTCTATGTGTGTCAAATTAGAATATGTACTCTTTAATTTCTATGATGCAGTGAGATTTTAGATAGTATGTTAATGACCGGTAGTTTTGTACATAATCATATTAAATTATTTAGCTGAAAGTTGAAAGAAAAGTAAGTAAGTGTATTCTTAAATTAAGTTATAACTTGCGATCTTAAGTTTAGTAATTGATAAATTCATTTTGTGTATGCCTTAGTGGAGGGATGAGTTTCTGTGTGGATGCCTCAGTGGCGGGTAATTATATTTTTTATCATGCATGGCATGGCATATGCATTTCTGTGTGGTGCCTTAGTGACAGGTTATTTTTCTCATTGATATGAGATGAATTCTTTGTGGTGCCTTAGTGATGGACTGAAATATCCGGATCATATAGTTTAGGGACATGCATATTTGGCATATGAAGGACATAAGATGGATTGTTGATAATTATGATTACTGCTTATGTGTATCCCTTTTTAAGTATACGGTTCAGTTGTCGTAATTTTCGTGAGTACTTTTATTTACTTCTCTTAGGCAGGATATGGATAGTTATATTTGTCTGATTTTTAACTTCCATTTAGTTTATTGGCTTAATAGCAACTTTGGTCCCCCTATTTTACCTTTTTTTGAATTTTGATCCTCCCATTTTAAAAACCTGGATTTTAGTCCCTTTTTTATGTTTTGTTTTGGATTTTAGTCCTCCATCAAATTTGGGACCATTTTTTAGTGAGGTGGCGTTGTCTTTGATGACGTGTCAATTATTAGTCATAAATATTGATTTCCATGTCAGAAAACTCATTTTAAATTAAATAAAATTTAGTTGTGTCATCAAAATTATTATTATTTCATTATATTTATTATTATTTCATTTACATTATTAAAATATCATAACACTTAAAAGAACCTCAAGAGACACACTTCCACCCTTTTGATACACACGAAAATGCAAACCCAAGAAGACGGAACCTAAGTCGTCGTCATCGCAATTGCAACCCAAAGTTAACAATCTTTGTTCCCCGTCATCACCATGGCAAACCCAACCTATGTTTTGAGGTATGCACACTTCTTGTACCGATATTGCGTATACATTTAGGTTTACGTTTGAGATTTGCGTTTGGGAATTACATTTGGAATTTACGTTTAGGTTTACGACTGGGATTTACATTTGGGATTCACATTTGAGTTTACGTTTTGGTCCCAGTTTGTCTTTGGTTTCTTTATGGTTATGGCTCCTGATTTATTTTGTGGTTACCTTCTTATTGTTGCTTGTTGTTATGGCTATGGCTCCAATATTCAGTCCCAACATAGTTATGGTTATGGCTCCAGTATGCACACTTCTTTATGGTTATGGCTCCAATATTCAATCCCAACAATTATTCTTGTTGTTACTTTCTTGTTGTTTACAGTGGTGTGTATTTATTTTGTGTAGGCCAACTGAAACACAAACTGCAAGACTTAGAATACATCATAGGGGACGTTTGGTGCAACATCCAGTGAAGTTGTATGTTGGAGGGATTGCAAGTGAAATGAATTGGGACTGGGACGTGGACTTAATGTCGTATATGGAGATTGAAAAGATGATAAAAAATGAAGGATATTGTAATACGTTGTTTGTGGTACTGGAATCCTAAGTTTGCTTTTTCTCGAGGACTTTGGCCTTTGAATGATGACAAAGATGTATTAAGGTTCATGGAAGATATTAGAGGATATAAATTGATTGACATTTATGTTGAACACAAAGTCGAAGAAGTTAATATTGAGGATGTTAGGTTTAATGATGCAACTGATGAAGAAGTAAATGTTGAAGATGCAAATGGTGAAGATGAAAATGTTGAAGAAGCAAATGGTGAAGATGAAAATGTTGAAGAAGCAAATGGTAAAGATGAAAATGTTGAAGAAGCAAATGGTGAAGATGAAAATGTTGAAGAAGCAAACGGTGAAGATGAAAATGTTGAAGGTGTCAATAGTGAAGATAGTGAAACAGATCCTGATTATAACATGAGTAATGAGGAGTACGAGGGTGATGAGGATGATGAGGATGATGAGGGAAGTGAGGATGATGAGTTGAACTTAGGTCATGATATTGGTGTTGATTAGACCACAGCTCTCCCCAACACTTCAACAGAGAAACCCTTGGAAGTTAATTCTGATAATGAATGTGGTGATTCAAATGACCTTCATACACCACTTGGAAGTGATGTTGAAGATTGCATGGAAAGGTTTCCAGCTTTTACAAGTCAATAATATGTGCGAGGCTTTTACAAGTTAATAATATGTGCGAGGTTTTTAACCGAGCAATATTAGAGTATATAGACAAGCCAATAATCACATTGCTTGAAGGAATTAAACATTACATAATAGTGAGAATTTCTACTCAAAAGGAGAAGTTATCAAGGTACACAGGTCGTATAAGTCCTAATATCCAAAAAGTACTGGAAAAAACAAAGCGGGAAGCAGAACGGTGGAGCGCAACTTGGCATTCGGATGATGACTTTGCTATATTTGGGGTTTCAAACAGTGTTGAGACATATATTGTAAACTTGCTGCAGAAGACATGTGCTTGTAGGAGGTGGGATTTAACCGGAATACCGTGTTGTCATGCTATCGCGTGCATATGGTTTAACAAAAAGGACCCCGAAGATTATGTTTCATCATTCTACAGGTATCACCTTCTCATTTTAACCGGAACACAATGTTGTCATGTTATCGACATATTATGTTAACTTACGAATTCATCGTTTTGTTTGTGTATAGGAGGTCTACGGTGATGGCTACTTATGGCCATATCATTATGCCAACCAATGGTCCACAACTATGGCCGATAAATGTTACTCAACCAATCAACCCTCCCGTCATGAGAAGATCTATTGGTAGGCCAAAGAAGAATCGTAACAAGTCAAATGATGAGCCGAGAAATAGAAAAATATTGCCTAGAAGTCTTCAAACTGTCAAGTGCAAGAAATGTGGAAGTTTTGGACATAACAAGAGAACGTGTAAAGGTAAGAGAGCTGCAGAGAGAGCAATTCCTAAGGGTGGAAACAAAAAGGCAAAAAATGGAAACAAAGGAGCTGCACAAACAGTTATAGACGGAGGATCGCAAGCGCCAAATCCAACCCAAGAATAGATTTTAAGTTATGCTATTTAGTTTAGGTTTTATTTTGGCACACTGTTATATTTTGTGTCTGTGTTATTCTGGTGTGGCCTGTTTTCTGACAATGTTATGCTTTTGTGACTGGCTTGTAATGGTCATGTTTTATGACACTGCTTTGTAGCAAAGTAATATTAAGGTAGCATTATGTAATGGTCATGTTTTATATAGAAAAGTTATATTACTGTACCATTCTGTAATGGTCATTTTCTATATACTGCTATGTGCCAAGTTTATGTTACAAGAGGTACTGCAACTTATGTTAATGGCTATTAATGGATATGCTATGTGCCAAACATGTAACTAAATAACTAAAGGCTGTAATTTCAAGGTACTGCAACAAATAACAAGAGGTACTGCAACAAATAAGTTCATCCAAATTAATAACTTAATTAATAACTTAATACAAATTCTGCAAATGTCAAATTAATAAGTTCAGCCAAATTCTGCAAATGTCGGTTAACAGTGTCAAAATTCTGCAAGTGTTAATTAACAGTTCCAATTTATTGCAACTTTCATTAATCTGGAAAAAGATTACAGAGCATAATTACATTCATCACTAACACAACTAATAATACAAACACAAGTACACTCATCACTTTAATACAACTAGTGCAAAGATAACTAACATTACAAACACAAGTACCAAACCCAGAAAATAACCCATGAATTTCATCTTCTTCAACAACTCTTCATTTTTTGTCTTCATCTTCAAAAGCTCATCATTTTTTCTTGTGTCACTCATTAAATTCACAAGTTCATCATTCTTGTCTTTCAAAGATCTAATCACATCCTTTGCACGATTTCTCATTTCTTCATCAAACCATTCAAAATGATTACATCCTTTTTTCCTCATCACCTTGAAATTACCACAACCATAAAACCTCCTTCCCTGATTCGCATAACTCTAAGAAGTCATCAATGGTGACTCAAGGTCACACCAACACCTATTCACTCTTCTTCTTGAACCGGACAAAGTTGTTGAAGCATAAGGGAACCGTGACTCTGACATTATTGGAGAAAAGAGATGAATATGAGTAGAAGAATAATGGAATCGAATTAGGTCACATTTAGGGAAGAACACTTCTCTAGGTTATATTTGGGGAAGAACACTTCTCTGTAAAATAAACGTTATAGGTTATAGTTTTAAAGTTATTCTTTTTATTATATATAATAAAATATATTTAATATAAGTTAAACATCAAAAAATAACAATAATAATGACCTGGTAAAATTTATGTATGACTAATAACTGACACGTCATCAAAGACATCGCCACCTCACTACAAATGGTCCCAAATTTGATGGAGGACTAAAATCTAAAACAAAACATAAAAAAGGGACTAAAATCCAGGTTTTAAAAATGGGAGGATCAAAATTAAAAAAAAAAAGTAAAATAAGGGGACCAAAGTTGCTATTAAGCCTAGTTTATTTTTGATATGGATAACTGTCCCTTACAACAACATTTTAGATACTAATGTGGAGTTCTCAAAGTGATTGGTGTTTGCTTGATGCGTGATTGCGGGGAAGAATGGATTTTCAAAATAAAAATATTTTAGTAGTTTAGAAATTGACCGCATAATATATTTTAAGTTATTTATTTATCTTCATTCGAATGAATTAGAAATGCAGTGATTTTTCCGCTTATGAACTTGAATGGTCACAGAGTTTGATTAATTTCATAACCTTTTATTTCGTTTAAACAAGTATAATTGATACTTTCTAAGTCATATCTTGGATGAAATTTCCGGGATGTTACAGGAGATATGTAATTGTTGAGGGAAACATGACTTGAAACTAATTGTTCTTGAAAAGTTTGTTAAGATTTTCAGGAAGCTTGCAATATTGTGGTTGTTGTAATGGGTACTGACAAATTCCAGTGAAAAGAAGGAGATTCTTCTCTCCCGTTGACCTTGGTAGTGTTGTATGGAAGCCTACGAGCACTGTAGGAGTTCTTCTCTATCTTCAGACAGTTTATCACTTAAGAAATCAGTGGGATCAAGGGTGATTGTCACATACTAAGACTTGGAGCAAAATGGTGAGTTGGAAGATTCAAGAAGCGAGAATCGAGTAAAGATTTCGTAGAGAGTTTAACATAAAGGCTATATTAAAGTCAAGATCTAGATGGAATATTTATTCTTCTCAAAATTTCGTCCAAACATAATTTATTTCATCTTCAACCTCTTGTTTATATTTAGATCTTGATTATGGAGATATGTAATTGTTGAGTGAGACATGACTTGAAACTAACCGTTCTTAAAGAGTTTGTTAAGATTTTTAGGAAGCTTGCAATATTGTGGTCGTTGTAATGGGCATCGACAAATTCTAGTGAAAAGAAAGAGGTTCTTCTCTCCAGTTGACCTTAGTAGTGTTGTGTGGAGCCTATGAATAGGGTATGAGTTCTTCTCAATCTTCGGACAATTTATCGCTCAAGAAATTGGTGGGGTCAAGGGTGATTGCCACATACGAAGACTTGGAGCAAAATGGTGAAGCATGAATATTCAAGAAGCGAGAATCAAGTAAAGATTTCATAGAGAGTTCAACCTAAAGGCTATATACAAGTCAAGATCCAGATAGAAGATTCATTCTTCTAAATATTATTGGGGATTGGTGATTGTATGAGCTCGAATAATATTTGTCAAAACATAGTAGAAGAAAAACTCTTAATAGAAAACCATTGGAGGGTGGAGTAGACTCCTGCAAGGCCGATTGAGGCAAAACACTATGCATCCTGTCGTACATCTCTCTCTCTGTCTGTCTCTCTCTCTGTGTGTGTGTGTGTCTCTCTCTCTCTGTCTCACTCTGGCATTTTAATTTTTCGTAGGATATTTCATGCTTAGATTATCAATTCTTAGCATAGTTTATCATTTATCCGTTTCGGTAGCGATTTATTACATAAGGTTAGATTTGGTTAGAATTGATATTTAATTGAGCTTTAATGCTAGTTGAAATCTGGAAAACTAGTGCTGTTAGAATCCGATAACCATTGAATCATTATACTTGACACATCTTGTGTAATCTACGATTACACAATTAATCATTGTGTGCAACTTTTGTGTATTGTCTTTGAACAATTTGTGAGATTTGTGTATTTGTAAACATGGTTGACTTCCAATATAAGCATAAGATCTCTATTTTCGCTTTAAGACTTCCACACATTTTTGAAAAATCTCTGATATTCTATTTTTGAAAAATCTGTCAAATTTTTAATAAGGGTCTAATCACCCTTATAAACCATTTCTCTACTCCATATTCTCACCCAACATGATTTATCCCCTCTAATCAAGTCTCCACTCTCATTGCATCTTATGAAAAATATTGTAACGACACTATTGGTAATGTCATGCATAAGAAAATTATTTCTATCTATTCATTTACGGGTATATCCGACTCAACCCACGACAACTTGTATAACTTTGGTTTGGGTATTGGATTGGAGTTTCTCAATCTGTGGATCCGTTAATGTGAAATTAATATTTTTTTAATTATTATTTTATGTATAAAAATAAATTTAGTATATGACAACGAATTAAGTTTTTGTCTAAATGTTTCACTCACCACCAATATTTCTACTAAACAAATACTCCCAATAAATTTATGTATTTTTAATACTAGTGAGGTTGCTTATTTGCTTTTGTATCATTTTTAACTTATGGATTTTATATAAAGGATTTTCATCAAAGCTTCTAGATTTTTGAATGATCGAGAATTTAATGGCAAAGAGGTTAGGTAGCATATCAACTTTTAGAGTTATTCTCAAATTTATAACGAGCATTATCTTTTTGTTGATAGTGGGGTAGACATGGCTGGTTCTAAAGGACCATCACGGTTCCAAAGGAAAAAAGAAATGAAAGGAACACAAAATGTATGACGAAGTGATGGACTAAAGTCTTGGTATGATGGAGCAAACTTTCAGTACGATGAAGATGAGGCGCACTTGCAAATTTAACACTCAAATGTATAAGTCATTGAATGAAGAATAAAATAGTAGAGTAAATTATGGTTAGAACATCTCTTAGATCTCACATGAGATATCTTATATATGATATACGATTAGAGACGTCTCATGCGGAGAACCGTTATATAACATCTATAAGTGAATAATTGTTCGTGTCGTAAATAGAGTATGTGTCTCAAAGTTGTGGGTGCATTATACCTTAAACACCTTAAAATTTTGGGTTAATCCTATTCGTCGCTTAAATCTTACTAACTCGAAACAAATTTTATATATTTTTTACAAGATATCTAATTCATACAAACCAACAAAATACGTAATTATTATTTTTATATTAAAAAATTATAAAATATTAAATATAAAAGTGAGATAAAAAATTAATCTCAATTAGAAGTGACAAAATAAGTACGATCCGTCGAACATGTATGTTTTGCTGCACTTTAATATGGATAGGGTCAAAGCTTAAGCTCGCAGACTCTAATGTACATGTCTCGTCTTGTCCTTCTCTATTTTATGTGAGTTTTAACAAATGCGACATTAACATAAATTTTTATATTTTTAAATTTAAAAAATACAATATCCACAGCTCCACTCTATTCCGCTCACTTTTTCATAAAATAGATTAAAATTTTAGACTCACACTTTCAATTATATCATTATATTTTTTATTTTATTTTTTTTTTGAATAGCATGCGTGTTTTTCCCATCTTATCATATATTTTTTTTATTTCAAATTTTCAATGGAATAGATAGGACAGAGTTTGTCATCTTTAATTAACTAATAAATTAATTAAAATCACATAACTAATATTAAAAAAAAAACAAAAGTGACCCACATAGCACAGTTTTGGCTTTAAATTCCAACCTTGCAAGTAATCGAGGAACCCTGCTAACCTTAAAAACGCTCCACCAGCACATTTCAACGAATTTTCTTCACACTCTCCTTCTCGTGGATAAGATCTTTAAAAAAATATCTGATTCAAAGGGACCCACATCTCAACAAACAACCTACCTATTAAGGATCTATTTCTCTCTTTCTGATAAATTCTGGGTGTGACTCAGAAACCTTTATTCTCTTTGCTTCATTGTTAATTTCCACACATAATTATAATAATCAAAATTCGATTTTTAATTTTGGGGCCAAACCTAAAGCCACAAGATATTTTGTGGTGAGTGCGGTTTTCATTGTGTTGTAGACTTTAATTTTACATCGTTAATGTGTAGTGACGGTTTTTTGTCGTATTCTATGATGCTGGTTCTGTTTGTCGTGTTTCACCGGCATTATTTTTGTCTAATTCTATTAGATTAGAACACAGATTCATTTGCTTTCTGCAAATTTCAATTTTTCTTTCGCAAATTCATGCGATTTTTGTTTAATTGGATTGCAGATAGGAACGGCTTTCTGCAGATTTAGCCACCGATTTGATATGATATGTTCCAGGAGTTTCTAGATTCATATCTTCCTCTTCTTTCTGATATTTCCTTGGCTTGCAATTCATCTTGAATTTTATAATCTGATTGCGTAAAGGTTAGTTTCTATTACCTCAAAAAGCATCTAGTTTTTGAGTACAACCTGTTTGTTTTATTGCTTCTGTTAGTGAAACTATTTTCTTTTTGTTAGATTCAATTTAATTTCCTACCCCTTTTTGATGACTGCTTAGTTTAGTTCTCTGCATGTCCAGATTTTAACTGACTGAATTATTTTTGTTGCTGCAGTGGATTATGGTCTAGTTGAAATGAGAGAATTTGAATGAGAAAGAAAACTGAACCGTCTTGCGATGGAGAATTCTTACAAGGTTAATGGAAATGGATCAGCAGAAAATGGATACTCTATTGCTAGGCACACTCACTCTTATCAACCCTCCTTAAAGGGTTCGTTACCGTGGTTGGATATTCGGGTGTTTTATGTAAGAGTTTGCAAGTGTGAGTTTGATAATACCACTCCTGAGGTACTTACACTTAACCATGTTCCTTTGAATCCTGATACGCTTCTTGAAGTTAATGGTGTTCGTAGTAGTATATACTCTGATGGGATGTCAACCCTTCTCAAAAGAGATAGAGTGGATCGGAAATCAGAAGAAGTTACATTTGTAAGCACGGATAGTATAAGGATGAGTGGTAGTGTGAAGTTTGAGGTGTTTGATAAAGATAACCTGCTTCTTTTTGGTGCTTTAGAATTATGTAACAGCAATGGCGTTGTTAGAGAATCGAATTCTAATGGACAAAGTTGGAGTATGAAGTGTGAGTCAAACATAATTCCTGGCACTAGGTTCTTTAAGGAGAAGCAATTGCTGTTGCCAGAAACAACTCTTCCAACAGTTGAGGTCTACATTGCGGGGTCGTTCTCTGGTACTCCAATCATCTTAACAAAGACATTGCATCTTAGTTCTCAAAAAAGACATTCAAGGAAAGGGGTGTTGAAAGCGATTCCAGAGAATGATGCAAATGAAAATGGAAAAGATCCTTCTTCTGCGCTTGCTTTGCAGGTAATTACTAATTAGTACCCGTTTTATCACATTTTAGGCGTGCTTCTTAAATTCTCATCTTTAGCTATTTTAAGTCATCAATCTAGTTAAGGTCATTCTTGCTTACACTTTGTCTGAGTTAGTGTTGTCAAATAGTGGCGCTATAGCACTATGACATAGCGGAGTTCTATTGTTCTGTGATACACTATTCAGTACACGAGATTGTAGTGATGCTATAGCACTGTAATTTAATGGAATTTGATCAAACATTTATATTTTTTTGCGATCTGTGATTGACAACACTGGTCTGAATTTGTTTTAACTGGCTTATTGTAATTTCATTGAGTCATTTGGAACATAAGATAGTTTAACAGTGTTATTTGTATTTGATTGATGTCTAGCGACGTCCTAGCCTAGTAGGAGTTGGAACATTATGAAACTATGATATAACTCTAGATTATATTTGCTTTCTTTCTGAGCTTTTGTTTTTCGTTTTTTCCGTAACTTTTCTTGCTCAATTCTGTGTAGTGTTTGAGAAATAGCTTTCCCCCTCTCAAGCACTTGCAGATTGCAAATTAACATCACACGCTCTCGAATAGTGTTGCTGAAATTGGTTCCCTTGGCAAGATGTGCACAATTTATAACCAAACCAATTGGAATTTGAAGATCCATTTTCCCAACAAATTATAGATAATCCTTCTAAATATGTATATGCCAATACTGCAGGGCCCAGATTACATGCTCGACAAACACGAAGACGAGGATTATCACAGCCTTTACACAAGAACAGCATACGCTGACGGTGAAGATGGAGAACTTTCATGGTTTAACGCCGGTGTTAGGGTTGGCGTTGGTATTGGACTCAGTGTTTGTCTTGGAATCGGCATTGGAGTCGGCATAATGGTTAAAACATATCAAGGCGCCACCGGCCAATTCAGAAGACGGCTACTGTAAACTACTCCAGCTCTCTCCTCTTGATTCAAATAAAACTAACCTTAGCTCTGTCGATCTCCATCTTGGTCCAAAGGCAACTTGTTAATGTCTTGTCCACTGAGTGCATGACATATATAAATATAATTTTGGCTTGCTTGTTATATGTAATATAGTTTTATTTTTTGTTACACTATCTACCAGTTATGATGTTTGAGTAAAGCATGAAGTTTTTGATTATTTTCTCCATTTTCTTAAGTGGTAATAAGTTATAACATTGATTTAAAGGGGTTTAGTCTTGATTTTCAGTGATCACACAACAAAGCACCTTTTCTGAGACAAAAATGTATCAATTGATACATCATTTTTTTGTTTACAGTTGCATTCATGCCTTTACACTTGTTTTAACTTTGACTCTATTTATTAAAACTCCTTGCGAATATGTTAAAATAACAAATTCATTTTTTCAGTTTACATTTTAATCACTTTAGATTATCTAAATCCTAAAAACACCATACAAGAAGTGAGTGGTTGGTGGGTAAAAGTAGCTATCTCTTCTTCACACAAAAATCATGTTTGTGGGTTGGCTACAGATACAAACATCCAACACGTAACTGAATACAAGATTTGGGTTTGGGTGTCACTACTAACAATGTTTTTTTTTTTAAATTTTTAACTCATTCTATGTACCTTAAAAACATCTTAAGGAATTTCAAAAATCACTTTCAACTTTTGAAAATGTATCTCTGGACACATCTTTTATTATTAAACGTTAGATTATTTGAGAGATTCATTTCTGGACAAACATTTATTTGTTAAGCATTAGATTATCTTGGAGATGCATCATTGGACAAACCTTTATTTTTTAAGCGTTAGATTATCTCAGAGATACATCTATGTAAAACATTCAGAGATGTATCTTTGGATCCAATGTATACAGTAAATAGGGATGGCAAGCAAACTCAAACCAGCGGGGCTCACCCGCACTCGAACCTGAGTCAACGGGTGAAAACTCGAGTTAACTGGATTTGAGTTCGGGTGCGAGGAGAGATGTATCTTTGGATCCAATGTATACAGTAAATAGGGATGACAAGCAAACTCAAACCAGCGGGGCTCACCCGCACTCGAACCTGAGTCAACGGGTGAAAACTCGAGTTAACTGGATTTGAGTTCGGGTGCGGGGGGTTTGGGTAGTGTAACACACACACACACGCACGCACGCACGCACGCACGGACGCACGCACGCACGCACGCACGGACGCACGCACGCACGCACGCACGCACGCACGCACACACACACACACACAGAGAGGAAAGTTGTAGAAAAATTATAGGAAAAATATATTTTATGTATTTTGCGGCGGGTTCGGGTGGTGGGTGTTACTTTGCCACCCGAATAGCATATGGATTTGGGATTGGATTCGGGTGTCGATTTCGGGTGCGGGTTTGGGTAGTGTGAAACTCGCACTCGACCCGACCCGCTGTTATCCCTAACAGTAAATTCTAGTTAATTTTAAGTGTTTCTCAAATTAAATAGTTAGAAGGTATGCTATGATTTGACAATACTAAGACTTTGAAAAAAATAACATATATAAAGTTATAAGTCAAGAGTACATAAATTCAACCCAAAAGTTATAACAAAGTCGATAAATAAAATACAATCCAAAATATATTCAGAGTATAAGTACTATAATCTACCGCGTATGACAAACTCGGAATCGACCTCGTGCCCCCTGTTCCTACGCTGCCTCCTGTATTGTAGAGCTTCCCGAGCCTCCCCCGATCAAGGCATCTACAACGTCCCTCACCTTATAGTCATCCGGAAAGAGTCCTCCATTAATACATGTCTGCCCAATCTCCAAATACGATGACATCTAAGCAACACATCAACAACATGATCTGCCCTAGTCTTTTCCTCTTCTAGTATCTCCTGATGAGCTTGCAAAGGTGGACCTCCTAGAGCATCTTGTACCATATAAGGATGTGACACTTGAAAGAACCATCAGATGTAATCGTCTACGTAGTTATAGTTCTCAGCTATGGTACACCGTGTCTCATATGGCACCAGATGATTAACATAATCATTAACATTGCATCCATATCTTTGTTTCACAATGGAAGGAGCAGACACAAAATGATCTTTGGGAATATACTGCATGTAGCCGAACTGACGCATGACACGCTCAAGCAAATAAGGAGACGTCAGATGTGACCCGCAAGCCAACAATCCCGAGTATAAGACAATGTCATCAAAGGGAATCGTCTCACGGTGATCGGCGTAAGAATTAAATGTATATCCTCTGTTACCAAGCGGTCAATATACACTTTGAATGACTCTGCCACCTGGTTCCCTGTGAGCGAGAAGAATGCAGAAGCACGCGACATGTCCTCAATACAAGCCGGGTCACATGACCAGCTGGAGATGCATGGGAAGTGATGGAGGATCCAAGCTTGAAAAGTGTTGGAACACACAAATCTTTAGTTAGTAATGTCGTTGCATGAAAATGACACACGGGCACTAAAAGATCAAGAAACATTACCGTTAAAGTGTGATACTGAATGTCATCTGCTTTGTCTTTCACATACATCCTTCAGATAACTTATAGTATAAGTAGACCAAACAAGCGGCCTCATAGTTATACTCATGGATCCGCTCAAAGTCCTCGAAGTACCGTAGGTAGATGACATTCACGTAAGTGACACTCTTGTCCATAAAAATGGTAGTTCCAACCAAATATAGCATGTATGCTCTCGTAACATATGCTCTATGTTGTAGTACCCGCTCGTTATCACCAACATCTTGTTATGCTCTCAGTATCTCATCAGTAAACACCTTCTTCAAGAAGATAAACTTAGCATGAGCCCCTCGTGTGAAATCAGACTCCTCCATGGCAGCCTCTGGGTCAACTCCTAAATATTATACCATCAACTTCATCCCCTCGTCTTTGGTAATATTCCCATGATCTAAAAGTTTCCCCCTAACCGAAGATGCAGCAGACACGCGTCATCGTCTAGTGTGATAGAAATCTCATCATGTGGTAGATGAAATGATGACGTCTTCGTGTGTCATCTCTCTACAAACGCATTAAGCATGCCATGGTTAATTATAACATAACCGATCTTGCACAGGTATCACATCCCGAATAGCTGCAGAACTTCCTGAAACCACGACTCAATAGGCTGAGGCAGGCTAGTAGTCTTTTGCCCATGGTTGATGATATTTAGCGGCTCACATTCCTGCATACATAATTTAATAAGAATGAATCCAACAAAATATGTTCAAAAGAATGAATTCAACTAAATTTTACCTCTCCGTCCTAGATATGTCTGATGGTCCAGGTAAAGAGACGACAATGATAAGTCTGACGAGCCTCGTTCCTCTGCTGCCTCCTGAGCCTGGGATGCCTCAGGGTCCAATTATGCCTCCTGTTTTTTGATAGGTGATATCTATAAAGTAATGGATCATCTAACATTTCTCTTGTGAAAACAAAACACATAACTAATCAACTTTTATGAGTCAGTTAGATGTTTTTTTGGCTTTCGCACCGGTTTCTGACCTACATAGTAGATCGACTAATTCGACCCGTGCTACGGAGGCACGTGCACCGGCCAAGTATTGTTTCTGCCAGGAAGTTAGATGTTTATTTGTCAAAGCTATAAAGCAAGCACGTAATCTACTATGATCAACTATAAATTTAAGATTAATAAATTGTCATTATTATTATTATCTCTATCTCCATCAAATTTAAGATTTATATATTGACCCTCATTATTATCTCTATCTCCATCTTCCTTTCATGCACAGTTGTCATTTTGACTTACTCCACTTTCTAATCAGACAAACACCGAAAGCCACTTTTCCCTGTTGTTTTCTCCCATACCAGCTGAAATGAACCGTCTACTTGCTTCTCGCACACACTAATTCGGCCACTTCTCTTCTCTAATAAAATAAACATCAATTTCATTCATAGTAGGAAGTTATTTGAACTATATCAAATTCATTCACATTACGAAATTAATTGAACCATGAATATAAGAAAACTTAATCATTAATTTCGTAAATTTGAAACTTTTTGGGTGAAATGAATTTATTCACAAGAGATCCTAGTCCATGATAATAATGAGGGACAATTTATAAAATGCAAAAAGTTTAAGCAGAGAAATGGATTTATTCACAAGAAATCCAAAGCTAGTATTTCTTTCCCCACTTTATCCCAAAATTGCAAAGCATCATTTCAACTGAGAAATACATGCAACTAAAATCTTGCATTTCAGGGAACATACCAGACATGCCAACAACCACAGGACAGGGTCTAAGTATCTTGGTTGATGTTTGTCTTAGAAGACAGAAACCAGTTATATGTACAAAGTTACTGTTCAACTTTCTAAAAAGTTTTTTTTTTTTTTACAAACTGTACAATATTTAACAAGCTTGCCAACAAAGTTCCAGCAGATCAGGTATCTGATGAATCGTACGGACAATCTAACTTGAAGGGATGGGCTGCACGGCGGAACCAGGTGTTGAACGCTGTTACCAAGTGAGGACAGTCTTCAACATTTCGGGTTGAAAAGCTGAGGCACTGCTGCAACAATTCTTGAGCATCTGACATGGGCAATGTGGAGATGATTTGCAAAAAAGTTTCTTCCAGTTCTAGATATAACGATTTGTTGCTGGCGGGTGAAACATTGTCTTTGCATATAATCAAAACAGGAAGCCAATCTTCTACGAGTTTCCTTCTCACCTGAATTGAGTAAAGAAAAGTATGTAAAAGCACTTCAATTCAACATTGTCTAAGCATGAATACATGGTATTATAGAGCTGACGAATATGTAAGCGAATAAAATGAAAGAAATAAAATAAAATATATGGCTCGATAAAATAGTGTTAATTTAAAAATAGCTGTCGTAGGAAATTTTACAAGAAACCGTCAATGGCTTGCAATTAACATGGTAAAAAATCAATATCAAGTGAAAGGGGGAAACATCAAAACTAGGTAAGGTACACTTTCTATTCAAAGGAAGTTTTATGGCTTTAATAGTTCTCTTCCGACTTCCGAGATCTCAAAAGTTAAAACAGATTATAGGAGCTTTGGTATTTTCAGAAGACACACAAGAAACAATCATTATTTGTCTATTTTGCACTAATTTGTTATTTAAGTAATATGGGCAAGCAAAAAATTCATAACAAAAATAGAGTGATGCTAATTATTACGAAGCAAATAGATGGCAAAACACATTAATGCTGACGTGTCTCTTTATTAGAAGTTCGTGAAATAGTCCAATTCAAATGACATAAAACATGGGAGTATAGGATGAAAAATAACCAATCACATAACCTTGGAATTTTTTAGTGTTGCATTCTGTCATAACAAAAACCATTTATCAAAAAAAAAATATAAGATTAAATTGTTTGAGTCAAAGACATGTTGTAAAACAAGGTCTCAAATAATCATATTTGAATATCGTGAAGCATCAAAGATCTCCTTAGCTTGACTAGCATATTTGGAAAAATGATGAAAGACTTCAAATGTGAGTATGGTGGTGGTCAACTTGATTAAGAGAAAAACTTTATTATATTTGGTCCAAACAAATGTTGCAATATTATTCAAAATCAATTTTCTAAACACTACCCAATTGCGTCAGTCAGATCAATGTAACTTTTGAAGTTTTAAACCAAAAAGACCAAGTGAATAAATAACTATTTCCAAACAATTCAAACTAATGAACCTCTACCACATTGAAATTAGGAGAAGTTAGAGGTGCAAACCAAAACCCTTATTAAAGCTTTGAAGACCTAGGTGCAATTAGCTTCTAACATACACAATATAAGAGCTGCTCAAATGAAATATCTATCAAGTTCTTAGCCTACTTAAAATCCCGTATAAGTTTATTGATACTTAAATATAACTTTGATAAGATGCTTATCAAATTCTTTCTTGAACTAAAATTCCACATCCACATTCTCCATGCAAAAATACACATAGTAAGTTAGTAACACCAACACTTCAGATTTAAAATGTGTCTGGTATTTTTGACACTAGAACGATAAATACCAACCCGCGTAGTTACATTCAATCATTTTCATTTTCTCCAAGTATCAAATTGTACATTTTCATTTTCTAGTATCGAGTTATATGTGTCTGTGTTCGTATTTGTGCTTCATGTATAATACAAACCTACAATAGCATACGATAGAAAAAATAAAAGGTTACTAGCAAGAGGATACCTGAGTAGAGGCCAAAATAGTGCCAGCACAAACAGCATGAGCAAGCTTAGATGTACAACGAAGAATAACAGCAGGAAGACCAGGCACAATATTCCTCAAAGCATCATCACGAAACGCTCTCTTCAAATCAGCAGTAAAGGCTTCTTGTTCACTCCATTCACGCACGGCCGCATCAGCTACCCTAAGCTCAATCATCCTCTCCACAAGCCATAGAAGATGTTTCCCAATAGTAGAAGCTTTATGAAGATTCAACCTCTGAATAGCTTCCGTTTCATTATGATCACCTCTAAAAACAGGACTCGAATAATCCTCCAACGATTGCTTCACCGTTTTCAAGCTTTTCCTAAACGCTTCCTCCAAAACTCTCTTCGCCGTTACTCGTGAAGATACGTCCCTCAATATCTTCCCTACGAACGCTTTCACGAACGCTGTGTTTCCGTAATTGTTCATCGCCGATGAAATTAAACCTTGCAGCATTTCCTCGCATGCGTTTTCTCCTACGGGTGAAACCCTAGCTACAAGCTCTTTCGATTCTTCTTCGCTAAGGAAAGGAATTAGGTTTACCACTCCGTTTTCTTCTTCCTCCGTCCACGGCACGGCTTCGAGATAACTCACACACCACCGGACGCAGTCTTCGAAGAGCAATTCTAACGCGACAGGGAGGAGATCCAGAGCCGTCGATACGCTTTCCACCGCGTTTGAGAAATCGTTCGTGTAGAGAAGTTCCAGCACGGTGAGATGGTTCTGGATCGAGCCAGGAGAAGGTGGAACTCCAAGGTTTAAGCGTAAGAGTTCGTGGTTTGTGGTTTGCTCCTGCGACGGAGATTGAGGGTGGACGTTGCCGATCCAGCGGTCGGATAGGAGGGCGGAGAAATATTTGGACCGGCGAATGATGTCCGAGTGGAGGTAAACGTGGAGATCGGAGATCGGCTTTGAGTCGACGGAGGGAGATGATTCCGGCGAGGAGATTGTATCGGTGAAGAGGCGGAGGACGACGTCTGCGGTGGAGGCATCGTTGAATAAGAGGGAGGCGGTGTCACATGTGGTGGTTGGAGAGCAACGGTGGTGGTTTTGAGTTATGTCGAAGAATGAGGAGTTGGCGATACCGGCGGTGGAGGAATGGCGGGTGGTAGTGGTGCGCTGCCTCTTTCTGAAAACGCCGGCGGCGGGTATCATGTCGGGAGGAAAGGATGGAAAATTTGAGGGAAACAACTTGAAATTGGCAGGAAATGGAGAAGAATTTTCTGTTTCGCGAGAAATGGATTTAGATGAACAGATTCAAAGGGATATTTTATTAGTTTTATTTATAGCTATTTTTTTTTAAACCTTTTACCAGCTCTGGTACTATATGTAAGAAGATATAACAAAAATATTTCTTTTATATAATCAAAAGAGAAGTATTATATTTATAACGAGTACATTCAAATTTCAAACGGAATGAATACAATGGAAAAAAATCATTAACATGAATACAGTTTTTAAAGCATTTTTTTCTTTTTCTTTTTTAAGCAATAATTTTTTTCTTCACAATACTGTATAATTTTCAGTCAATCTAATTTCGCTATAATAATTGTAAGATATTAAAGTAATATATAAAAGCAGTGTGGATAAGGCTCAACTGTAGAATATATCTATACGCAACAGAGTCAAAAGAAAATGAAATGTATCTACATATATTTTTTTTCTTCTATCAATATCACATTTGCACATTGGTGCCAAATATAGTGTTGCATAAATAAAGATAATGTGGTGTCATATAACCTTAAATATATAATTCGTCAAAAATTTAGTGCACGTGTCTCAACAACTGCTCAAATTATAAAAAAATATTTTTAAATTTTGACCATTTTTTAATTTAAATAAATATTACAATTTTGTTCAATAATTTTTATAAAAATATTCTCACAATTTTTTTCTTATGTGTTAAAATATTAGGCAACGGTTAGGTTTTAAAATATTATATAACAAATAAAAAATAATAATTTTTTAAATTAGAATATTACACAAGTTTTAAATTTATAATTCACATAACATCAATTACATCATTGAACGGTATCACTAGCACTTATATACCTAGCTAAAAATATATAGAAATGCGCTTGACACCAAAATTGTTATATTGTATTGTATGAATTACACCGTAACACTTAAATTTTATTGCAAATGAGGCATAGGTCTTTAGGGGTATTCGGAGTGTGGTTTGAACGGTTTTGACGGAAAAAAACATCCGAACCGTAAGAGAAAAAATCGTGCTGTTTGATTTGGTTCGGTTGGTTTTTAAAAAATATCCAAACCAAACCAAACTAATGCGGTTTGGTTCGGTTGGTTCGGTTTTTTTACAAATATTTTACTGAGCCATACATACACATATAGATGACAACATAATTTTGTATTTAGACATTCATACACTATCAAATAACAATAAAACTCGTCATATTTTGACAACAATTTTCTATTTAATATGTAAAAATTAAATTAGACAAAAGTGGAATATTAAACATAAAATAATAGCATAAGACAATATACAAATTATTATAATGAAACAAAAAATAGAAGAGATGAGAGATTAGTGAAGGTGAAAAAGAAAAAAAAGTGTTGAGAGATTAGAGAAGAAGATGTGCGATAAAAACGAAACTGAAATACGGAACATTTACATAAAAATGAGAAGGTGAAAAAGAAAGAATATAAGAGAGTAGAGATTATAAAAGAAGAAGAAGAAGGAAGATGTGTGTGGCAAAAAATATGCGATAATGTTATTAGAGATTTGAGAAGATAGGGACTGAAATTATATTTGTAAGGATGAGAAAATTGTTGGCAATCATAAGTCTAAGGTATAATAGGTTTAAGTTTGGGTTGAATGTGAGTTAAGTAAAATTTAGGTTGTAACATAATGCGGTTTGGTTCGGTTTATAAAATACAAACCACAGACCGAACCAAACCGTGCAGTTTTGTTAAAAGATGACCCAAACTAATTCGAATCAAATGCGGTTTTTTGCGGTTTTGGTTTGGTTTAGTTTAATTTGCTGTTTTCTATTGGGTTGGTTTGGTTTTGAACACCCCTACAAATTTTAATGTATATAGTATAATAAAAAATAAAAAATAGATGGTATACTATACATATACATCACATATACAGTGTATATGTCAAAGTTGGTGTAGCCATATCTTTTCTCAAAAATATATTAGATGTTTTTAAAGTTTATTTTATAAGTAAAGAGATTAAATATAAAGAGCACAAGGGGTGCTAAATCAGTGGTTACAAAATATCAAAAAATCGAAAGGAAAGAAAACCCAATCAAAAGAACCAAACTAACAACTACCACCTAGAACATCAATACAAAGCCTTTCTCGCGTCGATACATCATTCCGCCCAAGAAAGCATAAGCGGGACTTTAAAACCCAGAAAGAACCAATCCCACGCAAGTAATTTTATCAAACCAACCCCATCAAAATTGGCTAAAATGAGACCATTAATTAAAAAGGATATCATTCTTACATTTCCAAATAACCCAACAAGTGATTAAACCAAAAAAGCAACCCGAATCCAAGACAAAAGCCAACTTACAAGATTGTTCCAAAGAAACAAGACGATCCAAAATGAAACAAGAGGAAGAAGAATCAACAACCCGAAGCCAAAGAAAAATCTTGTTCCACCACCTCCTTGAAACAGAGCAATGACAAAAAAGGTGATCTAAGTCTTTGTCCACCTCGAAACAAAGAGGACAAACCAGATTGTGAGGCCCCCTCAGCACACCATGCTTGAAAAGTTCCAATTTAGTTGGAAGTCTATTCTACGATAAACGCCACCCAAAAACTTATATTGTACTTGGAACCTTTGTTTTCCATAAACTAACCAAAGTCATGGAAATTCAAACATCCTAAAGGATAGAAAAACACTTAGAAAGGGGGGGTTTGAATAAGTGTAGCTTTAAAACTTGTAAGTTAAAAACAATTTGCACAATGATTTTTATCCTGGTTCGTTGTTAACTAAACTACTCCAGTCCACCCCCTTGGAGTGATTTACCTCACCTGAGGATTTAATCCACTAATCACACTTGATTACAATGGTTTTCCACTTAGACAACTGCTAAGTCTTCTAGAGTATCCTGATCACAACCTGATCACTCTAGGAACAAACTACTTAGACAACTTATAAGACTTGCTAGAGTATACTGATCAACAACCTGATCACTCTAGTTCTTACAACTTAATGTAAACAAATTCTTTTAAGAGTTACAATGCTTCTTATAAAGCTATTATCACAACTGTGATTTTCTCTTAAGTTTAAGCTTAAATCTCACTAAGATATTACAACAGCAATGTAGTGAGCTTGATGATGAAGTTTGAGAGCTTTTGAATTTGAACAGCGTTTGTGCAAGTTGGTTCAGAGTTCGTAACATAGCTTCTCATCAGAACTTCATATTTATAGGCACTTGAGAAGATGACCGTTGGGAACATTTAATGCTTTGCGTATTCCGTACAGCATTGCATTTAATGTTTCACTCTTTTGTCAACTACCTTGAGACTTGTTTCCGCTGTGTCTACTGACGTTGCCTTTAATAGCTTCTAACGTTCCTTTTGTCAATCAGAGTAGCCTGCCAGTCTAGTACTTGCTTCTGATCTGATGTTTGTGTAAACAACGTTTGAATATCATCAGAGTCAAACATCTTGGTGCAGTGCATCTTCTTGTCTTCTGACCTTGAAGTGCTTCTGAGCGTGATACCGAGAGAACTTCAGTGCTTCTGCTTCTGATCTCTTGTTCTTCTGATGCTTCCATAGACCCATGTTCTGATTCTGCTTGACCATCTTCTGATGTCTTGCCAGACCATGTTTTGATGTTGCATGCTGAACCTTCTGAGTCAGTTGCTTCTTGCGCTGATTTTGTGCATACTCTTTATATAATTCCTGAAACGGAAATTGCATAGTATTAGAGTACCACATTCTCTCATACAAAATTCATATGCTTGTTATCATCAAAACTAAGAATATTGATCAGAACAAATCTTGTTCTAACAATCTCCCACTTTTTGATGATGACAAAAACATACATAAATGATACGAATTTGCGATCAGAATAGACAGATGGCTAAGGACAATTACACAGCTATAGCATAAGCATATAGACATTGTGTGAATATGTCTCCCCCTGAGATTAACAATCTCCCCCTGAAATAAATACTAGAAGAATTTTATAAATAAAAGACTTCCCTGAGTATTTCAGTTGAGACGTTCACATATGCTTAGATCTTCAGAACATTCACAGCTTCTGATTCTTGCTTCCATAGGACAGCTTCAGAACTTGAATTTCCTAGATCTTCAGAATATTCATAGCTTCTGATTCTTGCTTCCATTGGACAGCTTCAGAGCTTGAATTTCTTCTTGAGTCATTGCATGCTAGATTGTATCAGAACATTGTTGAATGTACCAGAGCATCATCAGAGCATCTTTACATCCTGAAATGTTACAGAACAAACTAAACGACAAAAGTCAGCATGAATGAATCAGAACATAGAATATGTAATATGTATCAGAGCACACAAACATAATGTTGCAGAGCATATTTTGTAACTAAAAACATGCATCAGAACATATAAGGAATAAGAATGAAAGCATATTCTATCATCAGAATATCAGAACATTCTTCCTTCTTGCTTCTGATCTTGAAGCTTTATAGCACTCAGCTTGCTTCAATTTCCATGAGCTTGATTCTTTATAGAATTGCTTTTCCCCATGTCTTTGCTTCTCATGTTGAGCTTTAAAGAGGATCTTCAATTCCTGCAAAACAACACTCAAAGACATAGAACTTTGCAAGTTCTGTTAGAAATGTGGAGCCTTTCTCCCAGCAACTGATAAAATAAATTAGATCATTTATCACATTTTTCTCCCCCTTTTTGTCATAACATCAAAAACATAAAAGATTCAGATGAAAAAACAAAAAAACAAACACTTGAAGAAAAGGATAAATTTCATTAAGCACGGAGAAAAGGTTCAGAAGTACAAGAGGGCAAGGAAGATGCATAAAAAAAACAGATGCAGCAAAACAAAAGAAAACAATCTAAGACTCAATGACTAAGATGACCCTAGTTTTGACATGATCTTGGCCAGCATATCATGAATCCCATTGTTGCTCTCATTCTGCCTCTCCATGAAAGCACGAAACTCAGCATTGATCGATCTCTGCTCATCCTGGTTCTTCTAAATCACTTCCAGAGTCCTTGCGAGACGAGAAGGTTCATCAGAAGAAGCTTCACAACTTCTTTCCAGAGGGATGGCATTCTGATCCGTAGCTTCCATAGTCAGATCATTTGCAGGATTTTCCTCAACAGGAATGGTTTCAGCAACATGATCTTCAGCATCTGCTTCTGCCATAGAAGCATCTCCATACTCTGCAGCAGGAACCTCAGAATCTCCATTCTCAAGAGCCTGAAGAATGGCAGCCAGATTCCTAGGAGCAGAAGGACCTTCAACTTCTGGCGGGTCAACAACTTCTGGAATGACCAAGCTTGGGTCTTCCTCAGAAGGATTTTCCCTCAGAAATTCAAAAAGAGTCCTGAAGTCTCCAATCAGAACAGGATATTGAGGTCTCTAGACCACAATCTCCCTGCAAGGGTTAGCTTCCATTGCAGCAGCAATTCTTGCTTCTTCTAGCTCATCAGTGAACAGCTTCTCCTCAAAGATATATCTCCCTCCGAGACGAGCGAACCAGAAGTCTTCATAACTTCTCAGAATACCACAAGGCCGTGGAGCAGCTTCTACACAAACTTCCTGAAGTTCTTCAAAACAAGCATCTGCTTTTCTTCGGAAGATTCTCCAGAACTTTCGCATAGCGACATCATTCAGGCCAGCACTTTCAATGATTCTGAGAGTATCAAAGACTCTTATGAGATTCCTCTTTACCAATTCAAAAATTACACCAATAGGGTATTGTCGACGGGATTTTATTTTGGTTATTGGAGAGTCAGGGTTAGGGACAGAATAGGGTTGAGGTTCTCTATCCAAGCTAAAAGATTATTCTGCTTCATTCTCAGAATCTAACACTACCATTTCAGCTTCAGGACGAGGCTTGGGAGTGTAATTGCAATCACGGAGCAATTGCTCATGTGATGCAGTATCTGGAAGATCAGAACCACTTGGGTTGTTTTGAGAGGTGGAAGGAATGGGTTCAAAGTTTGCATGGGGAGGTGGTTGAGAGGTGGATATATTTGTGTGAGGTGGAAAGAGAGTTTGTAGGGGTGGTATATCAAGAACAGTGTTTTCAAGGGCCTGGTCAGAAATAAGGTTGGTTGCGGGTGGAGAAGAGAGAGTAGGAACATCTAGAGTGGGTGAAGGAGGAGGAGTAAGGGTTTTGGTTACAGGAGAAGAGGGAGGTGTGAGAACATGAAATTTTATGGGTGATTCTGATGGGGCTTTATCTGGTTGATTTACTGGTTCAGGGGTTTGGGCAACAACTATTGGTGCAACTTCTGAACGTAAAGTAGGAACAAAATCAGGTTCAGAGAGATGTATACCTTTGGATACCTTCTGAACAGCTTCGAACATAACCTCAAGCTTCTTCTGCTTCTTACTCTTCTGCTCTACCACAATCTTTGCCTTTCCTCGAGAGATTTCTCTTCTTCTGGCAGATTCCAGAGCTTCCTTCTTATTAACAGCAACCTTCTGACCTTCAACTGCTTGAGTTGTTGGTCCTTGAGAGATTTTAACTTGCTGATTCACAGCTTCTGCTTGCTGATTCACAGCTTCTTGAACATCCTCATCTTCATCAGAGGCATTAATTATTAACTTCCTTTTTCTGATCTTCTTCTTCTCAACAGTTTTAACAATTTCAACATTTTTATTCGACTTCTTCTTCTTCTTAGCAGCCTCCTTCTTCTTCTTTTCAAATTCAATTGAAACAGCCTGAACAACTTCAGCAATGACTTCTTCTGGAACAACTTTTTCAACAGTAGCAGCAGCTACATTCTGAACTACCTTCACCTGATTATCAGAAGGATGATAAAATTTTCTTTTGGTCCTTCTTTTCAGCAGCTTCAGGAACAGCTTCTGAAACATCTTCCGAGGTAGCAGCCCTAGAAGTAGAAGTTTTCTTGTGACCCTTTTTAGCAGGAGCACCTTTTTCTTGATCTTTTACTCCTTCATCTTCCTTGAGTGACTTCAGATATCTAGTTCCGACTCTTGGTACCTCACTTCTGAAGAAGGGTTCAAAGTCAGCAAGAATAGGATCTCTTCTGCTTCTTGCTCCAGGAAGAGGTTGAGGGGTTTTGATAATAACATCAATGACATTCATCTTTCTCAAAGTGAGAGCATTCAAGCAACTTCCAGTGGTAACTACAAGGTCTTTGATGGTACCTTCAGCTTCCAGGTTCTCAACAATCTTGGAGTGAACTAGAAGGTTTGTAATGATTCTTCCAAAAGGAATGATAGTACAATTCTTCACCCTGAAGGCATTTCTGGAATCCCTCACAGCATTCCTCATGTGATTGAAGATTATGTAGATAACATCAACCTTCTTCTGAGTAGCAATGCAATACAGAATGTATTTCTGCTCATTGTTAATGAAATCTGAACCATGTGATCCTTTCCTGTGATAGAAACAACCCAGAAGAATCTTGGTCCAGATTTTATAAAGATCCCTCATGTCCTTAACACGTTTTGTTTCCTTTACGTCTGTGTAGAGAGTAGACAACACGTCATCCCAATCAGCCCTTTGATCAATTTCAAAAGCACCCTCAGGGTTTCTTAGATCGAACATCATTCTAAGGATGTTCTCAGTAACGACCACGAACTTCCCATGGACGAAAGACAGAATAGATTTAGGAGCGACAACTGCATGCATCCAAAATTCCTTTACAAGATCTGGGTAAACTGGTCCACAGAACTCAGCAAACAGTGAAGCCCACCCTTGAAAAATGATATCTTCCTTAAGACGAAAGTTATGTTCTTCAAGACTATCAAAGTCTACCATGAGTTCACAGATAACTTCCAAATCCTTCTTGGGAATAGAACAGGCAATAACCGGAGTGATTTGCTGATTTTCTTCTTCTTGAAGATGGAGAGGGACAGATGAGCCAACATTGTGAGATGATGAAGCGGCCATTGAAACAGAACAAAAGTTTGAAGAACAAGATCTGGGTTTGCGCTTAGGGTTTGAGAAGAGACTGAAAAGGTTGCAAAAATGCATGCAAGAAGAAAGAGAGAATGGGAGCGAAAAAGATAAACGTTATGATTTGAAATGTATTTATAGAGACGGATTTGAAAATGAATGCAATAAAGTTATGAGAATGAACAGTTACAGAATCAAATGAAATCAATTGCATTAAATGATGAGTGACGTTAGATGAGAGATCGTGGTAAATGAAATGATTTAACACAGTTACCTAGGGCGGCGTCCCATCAGATTAACTCACGCTTTTACCAACCGTACATACACGTGTTCACCATCAGAATACTCTTGATGACAGTTGCGTTGCACTGAATAGAGCTTTTCATCTTCTAATTCTGATCACTGCTTCTGACTGTTATTCTTTAGAAATGATCTAGTTCTGATAGGATCATCTTTCTTTCCAAGGATCACATCTTTTGAGTGAGCAGAGGTGAGTCTAGAAGATCATCTGACTGTTGGATCTTCAGAAATTCTGAGATTCTCTAAAGATGCAGCAACTTGATCTTTTGATTCTTTGCTTCTGAGACTTTCAGCTTCTAGAGCTTTGCTTCTTGGTTCTACAACTTCTAATATGTCAATATATATATCTGCAAAATTCTCAAACTGCTTTGGCTTTTCAAGACCAAGCTTGTCATCAAACCTGATATTGATTGATTCTTCTACAACCAATGTTTCAGTATTGTATACTCTGTAGCCTTTAGAGCGTTCAGAATATCCAAGAAGAAAACATTTTTGTGCCTTAGAATCAAACTTACCAATATGATCTTTAGTATTCAGAATAAAACACACACATCCAAAAGGATGAAAATATGAAATGTTGGGCTTTCTGTTCTTCCACAATTCATAAGGAGTCTTATTTAGAATAGGTCTTATAGAGATTCTATTCTGAATATAACATGCATTGTTTATTGCTTCTTCCCAGAAGTGCTTAGCCATATTGGTCTCATTGATCATGGTTCTGGCCATTTCTTGCAGAGTCCTATTCTTTCGCTCTACAACTCCATTTTGCTGTGGAGTTCTAGGACAAGAGAAATCATGGGCAATACCATTTTCTTTGAAGAACTCCTCAAAGAATCTGTTCTCAAATTTGCCACCATGATCACTTCTGACCTTTATGATTTTGCACTCCTTCTCAGATTGGATCTGAGTGCAGAATTCAAAGAACACTAAATGTGACTCATCCTTGTGTTTTAAGAACTTTACCCATGTCCAGCGACTATAATCATCTACGATGACTAATCCATATTTCTTCCCTCTGACAGATGCTGTTTTGACTGGTCCAAACAGATCAATGTGCAGAAGTTCTAACGGCCTTGAGGAAGAGACAACATTCTTAGATTTGAATGCAGGTCTGGAGAACTTGCCCTTCTGACATGCTTCACAAAGAGCATCTGATTTATATTTCAGATTTGGGAGACCTCTGACCAGATTTAGTTTGTTAATCTGAGAAATCTTACTCAAACTAGCATGTCCTAATTTTCTGTGCCAGACCCATTGCTCTTCAGAAACAGACATAAGGCAAGTCACCTTCTGCTTCTCAAGATCAGAAAGATCAATCTTATAAATGTTGTTCTTTCTCTTGCCTGTAAATAGGATTGAGCCATCCTTCTGACTTACAGTCTTGCAAGACTTTTGATTGAAGATTATGTCATAACCATTGTCACTTAATTGACTTATGGATAATAAGTTATGTGCTAATACTTATACAAGAAGTACATTAGTTATGGAAGGAGAGTTACCAATACTTATGGTTCCAGAGCCAATAATCTTGCCCTTCTGATCTCCTCCAAACTTGACTTCTCCATCAGACTTAAGCACCAGGTCTTGGAACATAGACCTTCTTCCCGTCATGTGTCGCGAGCACCCAGAGTCCAGGTACCATGACATTTTGTGCTTTGCCTTCTTTGCTGCTAAGGATATCTGCAACAGAAATTATCTTCTCCTTAGGTACCCACAATTTCTTGGGTCCTTTCTTGTTAGTTTTCCTCAAGTTCTGATTGAACTTGGGTTTAGCATGATAAGTAACAGGAGGAACAGCATGATATTCGTTGGGTTTGTCAGCATGATATCTTTTAGGTTGTGTCACATGCTTCTTGGTGTGTGTTGTGTTAAAACTCTGTGCATGTGATGTGAGCTTGATATCATGTGAGTGGCCATATTTGAACTGATCATACAATGGCTTGTATGTGATTTTCAAATCATCAACAGGTTCAAATTTATGTGAGGTATCACCCTCATAGACAAAGCCAAACCTTTTGTTTCCAGAAACACCATATATCATAGAAGCAAGATGACTTCTGCCAATACTTCTAGATAGGAACTTTCTGAAGCTCGAGTCATATTCTTTCAGAATATGATTGAGACTAGGAATGGATTTTTCTGATTCAGAAGGAGATCCACTATCTTTGGATAATTTTAAAACTTTTTCCTTCAGTTTAGAATTTTCCACTTCCAGCTTCTTAGTTTCAAATTCAAATTGCTTTTTCAGCTTTTTGTATTTGATACTAAGATGAGCCTTGAGTTCCAGAAGTTCAGTTAAACTGGAAACTAACTCTTCTCTAGATAGTTCAGAAAATACCTCTTCAGAATCTGATTCTGATGTAGATTCTGATCCATCATCCACGGTAGCCATCAGTGCAAAGTTGGCTTGCTCTCCTTCAGAGTCTGATTCTGATTCTGATTCAGAATCATCCCATGTTGCCATAAGACCTTTCTTCTTATGAAACTTCTTCTTGGGATTCTCCTTCTGAAGTTTTGGACATTCATTCTTGAAGTGTTCAGGCTCATTGCACTCATAGCAGACGACCTTCTTCTTGTCAGATCTTCTGCCACCAGAAGATTCTCCTCGTTCAAACTTCTTTGAACTTCTGAAGCTTTTGAACTTCCTTTGTTTGCTCTTCCATAGTTGGTTTACCCTTCTGGAGATCATGGACAGTTCATCTTCTTCTTCTGATTCTGGTTCTTCAGAATCTACTTCTTCAGCCTGAAAAGTGTTAGTGCATTTTTTAATATTAGATTTTAATGCAATAGACTTACCTTTCTTTTGAGGCTCATTTGCATCCAGCTCTATCTCATGGCTTCTAAAGGCACTGATTAGCTCTTCCAAAGAAACCTCATTCAGATTCTTTGCAATCTTGAATGCAGTCACCATTGGACCTCATCTTCTGGGTAAGCTTCTAATGATCTTCTTTACATGATCAGCCTTGGTGTAGCCTTTGTCCAGAACTCTTAATCCAGCAGTTAGCGTTTGAAATCTTGAGAACATCTTCTCAATATCTTCATCGTCCTCCATCTTGAAGGCTTCATATTTCTGGATTAGAGCAAAAGCTTTGGTCTCCTTGACTTGAGCATTTCCTTCATGGGTCATTTTCAATGACTCATATATATCATGGGCAGTTTCCCTGTTAGATATCTTCTCATACTCAGCATGAGAGATAGCATTCAGCAAAACAGTCCTACATTTATGATGATTTTTGAAAAGCTTCTTTTGATCATCATTCATTTCTTATCTTGTAAGCCTTACGCCAGTAGCGTTCACTGGATGTTTGTAACCATCCACCAGAAGATCGCATAAGTCACAGTCTAGACCAAGGAAGTAACTTTCAAGTTTATCTTTCCAGTATTCAAAGTTTTCACCATCAAATACTGGTGGTCTAGTGTAACCATTGTTACCATTTCCATTGTATTGCTCAGCAGAGCCAGATGTAGATGTAGGTGTGTTTGTTGGAATTTCACCAGCCATCTTTTACTGAAGCGTTTTTCTCTTCCTGAATCTTTTCTAAACACGGTTAAGTGCTTGCACCTTAGAACCGATGCTCTGATGCCAATTGAAGGATAGAAAAACACTTAGAAAGCGGGGTTTGAATAAGTGTAGCTTTATAACTTGTAAGTTAAAAACAATTTGCACAATGATTTTTATCCTGGTTCGTTGTTAACTAAACTACTCCAGTCCACCCCCTTGGAGTGATTTACCTCACCTGAGGATTTAATCCACTAATCACACTTGATTACAATGGTTTTCCACTTAGACAACTGCTAAGTCTTCTAGAGTATTCTGATCACAACTTGTTCACTCTAGGAACAAACTGCTTAGACAACTTCTAAGACTTGCTAGAGTATACTGATCAACAACCTGATCACTCTAATTCTTACAACTTAATGTAAACAAATTCTTTTAAGAGTTACAATGCTTCTTATAAAGCTATTATCACAACTGTGATTTTCTCTTAAGTTTAAGCTTAAATCTCACTAAGATATTACAACAGCAATGTAGTGAGCTTGATGATGAAGTTTGAGAGCTTTTGAATTTGAACAGCGTTTGTGCAAGTTGGTTCAGAGTTCGTAACATAGCTTCTCATCAGAACTTCATATTTATAGGCACTTGAGATGATGACCGTTGGGAGCATTTAATGCTTTGCGTATTTCGTACAGCATTGCATTTAATGTTTCACTCTTTTGTCAACTACCTCGAGCCTTGTTTCCGCTGTGTCTACTGATGTTGCCTTTAATAGCTTCTAACGTTCCTTTTGTCAGTCAGAGTAGCCTGCCAGTCTAGTACTTGCTTCTGATCTGATGTTTGTGTAAACAACATTTGAATATCATCAGAGTCAAACAGCTTGGTGCAGTGCATCTTCTTGTCTTCTGACCTTGAAGTGCTTCTGAGCGTGATACCGAGAGAACTTCAGTGCTTCTGCTTCTGATCTCTTGTTCTTCTGATGCTTCCATAGACCCATGTTCTGATTCTGCTTGACCATCTTCTGATGTCTTGCCAGACCATGTTCTGATGTTGCATGCTGAACCTTCTGAGTCAGTTGCTTCTTGCGCTGATTTTGTGCATACTCTTTATATAATTCCTGAAACGTAAAATTGCATAGTATTAGAGTACCATATTATCTCATACAAAATTCATATGCTTGTTATCATCAAAACTAAGAATATTGATCAGAACAAATCTTGTTCTAACACATCCAACTCCTTAGTACGGGCATCTTGATACGAAATGCAATCATATGAATTACTAACGGATAAGGCATTGACATTCCTCCACCAAATAAAAGAATCAGGAAGAGAAATCTTCGGTTGCACTGAAACCAACAAAAGTAATAAATCACTGATATGTGGTTTCGTTTCCCATAAAGCGTGACCTAACTTCCATCTGATGACCCACTTCTAAACACCTATAATCTACTCCCCCATATGAGCAACCTTCGAATACAAAGGGTCCGCCAACAAAAACAAATCCATAAATAAGTTGCAAAGAGGAGACAGAATAATCATCAATCCCGCCAAAATTCAATGCAAGTGTCGTCACCAAGTTTGCACGAAATAGATGAGGAGAACTAATTTGCCATAGTTTCCGACTCCAATCTACCAACCGCACAAAGATCCTTCCACCAAAGCGATACTTTACTCCTCGAGTGAAAAGGCGAATCTCCAAGCATATATGTTTTGATATCTCCATACCTACAAGAAAGAAGGTTAGTCCAAAAAGAATTTTCCTCATTCAAGATGCGCCACTTCCATTTGCTAAGAAGAGTCGGGTTGAATTTCCCACAATGTTTTACAACAAGACCGCCCTCTTTCTTGGGTAAACACACTTTATCCCAAACCAATCCAACAAATATTCTTCTTCACCTCATCACCTCCCCATAGAAAAGATCTTTGAAGCAAGATTATCTCCTTGATAATTGCTTTAGGAGCCTTGTAAAAAGAGAACATGAAAATCAGAATACTAGACAATATCGAATTCAAAAGGACCACTCTTCCATCATTAGATAAATGTATGTTTTGCCATCCTCCTAACCTTCTTCTTAACTTGGAAACAATAGGTTTCCACACCTCTCTCCTCCTAGGATTGATCCCAACTGGAATGCCGAGAAAAACAAACGAGGAGGAGCCGATCTCACAATTAAGGAAAGAAGAACCCGCTTGAAGGAAATCTGAATCCAAATTAAATCCCAAAAGTAAACTCTTGTTCAAATTCACTCGGAGATTGGAAGCCAATTCAAAGTCACGAAGAATGGCCTTAAAACACCAAAGGTTGTCCCAAGAACCATCCCTGATCAAAATAGTATCATTGGCAAATTGAAGGATATCAAAATAAGCTAAATCATTAATCCTAAAACCCTTCAAATCACCCATCGAAGACGCCATCTCCACCATTCCCGTTAAACCTTCCGCAACCAACAAAAAAAGAAAGGGCGAGAGAGGGTATCCTTGATGCAATCCTATAAAAACCAAGAATTCTCTAGTGGGACTACCATTCACAAGAATCAACATGGAACTATTGAAAATAAGAGCTTCCATCCAACTTCTCCAATCCTCCCCAAAATCCATCCTACGCAACAAATATCTCAGAAAGTCCTAAGACACACAATCATAAGCCTTCTCAAAATCCACTTTCCCCATCATACACCTATTCTTGAATCTCTGTGCATAATCCAAGACTTCATTGAGCACCATCACCCCATCTAACATATTTCTATTAGGAATGAAGCAGATTGACCAGACTTCGTGCAAACCAGGTAGCAAACTATACATGAATCTTGGCAAGATGTTTCATACAAACAAGGTAGCAAACTAGTGTCATTATTTAGTGGACTTTCTGTGTCCTTTCTTTGTGTGAGAGTTCTTCCAGGAACGTTTTGATCTCCCGGTTCTTCAAATTTGCCTAAATGGTCAGTGGGTGTCATATGCTTATTAAATTCTTTCGATTTTTAACTCTATCCTTTAAGCTTTGGTTTTTTTATAGGATGCCAATAAGATGTGTTTCTAACTTGGAATCAAAGTCATGCTTGTGTACACCTGAAACCCTAATAAGTTTCCAAACATTTGAAACCAATTAGTACAACTTAAACGAATGTCGTCATTTCCTTGCTTCAATCTGATCACACTTCAACTTTATATTTATTTCTTTATATTCACCATCACTTTCACAATCTAACACTATAAAAATCTCTTCTTTTATATGAACCTAAATCAAACATCTTGATAATTACACCAAAATCCAACTTAACTACTTCAACAAAAACCCATTTAAACATATTAGTATCTCATAAGATAAGCATTAGTTCATAGCTAAAATATCTACCAACATCAATTTGATCAACAATTATTTCAGGAAGACCAAATTCAAGAAAATTCAATTTACCAACCACTAATACACCGCCCTAATATTTATAGCCATGTAATAAACACAGTCGTGATTATATGGCACTCTATAGGTATCCCACCAACCTTCATATACTCCACTAGCAAAGAATTTTCCAAATTCAAAAACTCTGTTTTTTGTTACAGAAATGCGTAATAACATTGTAATGATGAGATGCTTTAATTAATTCCAAGTTGGACCATAATAAAACCATGCAATAATACACCTCCTAATCACCCAACATCGCACACCCTCACACACTCTCCTCCACAATCACACTCTCATCATTCTCTTCCTTCCCACACCAATGCATCAACGTTACCTCACAACACTCACATACTAAGCGAGTGAGAGTGGCATTCTCGTAATAATCTCAACGGTCCCACTCCCAAGTCAAAAACCAACAACCGATCGACTCTCTTTCTTTTGTAATCACTTTCGTTATTTTTCTGTCTCACTTTTATATTGTATCCGTTAAAACGCCACTCTTTTGAGTCTTTTCCATTACCTTTTCAATGCTTATAACTAATTTCCCATAACACAAACATTAACTCCAAATCCAAACAAAACAACCATGTCGGATTCTACTACTCCTCTCATGAGTTTGAAGGTGCTCATTTTAGCAGGAATTTTCCTCATCATCGTAATAATCATCGTGCTTCTGATATTCCTCTGCTTTCGCGGGAACCGAAGCTGCAAGAAACGGAAGATGTTACCGAAGCTGCACAGCTCCGGTACGACTCCTCTGGTTTCGAAGGAGATCGCCGTGGTTAGGGAGATTGATCTCACGCGCTCCACTGAAAAACAGACGCGGATTGAGATTATTGAAGATGATGGTGATTGTCCGAAGAAGGAGGCAGAGATGAAGGTTGAAATTGGAGTTGTTAGGAAAAGTGACGTGTCGTGTGGGACCTACATGCAGGAGGATCCAAACATAGGGTGGGGTAGGTGGTATAGTTTAAAGGAAGTCGAAAATGCGACACGTGGATTTGCGGAAGGGAATGTGATTGGTGAAGGAGGATATGGAGTTGTTTATAGAGGTGTTTTGGAAGATGGTTCTGTTGTTGCTGTCAAGAATCTTCACAACAACAAGTATGTTACTTAAGTACAATTCATTTTAGGTGTCCGAGTCACTGTGGTTGTCCGATAATTATGTGTACGTGTCAGTGTCGTGTTTTTGGTGTCTGTGTTTCATGTTTGTTATTGTGATGTAAATTTAGGGGTGAAGCTGAGAAGGAGTTTAAAGTGGAGGTTGAAGCCATTGGCAAAGTAAGGCATAAGAATTTAGTTCGTTTAGTAGGATATTCTGCAGAAGGTGCTAGAAGGTACTACTATTATCGTTACATTGTTGTTAATTTTTTGACTAGATCATGAAAATTTGGAATTCTTCTAAATTGTTTTGTTGGCATTTTTTTCAGGATGCTTGTTTATGAATATGTTGAGAATGGAAATTTGGAGCATTGGCTGCATGGTAATGTAGGACCAGTTAGTCCCTTGACATGGGACATTCGAATCAAGATTGCTATAGGGACTGCAAAAGGGTGTGTTTAATGTTTAATGTTTATTCAATTTTCATGTTAAGGATCATCATTGATTTCCTTTACATGCATCATTGTATTCTTTCATGAAAATTTTAACATGATACATTTTGAATCAGGCTAAGCTATTTGCATGAAGGCTTAGAACCCAAAGTTGTGCACAGAGATATAAAATCCAGTAACATCCTTTTGGACAAAAACTGGAATGCGAAAGTTTCGGATTTTGGACTTGCCAAGCTCTTAGGATCTGAGAAAACTCATGTAACAACGCGTGTAATGGGAACATTTGGGTAATTAATCGGTTCTCTCTCAAGGATCCTTATATAAAGCGAATGATAGTATTAGTAACTCTTAACACTAAATTTCTACAGATATGTTTCCCCTGAGTATGCAAGCACGGGTATGCTTAATGAGCGTAGCGATGTTTATAGTTTTGGAGTTCTACTCATGGAAATAATCACAGGAAGAAGTCCTATTGATTATTCAAAACCACCAGGAGAGGTGATTTCAGGTTTTGTCCAGATTTTTCATTTGTGCAATTCGTTACACATTTGAGTCTTACATCTGCATTTGTTCGATGCATTTCAGATGAATTTGGTTGATTGGTTTAAGGCGATGGTAGCAAGTCGTCGCAGCGATGAACTAGTTGATCCTCTGATTGAGATTCCACCTTCTCCGAGATCTCTGAAGCGGATTTTACTGATCTGTCTACGCTGTATAGACTTGGATGTCATCAAGCGACCGAAGATGGGTCAAATTGTTCATATGCTTGAGTCAGACGATTTCCCCTTTCGTTCTGTAAGCTATATGCTTCAAGTTCAACCACTCTTTCTGTGAAGCTTTGTTTACTTGTTACTTCATTTTCATTGAATGACCAACCTTAACTTGTTTAACAGGAGCTACGTACAATTAGGGACAAAGATTCTGTGCCTTCTCAAGCAGATGTTTCCATTAAAGTTCCATATCCTCGGAAGCATATAGAACCCGCGGAAAAATCAATGCCTAGATGATTGGTTTGTAATCGATAGTGCACTCGTGCAACTAAGCTTGTCAAATTTAGTTGTTCTTATGGTTTTCATTATGTTGTGAAAAATGCGCGAGTCATTGTGCATATCTTATATTCCTTTAGGTCATTACACCTTTTGTTGTAGTATAGTATTGCTTTGGTAGATATGTTCCTCTGTACATCAATTCCTTTTTGTCTGCATGTTGACATATCTTTCTACACATTCTGGTTTAGAGACTAAAACCTGCAATTCCAATTCTTTGTTGCACTGGATAAAGAACAAACAAATTTATTTGGAAACCATGTTGGTAAATCACTTCAATATAATGTCCTAACAAATTAGTAAGCAACCATTTATGGTTAGAGGTAGATATACTTTGCTCCAACAACTATTTTAAGCTTGTTTGGTCTGAAAACACTTCAACTAATTTACTTAAAAGTTAAGGCATTGACATTTTCTTTCGGTAAGCATATGGCATGTTTCTCATTAGACAACTCAGCACATGAACTGGCTGTCAAAAATTTGCGCCATGACTCCCGGTTCTCCAATTAAGCGGGTCTAACATAGGACTGTGTATTAATTTAATGATATGACTTGGTATATATTATTGAATTTAATTGGTATACATTAAAAAAAAAATTATAGTGTTAAATCGTGACAGTTAGATTTTAATTGAAGTTTGACTTTGATTTTAATCATCTATAAAATAATATTTTCGAATGATTAAAAGCAGTGTTTTAAAAACCGGACCGGTCATCGAACCGGTGAGGGTACTGGGTCACTGGTTTATCGGTCGAACCGCACGACCAAACCGGATTAAACCGGATAACTCGGTTGGATAGACCTGTCATTATATAGGTATAAAACCGGTCGAACCGGATGATTCAGTCTCTAAAAAAATATAACTAGCTTTTAAATTTTTAAAAATATCATATCATAAATTCACAATTTCATAACTTAAATTCAAATTTTAAACAAAGGTATCACACATAACAAAATCGTAAAAAATTACAAAGTCTAATTGCAAACAAAGTCTAGTTACAACATAATCTAAACAAAGTCTAATTACAACATAATCTAATTGAATAGTTTATAACAAAATAACTCCAATGTGTACCAAATTTAATTTAAAATAGGATCCTCCGAAAAAGAAAATCAAATAAAATTCAATATGTTTATGCTATTTAAGAAAATTTATTAGCAAAGATAACAAATAGACAATAAAGTTTTTAATTTGTCACTAACGATAAAAACTATGTGAGAATGCTATTTAAGTAATACACTACTAAATATATTTAAAAAAAGTTAAAAAAAAAGTTTAAAAGAAATGTTTAAAAAAAAGTTTAAAAAAAAAAACAAAAAAAGAAGTAATTAAACCACCGGTTTTCCAGTTTTCCCGGTTTTCACCGGTTTGATGGCATACCCAATCCGACTATTGAACCAGACCGGTTACCTGGCCGGTTCCCGGTCCGACCGGCCGGTCCGGTTTTTAAAACACTGATTAAAAGTCTCTGGCCATTCTTACCAACATAGGGGTGTCACGTATTTGTACTTTTTAGCAACTATAGTGCCACCCACTGTAGGCCCTTGGTAAAACTGACGAGGGTCACACCATCCATTATTTCACCACTCCGACATTCACCAAAATCTCCACTCCTAGCCATAATTATTCTCAATCATGGTTTCCATGAGGATTCAATCCCCTACACAGGGGGATATCAAAGGTAGTAGCGAACCCAGCGCCATAGCGGAGATGCACGATGCCATGGACAAACTACCTCGTCAAAATCAAAATCTAGAGGCCAACATCCTCAACATCTAACAACGCCAACAGGAGACTACCCCCGTAGAGGAGATGGAAGTGTTTGACCCCTAGCCACTCTTTGACATGATATGAGAAGCACATGTTTCCGAAGGGTTCAAGCCTCCCTCCTTGGTGAAGTTCGAAGGGCGCAGTGACCCTTCGCACCGAAGTCGATTACGCCTCCGGGCCTCTGTTCTCACCAAAGCTGGTTACGCCTTCGGGCCTATGTCCGCATTTAAGACAGTTAAGTCTCCGGACCTCTGTCCGCAACTTAGTCAACATCGCCAAGGCTCTCAAACCGTTCTCGGTGAATCCTTGCAAGGGGCTCTGTACCTCAAGCCGGTTAAGTCTTCGGACCTCTGTCTGCAACTCGGTCAACCTCGCCAAGGCTCTCAAACCGTTCTCGGTGAATCCTTGCAAGTGGCTTTGTACCTCAAGGCGGTTAAGTCTTTGGACCTCTGTCCGCAACTCGGTCAACCTCGCCAAGGCTCTCAAACCGTTCTCGGTGAATCATTGCAAGGGGCTCTGTACCTCAAGTCGATTAAGTCTTCGGACCTCTATCCGCAACTCGGTCAACCTCACCAAGGCTCTCAAACCGTTCTTGGTGAATCCTTTCAAGGGGCTCTGTACCTCAAGCCGGTTAAGTCTTCAGACCTCTGTCCACAACTCGGTCAACCTCGTCAAGGCTCTCAAACCGTTCTCGATGAATCCTTGCAAGGGGCTTTGTACCTTCAAGCCGGTTAAGTCTTCGGACCTCTGTTCGCAACTCGGTCAACCTCGCCAAGGTTCTCAAATCGTTCTCAGTGAATCCTTGCAAGGGGCTCTGTACCTCAAGTCGATTAAGTGTTCGGACCTCTGTCCGTAACTCGGTCAACCTCGCCAAGGCTCTCAAGCCGTTCTCGGTGAATCCTTGCAATAGAACTTCATGTCAAACCTCTTAGGAAGAGATTTGAGAATTTTTCTGACCAGCTTGGAATTAGACATCTTCTCTCCAAGTGCACCAGAGGCATTGGCAATTTCAACAATATTCATGTGAAAGTCATGAATTACTCTCATCTTCTTTCATTCTTAAGTTCTCAAACTTAGGGGTGAGAAGTTGAAGTCTTGACATCTTTACCTTAGAGGTTAATTCATGAGTAGTCTTCAAGATTTCCAAACCATCTTTGGAAACAGTATAGCCACTTATAAGTTTAAAGATGTTCTTGTCCACTCCATTGAAAAAGGAATTCAATGCTATGGAATTTCCTAGCGCATCTTTATCATCTTCATCATCTCTGTCTTCCTCTCCCTTTGGTAGGTCAGTAAACTTATCATCCTTGTCTTTAGCCAATGGAGGACTCCACCCTTTGACCACAGCTCTCCATGCTTTCCCATCCATAAATTTGATAAAAGTCATCATACGAGCTTTCCAATTGTCATAGTTTGTTCCATCCAGAATAGGTGGTCTATTCACAAAACCTTCTTCTTCCTTGTCCATTGTACCAAAAAGTAACTTCCATTAATCTCACCCAAAGTCAGAGCAGGATGCCTTCTTTGATACCAATAGAAATTAGGGTGTTTAGATCTCATATGTTCTAAGAGATGTCGAGACAATAATCTCTAAACAACACATAATGACAAGGTATACAATAAAACAATGCAAAAACTTAAAAGAACATAAGTAATTATTCACCCAGTTCGGTATATAGCAATACCTACTCTGAGGCTACCAAGTCATGGATAAGTTCACTATGATAGTATCAATTTGAAGTACTATGCAAACAACCTCCGGTTCACACGTAAACACCCTCTGGTTTACTGCCTTCTCGCCTAATCACTACCCGTGCTATACTTCTACCTAAGACTCACCTAGATATGAGACCCTTCTCAATCCCCCTCAATTATAATCGTGATAATCAATTACAAAAATTTAGAAGACACACTTCCAAGAAACAGTTACTCAGTACTTAAAAGCTTATGAATGAACACAGAACATAAAACTCAATGAAAACATCCAACTCTTCTATCAAGATGATATTAGACAGGCTCATAATACACAATAGTGCACAAACCGTAACACAAATTACAATGTAAGTTCTACAACAAAACTAGGTTTGTTGCTTGCTATTTAAAACAATCTTTTGGACTGGATTTGGGCTTCAAAACCCAGCACGGTACTCGAAAAAATACTCCAAAATCTTCTCCATGAAGATAGGGCTCCAATCATTAGTTTCCTAAATATTCTCCATATTTAGAAACTAATCATATATCTTTAAAATAGAGACAATCTCTTATCCCTAAATCAAGCGCTACATAGGATTGCACAATATTCCAAAATAGTCTGCACCTGTAGCTAAAACCAGACTTCAACGAATCCAACAGTACTTAATCAGCCACGCTGTCGGATGATCCTGCATAGGACATCTTCCTCGACATGTTTCTTCAATTGAAGTGGATAGAACATCTTTTTTCAACATGTTCCCACAAGTTAGTTTTATCAAACATAATGTCAACCATAAAATAGTGAATTAACATAATCGGTTAACTAGTTGGTGTAACCGGTTACACCGGCTATAAAATTGAAAAATACTTAAAGAAATTGCTTCGTATACAAATGCATTGATGTTTAGAAACAAGTTATGCATAAGGATGAAATTAATACAATAGATCTTAGAATTATAGTATATCATATAATGGATTACAACTCGTACCTAAATATGATTATCAAGCTCTAAAGAGATCCGAGTTCATCTTGATAATGTTGTTTGAGATACAAGTCTTGATTCCATAGCTTTGACTCATGATGCTTTTGCTCATCCTTTAAAATATGCATAAAGTATTGAGAGATTAAAGTTGTATTCATCAAAATACAATGTTGGAGAAGCTTGACTTCACAATCTCCCCCTTTTTGATGATGACAACCTTTGAAAGTTAAAGTGTTTGAATATCTTAGAACAATTAAGAAGCCCTTATGTGAATGCTCCCCCTGACTTTGATAGCTGCCCATTGATAAAAGATCTCCCTTGAATCATTGAGACTTTGACATCATTGTTGCTACAAAAGTTAGAGACAAGCATACACATACACATATATCTTCCCCCCTTTGTCATTAGCAAAAAGGAGGGGGGAAAAGATAAATCAACTAAAGGAATCATGAAAATTATTAATTATTTTACCTATGATTTTTACCTCATGAATAACTTCATCTTCAATTAAACATTCATCCTTGGTGAACTTGATCTTGAAGCCTTTGTCACAAGTTGGCTTATGCTAAGAAGATTATGCTTTAGTCCTTCAACATAAAGAAAATCTTCAAAGGATGTGAAAAGTGGTGTTTCAAATTTTCCTATGCCAAGAATTTTTCATTTGTTGTTATCCTCATAAGTGACATAACCCTTGGACTTTTAGAGCTATAGATGAAAATTTGGTTATGTCTCTCGTCATATGTTTAGAATAACCACTATCAAGATTCCATAGGTTTGTAGCGGTCTTCAAGCAAGCCTACAAAACAAACTAAGTTTTTTTTGGGTACCCAATGTGCCTTGAGTCCTTCATAATTAGTTCCTTTCTTGACCCACACATAATGCCCGCTAGCAACACTAAAATTCCTCACATAACAAGTATTAGGTGTGTGACCAATTATACCACAATAAAAACATGTAGGAACAAAATTATTTCTATATCTAGGAACATAATATTTTTCCTTAACAAATCTCTTCTTAGGATAACGATGGACATGTTTCACTTGGTTCACTTTCTCTTTTATGGATTGGTCACTTTTCTTAACAAAGATAGTTTTCCTAGAACTTGGTTTGTAAAATTTCGAATAACCAAGTCCACTTTTGTCATTGAAATATCTTTGTTGATTAAGAACACCATCCAATTCAACCTTTTTCATATATTTTAAGAACTCTTTTTAATTGGACAATTTAAAAGAAAGTGACTCACACTCTTTGCATGTAAAATTCAGTTTTTTGTTTTTCAACTTCAAAATCTTATTTCATAATTTCAATCTTTTCTTCAAAAGATAAATTTGTTTCTTTTGTGTTGACACCGTTTTGTACAGAATTTTACACTCATTGGGTAATTCATCTATTGCACCTTGTGCATAATTATCATAAGAAGATATTTCATTACTAACCTCTTATTCTTCATTATCATAATGATGTAATTCCATCCATCCCTTGTTTGCATATTCTTCATCTGAAGATGAACGTATCTCATTTTCATCTCATGCTACATATTCTTTCTTTGGCCTTTTGTCCTTCTTGCTTTTGAAGTATTTATTCTTCTTTTCAAGTGTAGAAAATTCACTTTTAACATGTACTCTTTATCCACATTCAAATCATGTAACCTTCCTTGTTGGTGCTTCCCTTTTAATGATCTTCTTTTTCCTTTCGCTTCTTAAAAACTTTTCAAACTTCTTGATAAGATCATCATCTTCATCACTAGTTGACTCATCCTCTTGATTGTTATCATGATTTTTTACTCTCGTCCTTAAGGCAATATCTTTTGAATCTTTTACTTGAATTTCATGCTTCTCCAATCTTCTAAGTTTTATCTCATGTTCTTGGAGTTTTCCAAACAATGTTGCGGATGTCATATTGGATAGACTCTTCTTTTCAGATTTCACTGTTACTTTTGGTTGCCATTCCTTGTAAAAGATCTAAGAAATTTAAGATTAAATTAATCTTTAGTAAAAGTATTACCAAGTGCTAAGTGATTTGTCAAATGCACAAATATTTTCAGCAAGTCGAGGATTAATTTTCAGGGCTGCATTCTGAATAACTCATACTCTTGACTCAAAGTGTTTAATCTTGATCTTTTAACTTCAGCGGTTTCTTCATGAGTTTCCACCAATGTATCCCATATTTGTTTTGTCATCTTGCATGTAGAAATACGAAAGAACTCATCCATACTAAGTGCTCCTTGAAGAAGATTGATTGCTTTCTTGTCATTGAGAACTTTTTCTTATCGTCTTCATCCCATGAATTTTCAATTTTGGGTGTGCCTGTAACGCCCGTTTAATTTTATTCGATTATCTAATTAAGCTGATTGTGAATTGTTTGGTGAAGTTGTGAATTTTTGTTGTTGGAGGGGTATATGTCTAAAAGGGTAGGAACATGTGAGTGTGACTAGACATTAGAGGTTATGATGTTTTATGAGAAGTTAAATAATAATAATAATAGAATAAATGATTAAATAAGTAATTGGGCCCATGTGGTGTTAGCATAAGAAATATATGGGGTGTTGTTTGTTAAGCCCATTAGTGATTAAAAGTTAGTAATGGATTAACTAAAATAAGAGACACAAAGAGAATTGGGAGAAAGTGAGAGAACGTGAAAACAGAGAATGTGAAAGAGGATAAGAGGCACAAAGAGGTTAGGGGAAATAATGCATTGAAAGAGGATAGAATCACCAATCCAAGGTAAGAGTGGGTTTCTAACTCTATAAGGTTGAGTATGATGATTGAAATGTAGGAATGTGGTTTTGGGTTTATGTTGATATTCTTAGGTTGGAAAGGAATTCCATGAAGTTGATGAATTGATACATGTTTGATGATGATTCTTGTTGCTATGCGTTGTATATGTGTTGTATGACTTATGTTGCACGAAATTTGGTCTTTTTGTTGTGTTTTGTGAAAATTCGGGTTTTGACCGTAAATTCAGTGTCAAAAGTGACGCCGTAGAATTGCGTTTTTATGATCCCAATAGATGTTATATATAGAGGAACATGAATGTATGATTCTTTCGTAAACCCGGATAGTTTAGGATGGGTTTTTAGTGGAAAAAGAGGCTGAGGCAGTAGCGAACCCATAGTAGAATTTTTCTGCATAATCGACATGTTGCTTAGCGAGCCAAAGGTGTAACACCTCAAATCTACCCTACAATTCATAAGAGAAATCAGAGTGCAATACGTCGAAACAAACAACAAATTTGAGGCGTCACATATTCAATTTAAACAAATCATAAATCATGCTCATAAAATATGGATACATAACACTTATATCGGAGGAAGCTCATAGTTCATTAAACATTCAACTCATATAGTTCATAATATCGCAATGGAATTCATCAACATCATAATTCGAAATCATAACATCTATGCCAATCATGGCAACAACAAATCCAACAAGTCTCATAAGACATAACAACATAATCCAAAATATGATAACAAATCCAATCCAAATATAACATCATGAAACGACAAGTAATGCAAACGTCCCCAGAGTGTTACGTATCAGAGCATAGACACATCGACTCGAGCTAATAGGTAAACGACTACTCCACGTCGTTACCTGCACGTTACCAACAAAGGGTAACATTCAAACAGAAGGGGTGAGATATCATTCATTATAAAGAAACGTATGATAATATTTAAAGCATGGTAAAGATCATACATAACATCTTACAACATCTATCATCACTAAAAAACCACTTACAAAACGGCGACCATGTCAATAATCAATTATGATAACATACCTAGTCCACAATTATAATATAAATGCATCACAATAGCATCTCATCATCACGTCACAACAAACATCCCATCGTCTCAACAATTCAAACACAATTCAATGCAATTTAAATGCAATTCAAATGCGACTGGTACCAATTGGAGTAAAACTCCCACCGTCTTAAAATTTGCCATTAGGCACACCCTCACTATTTGCCATTAAGGCCACCGTCTCATTATGCAATGGATGTGACTCAATGAACGCAACATCCACACAAACACAACGCACCTTACAAACATCGACTAAACATCATTACTTTTATAGTAATTCATCACTTCACAATCACGTCGCTATGTTGAAACATCATACAACAATACATCACTTCACATTCACGTTGCTATTTTGTAACATCATACAACAATAAATCACTTCACATTCACGTTGTTATGTTGTAACATCATACAATAATACATCACTTCAAATTCACGTCGCTATATTATAACATCATACAACAATACATCACTTCACAATTAACAATCACAACATCAAACAATTCCATTTAGAGAAAGCTTCAAAAAGGTTTCCAAAGGTTTTAAAATCATATTCATTAGGAAAACATCAATCAAAGCTCCACGGAGGTTCAAACGACACTTAAAAAGGAATTACGGATCAAAAGATACATCATTTCAAAGTTTGAACAAGCTTTGCACAGCAGGGTCCGCTCGGCGACCCTCAAGCGCACTTAATGAATTCAATTTACAATAACCCCGCTTGAAGCGACCAAAAACAGTAGCAAACCAAAATCTGAGCTCCGCTTAGCGATATCACTTAATTTTTCAAAAACAAACAGCATCCGCTTAGCGGCCTGAGCCCGCTTAGCGGACGTGCGATTATGCAGAAAAATCACAGCAAACACAGAACAGCGAAATCACAAACCCACCACCCAAAACTCATTCCAAATAGAAATTAAACACATATAAACACATCAACAACCATCATTCATCATCAATCATCAATCAAAACATGTTTTCAACCAAAGATTCATGCCATTTCATCATAAAACCCTAATACTCTACAACAATCAATCCATGGTTTCTACATACAATCGAACCCACCCTAAACATCATCATACATCTCTTTAGCATGAAAGGACCCCACCCTTACCTTGGGTTTTGGATTGAAGACAACTCTAGCTTCAATCTTGGATTCCCCTATTCTCTTCACTCTTCTCTTCTTTCCCCAAAATGAGATTCTAACTTCTATTCTTTTAAAACCCTTGTTTTGTTGAAACCCTCACTAACTTCTAAATTGCTAATGGACTCTAATTAGCACCACTAAATTACTAATACTAACTTAGGCCCAATAACTCATAACCTTACTAACTTATGTTATTTGCTAACAATTATCAATAAATAACACAAATATCACATAAGCACATAATAAACAGATATTCAATTAAATGAATCACACAACATACAATTAAATAAATAATTAAAAGAAAAACGGTCGTTACAACTATCCCCCACTTAGAATATTTTCGTCCTCGAAAATTACCTCAATCAAATAACTCAGGATGCGACTCTCGCATCTCGCTTTCCAATTCCCACGTCAAACTCTCTTCGGTATCTCCCGACCAAACTAACTTCACCAAAACAATCTCTTTGCCTCTAAGCGTCTTCGTCTCGCGATCCTCAATCCTTATCGGCATAGTCTCCACTGTTAGATTATCTCGTACTTGCACATCATCCATATGATTCACATGTGAAGGATCAGAAACCTACTTCCGAAGTTGCGACACATGAAACACGTCATTCAAATTCGAAATATTTGGCGGTAACTCAACTTATACGCCACATTCCCAACCTTTTCTGAAATCTGATACGATCCAATAAAATGAGGAGTGAGCTTCTTCGACTTCAATACTCTCCCCACACCGGTCACCGGCGTAACTATCAAGAATACATGATCACCCGCTTGAAATTTCCAAATCTTTCCTTATCTTGTCAAGATAACTCTTTTAGTGAATTTTCCAGAATTTACTGGAGTCGTTTGAATGGTCTTTGAGCTGAGTTTTGATGAAAACCGAATACTTGAATTTTCTATGATTATGCATTGTAATGAATGATTGTTGAGAATGACACTTTGAATCTTGTTGGCTAATTGTTATTTATGATGATATTATGTGTTTTTGCGATGACGATGAGGTGATGGCCTATTTTGGCGTTTGTTGAAGGCTTATGCCTTGTGGTTGTATAATTGCATTTTTGCATGTCGAAGTCACATATATTGCATCGTTGAGGGGTTATGCTTTGTTGTTGGCCTGAATTGGCGAATTGTTGAAGGCTTATGCCTTGTTGATGCCTCTATTTATTTGCATTATGTTGAGGGCTTATGCCCTGTTGGTATCACATATATTTGTGCCAAAGTTGGTCTCATTGCCTTTTTATAACCCGTGATGTGATGATGAATTGTTTGTTGTTGATTTTTTGTATACTACTTGTTGATGGATAATGATGATGATTTTATGAAGTGGTGAAATGTGTATGAATTTATTCTTCATATACTTGTTATCATACGTTTCTTTATATTGTTATAATATCTCACCCCTTCTGTTTGAATATTACCCTTACGTTGGTAAAGTGTAGGTGATCAGGAGTGAAGGATGATTACCTTCAGTTAGTTCGAGTTTGCGTCATTTCTCTGATATGTAACACTAGGGGGATGAACACTATTTGTTTTCTTTGATGGATTTAATTTGATTGTTGAAGCTTTCATGAATAATGATGTTGACAAATGTCGAACTAAGTTGTTGGTTGGTTTTAAATTAATTTATGAATATTGTCCGCTGCGTAATAAAAGATGTTTAGAAGATTATGTTGTTTTGATCGATTCATCCGACTTATTGTGTTATGTATCCGTTAATAATTGCAAGCAAATGTTTGTGTTATGAAGAAATGTGACATCCTGGTTTGTGATGAATTATTTTGAATGAAATTTTATCACTCTGATTTTATTATAATTCGTCGGGTAAATTAGGGTGTTACAGTGCCTACACCATTTACAACACTTGTAGGAACAAATGGACCATTGGCAGTAACTTTTCATATTTCATCTCCTTGTGCCTCTATACGAGCCTTCATGCATATTTTCCAAAAATTAAAGTATTCACCAGAAGACAATTAAGGCTTGTTATTTCTACCACCATCTCTAAAAACCATATTTGTATTTACGGAAGCCATTATGGATCTTTAGAAACAAGTTACATATAACATGTTTTAATACCAAATGTTAGTGTTGAGTGCACCAAAGAAGGGGTGAATTAGGTACTTTAAAATTTGTTGGTTTTATGGAAGGATGATTCTTTATTTTCTGGTTTATGTTATGTAAGAAAAGCAGTAAAGTGCATAAAGATAAAGAACACCATAAAATTATACTAGTTTCTCTCACAGTCTGAGAATATGTCTAGTCCCCTTACAAGATTTAAGAGATTTTAATAGTTGTTAGATCTTTGTACAAGCCTAATCCTAGAGTTCTAGACACAAGCTTCTAACCAATCACTAAGGCAAAAACACCTTAAGATTCAACCAAGTTGAAATGAGAACAATCCTCTTCAATTCAACTCTCTTGCTTCCAACAATCCTGGACAACAAGACATACAAAAATAATTCCTGAAAATATTAAAAAGTTTGAATACAAGGAGTATATATCAATTACAAAAATTGATCTTCCCTTTCAAGTGTATAATTCTCAATATGGTATACAAGTGCTTAATGAATATGATGCTGAAACTTTCTGGACTGTTATGAAAATTGTATGCAGCAAGTTTCAATGAAAGTTTAAGAGACAATGCACTTGTGTTTGAAAAATGAGATGAAAAATGTATTTGAATTATATTGAAAAACGTGAGATTTTGAAATCTGAAACATATGGTATTAATATGTGCATCACACCCTTATGAAAGAGTATAATATGATGTATCAACACAATGATTCATGGATGAAGTTTAAAATACGTTTGAATCAGATTTTTTCACCAAAACGTGCCACTACTTCAGTGGTAACCAGTTAACACATCATTGTAATTAGTTACAGCTGAAGCAAAACCTAAAAATTGAAATTTTCGAATGTGTAACTGGTTACCAAAAAGGTGTAACCGGTTACCACTGATACTTTTTCGAAAATATGGAAATTTTACAAATTAGTGCGAATTGTGGGTGTTACAAATCAGTTTGAAACAATCTTTTGAAAAACCATTTTTACGTTTATGTAACCGGTTACACCTACTATCAAATTGAAAAATACTTAAAAAAATTGGTTTAGATGCAAATGTCTTGATGTTTAGAAATAAGTTATGCATAAGGATGAAATTAACACAATAGCTTTGAGCACTATAGTATATCATACAATAGATTTGCAACTTGTACATAAAAATGATGATCAAGCTCGAAAGAGGTCCTTCATCTTGATAATGTTGTTTGAGATACAAGTCTTGATTCCATAGCTTTGACTCATGATGCTTTTGCTCATCCTTTGAAATATGCACAAAGTCTTGAGAGATTAAAGTTGTCTTCATCAAAACACAATGTTAGATAAACTTGACTTCACAGCATCCAAGCGTTTTTTACTTATACTTGCAATAGTTCCACTTTATTATAATACTAACATTAGCGTTGAAGTGTTAACCTTTTATAAACACCTTCTAACCATTAAAATATCATAACTACTTTATCAAAAAATTCACTATGGTGATTAGATTGTCATCTACCTAAAATATCTCTCTCTCTCTCTCTCTCTCTATATATATATATATATATATATATATATATATATATATATATATATATATATATATATATATATATATATATATATATATATATATATATATATATATATAAATATATATATATATCAAACGGTCATATAAATAGGCTATTTTTCAGGCGAAAAAATAGACTATATATATATATATATATATATATATATATATATATATATATATATATTTATTATTTTATTTAATTTAATATGACCGTTGAATCAATTTTTTTAATAGTTGAGATTTGATGTCAAATTAAACTTTGATACTTTGGTGCCATTAGATTTTAAAATAAAGGGTTAATAGTAGTTCACCCATGTAATGTTAGCGAATTTTACTTTCCCCCCTCCCTACCTTTTGGCAACGGTATTTTCAAAAAAATCGTTGCCAAAACCTGTCTTTGGCAACGGTGGGGGTAAACTGAAACACACTCATATTACAGGAGGTAAACTACTATTAACCCTAAAATAAATGGTGGAGATTATGTGTGAATATTTTTTATCTCTCCTCCATTATTAAAATAAAAGATGTAGGAAAGAGAAAAAAGATTCACTCAGAATCTCCACCATTTATTTTAAAATCGAATGGTTCAGATTCATTCTCACATTCTCATATATATATATATATATATATATATATATATATATATATATATATATATATATATATATATATATATATATATATATATATATATATATATATATATATATATATATATATATATATATATATATATATGAGGAGGGTTATATTGACTCCAAGAGTAAGTTATAATAACTTACTCCACATCTTGACCATTAATTATTTTCAATCTAATGGTTAAAATTAATAAGTCATTAAATGTGGAAAGAGAAAACTATTCCTTATTAATTTTAACCATTAGATTGAAAATAATTAATGGTCAAGATGTGGAGTAAGTTATTATAACTTACTCTTGGAGTCAATATAACCCTCCTCTTTATATATATATATATATATATATATATATATATATATATATATATATATATATATAGAGAGAGAGAGAGAGAGAGAGAGAGAGTACGACTCAAGTGATAACACTTGGTTATTATGAGAAATGAGAACAATGAATCACGACCATTAAATTTTGATTTTGTTGATTTTAATGGACTGAATTGGTTTCTCTTTCTATGTTGATGTAAAATAAATATTAAGGATCATAGAAAGAGAAACCAATCCAATCCATTAAAATCAACAAAATCAAAATTTAATGGTCGTGATTCATTGTTCTCATTTCTCATAATAACCAAGTGTTCTCACTTGAGTCGTCTCCTATATATATATATATATATATATATATATATATATATATATATATATATATATATATATATATATATATATATATATATAATATTTTGAACAAGTTTAATTAATAAGCATATTTATAATGGAAAAAAAAACTAAACATGTTTTGAATTTTGATGTTTAGAATCTTCAATGGTCAAAGTTTACAAGATTGCAAATATTTTTTATTTGACACAACAAGATTAAAAAGATAAAATGGTCTAAACCAGTGTTTTAAAAATCGGATCGGACTGGCCGGTCGGATCGGTTGATCCGGGAACCAGACAGGTAACCGGTCTGGTTCAATAGCTGGATCGGGAATGTCATTGAATCAACGTGAACCGGTCAAAACCGCTAAAACTGAGAAAATCGGCGATTTTTCAGAACCGGCGGTTTAAATGCATTTTTTAATTTTTTTTTAATTTTTTTTTAATTTTTTAAATTTTAACAAATTAAAGCGACGTCGTCTTAATTATTTTTAATGAAAAATTAAAATAAAAAATAAAATAAAAATAAAATAAAATTTTTTGTAGATGCGGTTGATTTTGTTACCGATCATTGATATTGAAGAAAGAGATCCCAATATTTAAATAGTTTAATTTATTAAATAATGAAATTATTTTGTTATAAATTATTCAATTAGGTTATGTTGCAATTAAACTTTGTTTGTAATTATACTTTGTAATTTTGTACTATTTTATTATGAGTGATACTTATGTTTAAAATTTGAATTTAAATTATGAATTTAAGAATTTATTTTTAATATGATATTTTCATAAAATTTAAGTGCTAGTTATATTTTGTAAAGACTGAATCATCCGGTTTGACAAATTTTATATCTATATAATTTTGTTATAACGACCGGTCTATTCAATCGAGTTATCCGGTTTAACCCGATTCAAAAATGTGGTTCAACCAGTGACCTATTGGTTCGACCAATAAACCAGTGCTCCAATACCTTCACCGATTTAATGTCCGGTCCAATTTTTAAAACACTGGTCTAAACTTACAATTTCAAGGTTACAAAATAATAATTTACTCAAATTTAATAACTTAACTTCTAGTATTTTTATTTTTACGAAACTTAACTTCTTTTGTATGAGAGTACAACATATTAATATTAATATTATCCATTTAAGGATAAATATGAGGTTTATTAAGGATTTTTGGGAAGTGCTCAAAGGAGATTTCTGCAAATTCATCACAGAATTCCACCAGAATGGCAGACTAGTTAAGGGAATAAACAATTCCTTCATAGCATTAATCCCAAAAGTAGAGAACCCGGTAAATTTGAAACAGTTCAGGCCTATATCGCTTATTGGAAGCATGTATAAAGTGCTTTCCAAACTCCTCACAAACAGGTTGAAGAAAGTGATTCATAAGGTGATATCAGAAGCACAATTTGCTTTTTTGGAGGGGCGGCAAATTGGAGACTGTATACTTATAGCAAACGAATTAGTAGATGATGCCAAAAGGCGAAGACGGGAAGCTTTATTGTTTAAAGCGGACTTTGAAAAGGCATTTGATACAGTGGATTGGAAATTCTTGGATTACATGATGGAGAAAATGGGGTTCAGCGAAAAATGGAGAAATTGGATCTTAGAATGTTTGAGAACATCAAAAATTTCGGTATTGGTAAATGGGAGTCCCACAGAAGAATTTTCGGCAGGGAGAGGATTAAGACAAGGTGATCCCTTGTCTCCTTTTCTTTTCCTGCTGGCAGCAGAAGGCTTCAATCTAATGATGGTCAATAGTGTACAAAGAAATCTCTTTGATAGTTATGAGTTCGGGAATGGTGAAGTGAAAGTTTCTCATATTCAATACGCTGACGACACTATAGTGATGGGCAGAAAGAGTTGGAAGAACGTTTTGGCAATCAAATCGACCTTGCAACTATTCGAACTAGTGTCGGGATTAAAGGTAAACTTCCACAAGAGTTCACTAATTGGTATCAATGTCTCTCTAGATTGGTTGGAGGAGGCGACATCGGTTCTTAATTGCAAGGTGGGACTTACTCCGTTTAAATACTTAGGGCTTGCTGTCGGATGTAATCACCGTAGGAAAGGCACATGGAAACCGGTGATCGACACAGTTAGAAACAAATTAACATCTTGGAACAATAATCAGCTGTCGATTGGTGGTCGTATAGTCCTTCTTAAGTCAGTTCTGCTTTCTCTACCAGTATATTATCTCTCCTTTTTTAAGGCCCCGATATGTATTATCTCTATTTTGGAATCAATGTTTAAGAAATTCTTGTGGGGTTGGGGAGTGGACAGAAAAAAGGTGAATTGGGTGCAATGGGACAAAATTTACAGAGATAAGAAAAAAAGGAGGTTTAGGAATAAAAAACTTAGAGGCTTTTAACCAATCTTTGTTAGGTAAGTGGAAATGGAGGCTTCTTACTGAAAAGAAGATGTTGTGGGTAAAAATTCTGGAATGTAAGTACGGGGAGATCGGATGCGGAGGAGGCAAGGTTGATAAATTTAGTTCTCTGCGGTGGAGAGACTTACATTCCTTAGACAAGGAGGAAGGAAGATTTAGGCAAAATTGGTTTGATTCTAATTTAGTCAGAGAAGTAGGGGATGGATCAGAATCACTTTTTTGGGATGAACCGTGGTTGGAAGGAAAAATCCTTAAAAGTACATACCCGGAGCTGCATAAGCGGGCTAGCGATAAGAAATCTACGGTGAGGGAGGCGCTTAGAAATGAGGACGGGAATTTAGTTTTGAACTGTAATTGGGAAAGCAACTTAGAAGGCGTAGATTAAATGCGAGTGGTTGAACTGTTAGAAAAGATTCAAAGAGTCTCTTTGAGGGCCAATATCAAGGATTCATGGAGATGGCACAAGAACGTCTACACAAGTAAAGATGCATATTCATTAATCATGGAGGGGCTGTTCACCCTTGTAGGGGAGGATAAGGAATTGGCGGCGGTGTGGAGTAACCTAATCCCTTTGAAGGTCTCGGTTTTAGCTTGGAGAGTGTGGCAAAACAGAATTCCCACTAGAGATAATCTTGTTAAGAGAGGCATCTTGGTTGACTCTCAAAATTCATGCCCATTTGGCTGCGGCGAAGAGGAAAGTGTTTCTCACATTTTCTTCGAATGTCCGCTAGCTTGGAGTGCATGGAGCGAGGTCCTGAGATGACTCGGTTTTTTATATGTTTCTCATAACTCTGCAGAATTTCGATCATTTTACAGGTATCAGTAGTGGCGGAAAAGTGCTGAAAGACAGATTTTCTGTCATTTGGTTCGCGTGTCTTTGGACAATCTGGAAAAGGAGGAACGAGAAGATTTTCGGTACCCCGGAGCGGTGTAGAAGTCCCAACATATTTGATATTCAGGAGACCTCTTGGAAGTGGCTAAAGTAAAAGGTCGGAGGCTTTTGTTACACACTAAATCAGTTCATTTCGAATCCGAAAGTTTGCATAGGATGGTGCAACCAGTAGGAGATGGCAGTTCCGAAGAGATTATTGGTGACAAAACGACATATTGAGCAGTCGCCTGGAGCTTTCACCTAGTTCATTAGCTAGGGATCTTCACTTTTGGCGTCGGTTGCTGTTTAGGTGCGAGAAATGGATTCATTCACGGCTGAAAGCTGACTCGAGTTCTCTTCAGGCGGCTGTGTCAGCTCACGTAACCAAATCAGGAGGAATTGGAGATTTGTTTCTCATCCCCAAGATACATAGGTTGCGACACTCTTGTGGCTATGTTTTCTTATGGTGAGGAGCTTTCAGCTGTTTAGAAAGACGGTATAGGTGTCGGCATTGGCGTTGAACCTGTGTTTTCAGTCGAGAGACCTGGTGCAATGTTTCCGCAGGTGGTGGAATATCTATTCTGAGTAGACTTTGGCTAGAGTACCGTGTCGAGATGCAGGTGGTATTTTATTAAGGTCCGTTATTGCCGTTTGCGTCTCCGGCGGTCAATAGAGAAAATTCTTTTCTGGAGCCTCTACATCACTGTATGGGAGTGTGGATGGTATACAATAGTAGGGTGTTTCTCCAATTACAGGGTCTGGTGTATGTTACATGTTACTTGGTTTTGGGATATATGTTTTGTAACTGTCATGTTTTTTAGCTTGGAGTTTCTGCATACTGCTGTGTAACTGGGCATTGCTTATGCCTTGTTTTTTAATAAATTTTATTGGCCTTTCAAAAAAAATATTATCCATTTAAGAATGTGCAATAAATTTGTGTTTATGGAAAGCCCAAGTTACGTAATTGCTCTATCCATTACTGTGTGCGCATGACATGACACGTGGGTTATCAGAAATTCCCTTTAACACACTTTATCAAATGCAAAAAAAAAACCAACCCCAACGCACAAAGTAAGATAAAGTGGTTTTCCTTCTCATATTTTATTTATTAATAATAACAATAAATTCTTTTCCCTATTCCTATTTTTAAAAAAATTCTCAAAACAAAAAACCAATAAAGAATTAACGGCTTCATCAGATCTGTGTCATTTCATTTCTCTTCACCGGAAAAAAACTGCTTCCGATCATCATGGATGAGAAGCTCATACAGCGATTGGAATCGGCGGTGTTGCGCCTGGAGGCGATATCTACCGGAGGCCATCCCGCTACCTCGCCGGTCGACGCCTCCGATGCGGCACTCGATCCATCCGTTGTTGCATTCGGCGATCTGATCGATCAATATCTCGGTAGGGTTTCCAGAGCTGCGGAGATTATTGGGGGACAGGTGTTGGAGGTCACCAATAGGATACAGGAAGCTTTCTCTGTTCAGAAAGAGCTTTTGATTAAGCTCAAGCAAACTCAGGTTCGTTGATTTCTGTGCCTCGATGAAAATTTGATTAGGTTGGTGTTGAATTGATGGATTTGAATTTCTCGTGCCACATTGTGAAGAAATCGTGATAATATTGCATTGCCGTGTTATTTTTTTTTTATTGACATTATGTTTGTGCTTGATACTTTGGTAATGGTGCTGGAACTGAATCCAATACCTAGAGAACTGAATGTGATGGCGTGAACTTTTTTCTCAGAATTATTTTGATTCAAATATCTCTAATTGTGTTTATGGATTATGTGGATTTGCTGCATGTTTTACCTGTCATGCTTTTAGGAAGAATGTTGAAGGTCCATTGTTAATTGTTAGGTGGAGTTTTTTAATGTAGCATGAATTGGGAAGTTTAATAGAGAATCAATTGATGAAAGAGGAATAAAAGAAAAAATGTTTTGGAGTTTTAGTTGTTAGAATGGAAAATGTTCTAATGAACCATAGGTTTCGATGCAGTTGAGGATATGGGTTTGCCATTTTTATCAAGGTTATCATTTTCCTCTTTCTTGATTGTGTAATTTTGCTGTTAAATTTATGTTTCTCTGAATGGGAGTATTGTGTTCTCATCTGGGTGGGGGAAAATACAAATGAAGGGAAAATATAATGTTGAAAATGAGATTTTTGAAATTGGGTTTGTGAGGTGTTAAAAGAGTACGTGGTAAAGTATTGAGTTCCCATTTGGTTGAATTGATGTTAGGGATATTTGTATGAATCTAGTGGGAAAGAGCTGCTATAATGGAAAAACAAGAAACCCTTATCAGCTGAGAGAATCAATTCTATAGCATAGGAAAATTAACTAAACATAATTAGCTGGCTTTGAATTTTATCCCAAATGATTATTGCATCCGATGCTTTTCAAAACAAGAATGCACAGTGTACTAGGATTTCTCTAAAAGAAATACATAGCTAGCTGTTTATGGCCAAGAGAAATTGAATGTAGTTAGGAGAAAAGAAAGCACATTTAATTTTTCATACTTAAAGTTTTTATGTTCGTTGGAGTATATGTCTTCTCACATCATCAGTTATGTGCAGAAACCTAACCCTGCTGGGCTGGCTGAATTTTTGAAACCATTGAATGAAGTGATTGTGAAAGCTGCTGCATTGACAGAAGGAAGGAGATCTGATTTTTTTAATCACTTGAAGGCTTCTGTTGACAGTCTCTCAGCTGTAGCATGGATTGCATATACTGGGAAGGATTGTGGTAGGTGCATGGTGATTCTTTTCTAGGATGGATCTTTAACTTTTGGTATCTTATGAGTCTTATGTATTTTTTCAAGGTATGAGTATGCCCATTGCACATGTTGAAGAAAGTTGGCAAATGGCTGAGTTTTATAGCAACAAGGTACTCTTGATGCTTGTTGATTTGTCTTGGGCAACTTTCATGATAGTCTTCCATATAGGATGAAAATACAGAGTTTCATGCAAGTGATGGAATTTCTTAATATTTTATGAATACAATAGTGTTGTTGTATCTTGAATCAAAAATAGTTTCTAATTACTTCAAAATGCATGTCTATCCACTTCCTGAGCTACAAGTCCTTAATGGCAGAGAAAAGACATGAAGGATGATCAATAGCCTTAATATTTATATGCTTATACTCATTAATTTTGATTTTGAAAACTTGATTTGCAATTGGCTTATATTTTAACATTTTAAATACAGAGTGTTGTATAATGATCTTGCACTAGCATACAAGAGTTTTCCTTGCACTTTCTTATCTCACTGCTATTTTAAGAGTAAAGGATACTAATCTTTCCTTACTTTTATTGTGATACTCAGGTACTTGTTGAGTACAGAAACAAAGACCCAAATCATGTTGAGTGGGTCAAAGCTTTGAAAGAGTTGTATGTACCTGGTTTGAGGGATTATGTGAAAAGCTTCCATCCTTTAGGCCCTGTATGGAGTCAAACAGGAAAAGTAATTGCTCCATCAAAAGCTAATCCTCCAAGTGCACCTTCTGCCCCTCCTCCTCCGTCTGCGTCTCTCTTTAGTTCTGAATCATCTCAGGCTTCATCTTCTAAGCCAAAAGTGGGAATGTCGGCTGTTTTTCAAGAGATTGGTACAGGAAATGTCACGTCAGGTAGATTATTCTTACTCTTACTATTTTGATTGAATATTCATCATTTATGAATTATAAACTTTACCTTATAGGTCTGAGAAAGGTTACGGATGATATGAAGACTAAGAATCGCACAGACAGAGCTGGAATTGTTGGCGGCAGTACTGTAAAAGAAAGTCATGCTGGTTCACGTGCAGTTGCTAAAGTAGTACCTCCGAAATTCGAACTTCAAATGGGCCGCAAGTAGGTTTATAGTGTGGTTATGCTTTAGTTGCTATGATGTATATTAAATTCAATGTCCCAATTTCACTAGTCCACATATCCTTTACCTAACTAATTGTTTGATACTGTAGGTGGGTTGTTGAGAATCAAATTGAGCAGAAAAGTCTTATCATTGAAGATTGTGATGCAAAACAGTCTGTATATGTTTATGGATGTAAAAACTCCGTGTTGCAGATTCAAGGTATTCATAATTATATTATGCGCTTCTTTCTGAATTTGCTATCCTATCACTTGATGAAAAAAGGCCAAATCACTTTTAACTATTTTTGCAGGCAAGGTCAATAATATAACTATTGACAATTGCAAAAAGATGGGAGTTGTATTTCAGGTTCGCAAGACATTATAATTAGAGATTTTATAATATTAGATCATGAAATCATTTCTTGTAGATGAAAATGGCAATTCATTTTTTGGTTTTATAATGTAGGACGTTGTTGCAGCTTGTGAGATTGTGAACAGTAATGGGGTTGAGGTTCAATGCCAGGTACCTTGACTCCTCCTTCTTCTTTTTCGAATCACATCAATTCCTAGGCATGTCCGATTCAATCTATATTATTTATCCCAATATTTTGCTAGTGGTACTGTCAGCTAATCTTATAACCGGTGAGGTGAAAAATACAAAGATTTAATAATAAATATGTGTACTTGATTGATACATCTAATATGATTTACATAAACTTATGCTTGCTTTCACAAATAACAGGGTTCAGCTCCTACAATTTCGGTGGACAACACCTCCGGCTGCCAGTTATATCTGGGCAAAGACTCTTTAGAAACATCCATATCCACAGCAAAGTCAAGTGAGATCAATGTATTAGTTCCTAGCGCCGAGTCTGATGGTGATTGGGTATGTTTTCACGCTCCGTTTCTATATTTAACATTAGTTTTACTATTGTTTGTATCCTATAATCTACTAGTCCCAAGTTTGGCTCCTCATCATCTAAACATTGGTGCTCTCAATTTCAATATAGCCTTGCCTCTTTCCCCCTACTTTCTTGAAGGCAAATTTGATGCTTTAACCACTAAATATTGTAAAATGTGTGAGAGTTTCTTATGTTTCAGCGTCATCTTATGTTTCAGGTGGAGCATTCTTTGCCACAACAGTACATTCATGTATTCAAGGAAGGCCGTTTTGAAACTACTCCAGCTTCTCACTCAGGTGGTTAAAGTTGAAGGGCAATTGAGAGTTTCTCATTATTTTTACATCATCTTTCCTTGGATTGCTGTAGGAGTGGCTTCAATTCCTTGTTTCTCTGATTCATTTACAATCATCTAGTTTACCATACATATTCTTGCTCGGCTGTCTGTGCTTGTTATTTTTCTGTGGCTTGTGGAACCATTCAGTTTTTTTGGTTGTGTGTCAGAGTTTGCTTCTGCTTGAGCTTTTTCTTTTGTTCAATGGCAATGCATTTTGCAATTGAACTATCAGGTTTCGAAAGACCCATACATTTGTGTTCGATATCTTGGTTTGATTCTCAAGGTTTGCATATTTGAGGACAGAACAATGTACTTAATTAATGCTATTTGTATAATTCAAATTAGTAACTTCTAGTTTGTATTTATGATAAATTTGAGTTTTACCAATATATGATAATAGTATTTTAGTTAAAATATTTTTCATTCCAGTTTAAAAATATGTATGAATTGTTTTTAATTGATCAATTGGAACAATTACTTTGAGACAATATTTTTAATTGATCAACTTGATCAATTAATTTGAGACGGAGGCAGTACAGAGTGTAGTTTAACTTTGACAATGGCTTTGACTATTGTTCAAAATAGGTGAGGCCCATAACAGGGGTCTACAGACTAGCCTATATAGGCTCAGGTCAGACCATACATTATTTTTAAATAGAAAAAGCTTAGGTTTTTTTTATAAGCCTATTTAGTTAAAAGGCCTAGGCTAGGCCTCAGGCCTTAAAAAAATCTTTTAAGCCTATCAGGCCGGCCTATTTAAATAAATATGAATATTTTTTTATTATCATTATATTATGTTTAGTACTTTGAATTAAAATACATTAATGAAACTTGGTTATGTTGAAGAACTTGTGAAAATAAGATGAAAACACATTATGAACATTGTTCTCATAAGTTCTTCTAGTTAGATAGTCTATTTAAGCATTATTTTAATTGCTTATTTACATATATCTAAAACAAATAGGCTTTTATGTAGGCTAACAGACTAACCAAGCATTCGAAAAGGCCAGACTCAGGTCTAAAAAATAAGCATACAATAGACTATAGGCCAGACTTAGACTTCAGTTTTTTTGACAGGCTTAGGCTTGGCAAAGCCTAGCTCGGCCCAGCCTATTTCCACCCCTATGCTCAACTTTGTTGGGACCTTATAATTTTAACTTTCATAAGTGTACTTGAAATTGAAATAAATTTTTAAAAAATTATAATCTTATAGGAAAAATACCGCAACCCTTGAGCGCGGACGACACAAACATTTAAAAACATCAAACTTCGAACCCGTAGGTGATGCACAAATATACACAAAACTTTGAACATGTATATGGTGCACGATGGAAATGGCTAACACCTATATGGTTTACACTACAGAGCGAAGGCGGTAAGACCTTCATAAATATCGTTCTTGAACCAAGTTTTTACATAGCGAAGACGGTGAGACCTTTATAAACATCGTCCTTGAACCAAGGGACATGGAGTTGAACCTTGGCAAAACTCCTCCTCGGAGGTGCCCAAAAAATAGCTAAACATATATCATTGAAACGACCATAGTAACTGGGATAGAAATACCGAACAAGGAGTCGACAGAGAGCGGATATAAATAAGACTAACAAACTTAATTTATTTGATACAAACTCCGAATAAAGGATTGACAAGGAGCGGATATACATAAGACAACAAACTTAATTTATTAAGTCAAATACACTTAACAAACCCAAAAAATAACTAAACACATATCATTCAAACGACCATAGTAACTGGAATGGAAACCCTGAACAAAGAGTCGACAAAGAGCGGATATACATAAGACCAACAAACATAATTTATTTGATACAGACCCCGAACAAGGGGTTGATAAGGAGCGGATATACATGAGACCAACAAACTTTTTTATTAAGTCAAATACACTTAACACTTTTTACTTGTAACATACAATGACTCTATATAAATATTGGAGCACAAATAATTATATAAAAAAAAGATGATTTAAATTCGCATTAAAACTCTTGCTAACATGTCCCTACAAATTAACAAGTATAAGAAACAAAACAAAATCATAAAAACTAGGTTGCTAACTTGAAGGGGGCCATCATTTCGATTTAATTTGTGTTTGGGTTGCCGCGAACAGTGAAGATTTGTGATACTATTTTGGTAATAATGGATAGCTTAACAAAATCGGCTCATTTCATTCTAATTCGACTTAACTATCCGTTGGAGAAAATAGTAGAGCTGTATATTGAGAATATTATCTGTTCGCATGAGATTTCATTCGATATTGTATCTGACAAGGATCTGAGGTTTACGCCTAGATTTTGGGAGAGATTGCATAAAGCTTTGGATACGAAGTTGCGTTTGAGTTCTGCTTACCATCCGCAGACCGATGGTTAGGCGGAAAGGACTATTTAATCCTTAAAAGACTTGTTGAGAGCTTGTGTTATAGAATAAAGAGGATCTTGGGATAGCTTTTTACTGTTGACCGAGTTTACCTACAACAACAGTTTCGATTCAAGTATTAGAATGACACCGTTTATAGCGTTGTATGGTAGAAGGTATAAGACACATTTATGTAAGTATGAGTCGGGAGAGGGTATTGTAATTGGAGTTGAGATTTTCCAACAGACGATAGAGAAGATCAAAGTGATCTAAGAGAATATGAGAGCTTCACAGAGTTTCCAGAAGAGCTACCATGATAAGCGAAGGAAATCATTTGAGCTCCAAGAGAGAGATCATGTGTTTCTGAGAGTTACTCCAGTAATTGGTGTTGGTCGAGCTTTGAAGTCTCGAAAGGTCACTCTTCATTTCATTGGTACATACCAGATTTTGCAGAAAATAGGAAAATTGGCCTATCGGATTGCTTTAACAATGTCAATTGATTGATCAGGTAGTGCAATCGATTAATTCTGGGAAAATTAGAGACAGTGGCTAGTGGAACTGATGTCAATTGATTGACATCCTCTGTCAATCAATTGATGCTATATAATTTTTTTTAAATCTTGAAACCTGAATTATGTGTTATTTTTTGACGATTTATGTTATAACTTTAGTTCTGTAAGTCAAAATAACGTGTCGTTTGAAGCGTTAGAAAGCTAACGCGAATCACTACGCCAAGGTGATGGTTTAGGAGTTTAATAATGTATGTGAATATGAATAATTGTTATTATGGTGGTGGTAGTTTCAAAAGGGAAACTACGTTATTGTGTAATGTTTATGTTTTGATGTTGTTTATGGTACATTGCATGATTAATTTTTATGATCATTATGTTTGCATAATGAGTTGATTAAATTGTGTGTGAGCGCTTGATTTGTTTAATGGTTACATGAAATACATATTATGGATGCTCTATGGATAATTATGTGAAAGTACCTAATCGTTGTTGTTTATAGTTCGAAGGGAGACTATGAACATGGTGTCGTTGTTGTTGCATCAATTTATCATAAATTTCTAAGTTCCATCTTCTAAAAATTATCCTTGTTACTTAACAATCACCTTCAGAAAACATCAGGGATTTACACTCTACTCATATATCATCAGCCATTACATTGCTCCTTATCCTTCGAGAAATAACCATCAACAGTGTCTGATCATTCTCCCTCAAGGCGCTCCAACTTGATTAACAAACAAAATCTCGAATCCATGTCACCTTCAGATTTGGGAAACAACAAAACTTCAGCAATACTTGCACGGTCGCCATCAGCAGCACACTGAACCTACAACTTACAACTGAAACATATTCGAGAAGCAAAACTTCTCCCCCACTTATCTCAAATTAACTCCTGCATATAATTGATTAGAAAGCAAACAAGTACGGACAGTGTTCCCCACACTTGTCGCGTACTAAGGAACATCACGTCAATAGTATTCAACTGTCACACTACTCTACTGTCTCGACAACTTGGTCGGACGGACTGACCTACTCTGATACCACTAATGTAACACTCCATTTTACCCGGCGAATATTATTAAAATCAGAGTGACCAATTTTTAACATATAAATATGATGCTACATTTTCTACTTAAAACAACAGCATTTAACCGCATGTAAAACAAATACATAACACTTAAAACTCGAATGGACCGATAGCAACATGATTTAGTCTTTGAAAACAAAACAACTTTCATTATTTAAGCAGCGGAATCACAAATTTCAACTTCATGACATAACATCTTTGTCCAACTGAAAACAACTTCAAAACAACAAAGTACTTAATAAAATCAACTTAAAATTCAGCAACTGAAGTAACAAAAATAATAAAACAACAAGCGTTCATCCCCCCGATAAATACGTATCAGAGCAACAACACCGACTCGAACTAATGAAGGTAAACAACCTTCATTCTAGATTACCTGCACGTTACCAACATAGGGATAACATTCAAACATAAGGGGTGAGATATCGAACAATATAATCGGATGTATGATAAATACTATATTAAAATCAGTTCATACAAAATCACCGCTTCACAACTAATTACCAATATTTACACAACAGTGTCATCAACACGATATAATAATTATTTCGTCATCACCGCAACTCAACATAAAAGTGCAACATGAAATGCGACTCGTTACAATGCACATGCATGTGGTACCAACAGAGCATAAGCTCCCAACTTATTATTGCCAATTAATAGAGACATCAATAAGGCATAAGCCTTTAACTTTAATCTTTTGTCAGTCCAGGCCAACTTACAGAGCATAAGCTCCCAACTTTTATGCTATGTATGCAACAACATTATGAATGCAACAATAACAACAACAACAATTCAACATTGGCAGAAGTTTACAACAAACAACAACGACAACAACAAGTCAACAACAATTCAACACTGGCATAATCCCACAACAAACAACAATAATTCAACACTGGCATAAGCCTACAACAAACAACAACAACAATTCAACATTGGCATAAGTCTACAACAAACAACAACAGCAACGGTTCAACACTGGCATAAGCCTACAACTTGGTTTTGCCAATCAATAGAGGCACACAACAAAGTTCACCACCACCTACAAATTCTCATCTTTAATATCTATGTTACAACAAGTTTATACAATCCAATGTCTTAACTGAAATATATCGCAACTATTCCACATAATTATTCGGACAATCCAACTTTATCCGGCTAATTGATTTTCTGCTAAAATTACTAATATCTTTTGTTCTGTAATGCTATTATCAATTCCATATTGTTACTTCTAGTATAGTACTACCTGCTAATTCATACTATTAATGTTATTCACTTATTAATTTTAGCCACTAGTTACTGTGTTATTCTTCTGCTAATTTATTTTCTACTATCATCAATAGTTAACATTTTTCTTCTATTGTTAATTTTCTGCTCATTATTTTTTTTGATGTTAAAAAAGTATTCAACTAATTATATTACCAAATATCACTATAATTTAATCACGACATGATTTCTACTAACTACATGTACATGAATTAATTATTAATACTAACAGGAACTACTAAAGCACTAAGAAGATGAGGGCAATCACCACACTGCCTAGTGGCTAGCGTCTCTCTCTCTCTCTCTCTCTCTCTCTCTCTCTCTCTCTCTCTCTCTCTCTCTCTCTCTCTCCCCTAAATGGGACAGGTGCCCCTTCTCCATTGTATGGTGGCAGGCGCCACCTTCTTGTCTCACATGGTGGCAGTCACCACCTAGGCACTTAAATATATTTAGTTATTGTGGCACTCGCCACTAACAACTTCACCGGTTCATATGTTTTAATTTTTTTCCAATTTTCTAATATTTCTTCGATTCATTTTTTCACACTCGATTACCACAGACCAAAACCACATATAATCACGCCAATATATTATCTATAATATCCTGACATATTTTCCACAGTATATTTATCAATTGTAATACTACAATGATATTACAACTTATGACAGTCAACACCAATTCATTCTAGAATAACAACTTCACGACATTCATAACATTCATTCAGATAGAAAACAACAACAATTCTTTATAGTCTGGGACAACAATTAAACACATCAACAAATTTTACACAAATCCAATCCCTACATAATATTCATCATAAACCCCATTATAGAGTAAGAACCTCACCCTTACCTTGATTGAAGGTCGCTCTATAACTCTCCGATCGTACCTAAATTTTTGCCCCTTTTTTCTTTCTCTGCAACTTCCCACGAACCTTTTCTCCAATTCTTTCTCTTTCTAATTAACCTAAACTTCATAATTTTGTTATTCTATTGGGCCTAACTTCTACACCCCCACTTATGCTACATACAACCATAGAAATAAGCCCATATAATTAATCTCCTAATATTCTAATATTATTACTACTACTAATCAACTAATAATAATATAGCAACTTATGTCAACAACTCACAATATTTCACAATTTCAACAAATAATTCGAAAACATTTAATTAAATTAACAGGCGTTACAGCTACACTTGATAGGAGAGCAGAAGTAAGATCCTAGTATGAATTAAGGTTAGTGATATGAGTGACTCACACGTGTGAGAGGGGATTGTTGAAATTCAAGTTAAGTGGAGAAACGTTAGGTATATAAGAGAATATCATACTCGCATTTCCTTAAAATTTGAAGTAGATATGTGATCTCAATGTCTCTTGAATCCTAAATGTTTAGTCTATTGACACTTTCGATACTCTTCAGACTTACAACTCTTTGCAAATATTTAGAGTTCTATGAATTTGGTAATGGGATTTTATGATTGTTACTAGTCTAACATCTCAAAATTAATCTAGACTAATTATTTAGATAATACAATTAAGAATATTTTAGTTAATTAATTAGTCACAATAAAAAGTAATGTTAAGTGAAAAGAATAATGTAAATGAAATATTTTTAGGTGAAGTAAGAAATAAAATGAATTGATGTTGACAAATCTGTTTTTCAAGAAAATGTGTGAGTAGATGATGCTTTATCAAAGTTCTTTTATATAAAAACAAGGAATAAAGGACACCTAATATATTACTAATGTGCATAAGAAAAGAATTGTTTGGATAAATTTATCTTATTGTGAGGTCCTGATTTTTTGTTTAGATTCGAGAGCATTGTAATTTACATGTGTGGGGGAATTGGTATATGTCTTGCCTCATCCCTACTGTTGCATCTTTTCCACAAGCTAAGAAGCATGTTAGTTTCTAACTTTTATGATTATTTGATTGCATGGCTTTAACTTGCTACTGGTCTTGTGTGATATGATTTGGAACTTAAGTAAGAAATTATTCACTTGTTATGATGAGATTATGTAATGTAATATTCTGTTTGAGATATTAAGATCATTTTATGTAATGTATTACATATGAAAAAGATTATGGGAAGCATTCAAATTCTATAAACTTGCAAATCAAGGTGTGACTTGTGCAATATAGAGTGTGGGTCATGTTTAGGAGACGCTTCAACTTCAAGCGATGATTAAATTTAAAGAACTCTAATAATTGTTGCATCAATGATTAAAAAAAATTGATTACACATTTTAATCAATTTATTTCTTAAATTGATATATAAGAGAATAATTATTTTTTAATAGTAGTTCGTAATATTAGCGAATTTTGCTTTATACTCCCTCCGTCCCAAAATAAGTGTCGCATTTGATAAAATTATTTGTCCCAAAATAAGTGTCGCTTTAAGTTTTCAATGCAATTTTAATTTTTATCTTCCAATTATGCCCTCTAATTAATACTCTTAATTTATTATTCTCTCACTTTACATTTATGATCATTCAAATACACCAATAATAAACAGGGATAGTTTTGTAAAAACACTATTCTCTCTCTTTCATTTATTACATTTTCTTAATCTATGTGAAATGACCAACTATGACATATATTATGGGACGGAGGGAGTAATACAAATATAAAGTTGTGTCATTAACCAACTTCGCAATTGTAATAATCACAAAAATATATCATTAATCATTTATTTTACTTATAATTTAATAATCATCTTCACTACTTTATTAACCAATAAAAAATACATACTATTAATCATGTTTTGACACAAAATTATAAATGTATTAACCAACTTTTACACTTCATTAACCAATTTTATTTTACTATTTAATAATTTTTTTTTATGTTTGAAAACTCACTAACCAAATTATGAACTGTATTAATCAACTTTATACATAATATTAATCATAATTGATTTACTACGTAAGATTTAATATTTGATGTTAGAATACTCGATAATCAAACTCAGGATCGGTCCAATCAATTCAGAGCCCTGTTTTAATTAAAGAAATAGGCCTAAATTTTTTTTAAAAACAAAATTAATTTTAATAATTAAAAATAACACATAAAAAATACAATGGTATATTAACCAAACAAAACACTAAAAAATTCAAAGTATTTTTAATTATAAATTTTATGTTTTTAATATTTTTTATCTAATTATTAAAAATATTAGACCCCCTAAAATTTGAGACCCGGTGCTGTAGCACACTCTACATTTGTGCAGTGTCGGACCTGATCAAATTATGAACTATATTAATTAATTTATAACACTCAATTAACCAACTTTACTTTATAATTTAAAATTATTTTTTATTTTTTATGTTAGAATATATATTAATCAAATTCTAAACTGTATTAACCAAATTTTGATATTTTATTAATTAAAATAATTTTTAAAAAATAGAAAAATATATCAAAAGCTAAAATAATAAAAAAATATATTGTTTACGTATTTATAAACATTGTATTGTATTGAATGTAAGTGCATGAATTTGGTGTCATGATATATATATATATATATATATATATATATATATATATATATATATATATATATATATATATATATATATATATATATATATATATATATATATATATATATATATATATAATCTTGTTTGAATTTGTAGAATATAAAACAAAATAAAATTGTACATATGAAAATGTCACATATACCTATTAAAATTTGAAACACAACTTTTGAGCAAAATTAAATAGAAAAAATTATTGTCCTTTTCCAATTTTATTTTTCTCAATTAGACCATCTCCAATGGTAGTTTCTTCTATTGAGTTCTCCACATGTACCATTAATTTAATAATTAAATATGCCATGTCATAATAGAGTTGCATTGCAATGCAACAACTAAAAGATTGTAGTACCCAATCAAATTAGGTTATGAGGTAAAGTTGTGGGACCCATATCAGATTTTTATTAAAATTAAAATTAAATAAATTCTTTTAATATGATGTGGCTTAGTGGGTCCCATAAAGAACTCAAATGTAAGTTGCACCATTGGATATGGTATGTTTCTATTCTCTCCCCTGATAACTTAAAACTAAAGGATGGAATCAATTCCATCAATTTTGTAATTCATGCTTTCCTTATTCCAATGTCCAAACATACCATAAACTATTTACCCTCCAAAGAAAATAAATACCAACATAAAAGAAGAAAAGAGAAGAAAAAATGAAAATAAATAATATAGATATAGTAAGTGTAGAAGTTTGGTGTAGAAACTAAGAAAAGTGATGTAAAACATTTTGTCAATAAAAAAACAAGAAAGTAATGTGAAAGTGTGAAACATTTTCATCTTCATTGGGTTAGTAATTTGGTTTTCTTTTTCAAGTTCCTTATATAAATAAAACGACATCATCTTCAAAGTTCAAACTACTCAACTCAAGAATTTACTTGGTAAAACCTTAGCTTTTGAAGCCATGGCTACAATTTCCAATCCTTCATTCCTCCTTTTCCTTTCCATCATCACCATTGCATTCTGCTTTGCTGGTTTGTTCTTTCAATTCTACATTTTTCTTCCAAAAGAAACTTTTTTTTCTCTTTTCATTTTCCGGAAAAGTTGAAAAGCAACGTTACTTTCTTATAACTTTCTGTTTGTAACTACTTAACACAAAAATGAAAGTTCGTATTTTTCTCACTATGAACTGCGAAAATACCAATGACCCTTCATTCAATTTTAGATTTTGATTCCATTTTCAAACTGTTTTAGTCTTTTAGAATTGATTTGGCTTAATGGGTCTTTTTAAATTCGTTTTTCAGATTCGGAATCCTTCATCGGAGTAAACTATGGCCAAGTCGCCGACAATCTTCCGGCGCCGGATGCTACTGCCAATCTGCTCAAATCCACTTCCATCGGAAAAATCCGTCTCTACGGCGCCGATCCCGCCATCATCAAATCACTAGCCAATTCCGGTATCGGAATTACCATCGGAGCTGCCAACGGCGACATTCCCAATCTAGCTTCAAATCCGAACTCAGCGACTCAGTGGGTTAACTCAAACGTGTTACCATACTACCCAGCAAGCAACATCACACTAATCACCGTCGGCAATGAAGTCATGACCTCCGACGATAATGGTCTCAAATCACAGCTTTTCCCGGCGATTCAAAATATCCAAAACGCCCTCAACTCGGTCTCACTCGGTGGCAAGATTAAGGTTTCCACGGTTCATTCTATGGCCGTGTTGACTCAGTCGGATCCTCCATCATCCGGGTCGTTCGACCCGGCTCTTCAAAGCACACTGAAACAGTTGTTGGCGTTTCAGAAAGATAACAAATCACCGTTCACTATCAACCCATACCCGTTTTTTGCTTATCAAAGTGACCCGAGATCCGAAACACTTGCGTTTTGTTTGTTTCAGCCGAATTCGGGTCGGGTTGATTCGGGTAACGGTAAACTTTACACAAACATGTTCGACGCTCAGGTTAGTTATCAATTTCATTTATTTTATGGTAAAATGTTGACTTCCAGTCAACAGACAACAGTAAATCTCTGTCCTCTGCTTGCATGCCACGTGTCTAAAATGTTCCCTTTGAAAGCTTGAGTTTGATCTGAAATTAAAAACCATACAATTCTGTTCCTTTCATTAAGTAGTCAGCACTCTCTATCCTAAGCACACATCTTTGTAGAACTCAAAATTATAAACTATATTAAAAAAACAATAGTGATCAATATCAAAATATTAATAATAAAGAAATATTATTAATAAAATAATAATATAGTTAAATTTTTAAAGAAATTACAACTAAAAGACAAATTATAGCTGAATATATTATGAAGTGTTAAATAATAGCATAATTTTAAAAATGTACACTTATTTTACGACAACTTTTTAGAAATAAATAATTTATTATGGAACACGATATATTACCTCTGATTTTTAATATAAAAAAGAATTAATTTTTAAATTTATTAAAAATTAATATATTTAAATTATATGTATTTTAAATACATTGATTTTTTAATAAACTTTAAAAATAAACTTTTTCTTATATTAAAGATTGAGAGAGTACAACGAGCCTAAGATAGTTTGTCTAATTCTGAAACTATTTTTGTAATGATAAGGTGAAATGTAATTATTTTAGTTATGATGATTAAACTTTGAACTTGCAAAGCAAGTTTATCCCTTTTTATTTCAAAAGTTTCTAATTTTGTAACGGATTTCTATTCCTTTTGGTGTGCTACAGCATATAGGTTAAAAAGTCACGGTCACGCATCTTCTTATTTTAGTGTGGAAATTTACAGAAGTTGTTATGTTGGACTATATGCATATACAATAATAGGTTTATTCAGCAATTTAACGTTACCATGGTGGTCCACAACTAGGACCTAATATTCAATTCTAGATTCACAACTCTTTACATATATCTGCATTTTATTTAATTTTAAGGTTTAAATAGATTCTCATGCTAATGTAACACCTTAATATATCTTGTAACTATAGTCATTTTTTAATAACATTTTAAAATTCTAACAATATATAATTACAAGTAAGACTCGTCCGAACAAAATGTTCCTATTTTCACTATGTTCCTATATATGTCCCTTGATTTGATTTTGATGATAAGAATATCATTGAATTGCATGTTTTTGACAGGCTGGCTAATTGTTCAACCACATGGTCATGATTAATTATTGTAGGACATAGAATAAAGTAAAAATGGACCATAGTGAATTTCAAAAATAATTCTTTATTTTTTGTTAATTAATAACAAGAAAAATTACAATGTTGTTTCTGAATAACAACAAATCTGGGGCCTCCCAATTCCAACGGTCTAATTTTGCTTCATTTTCCATTTGACTTTTTATCTTATTTGCTTACTCTTATTATCTAACCTAATATTTTCTCTATACAGTGCCCTAAACATTTTAATAATCAAATAACTGAACAAAACTTTGGATTTGAATTAGGTTGATGCTGTACATTCAGCATTGAGTGCAATGGGATTTCAAGACATAGAGATAGTAGTTGCTGAAACAGGATGGCCCTCACGTGGTGACAACAATGAAGTAGGACCAAGTCTTGAAAACGCCAAAGCATACAATGGAAACCTAATTACACATCTTAGATCATTGGTTGGTACACCATTGATGCCTGGTAAATCCATTGACACATACATTTTTGCTCTCTATGATGAAGATTTGAAACCTGGCCCTGCATCTGAACGTGCTTTTGGCCTTTACAAAACCGATCTCACCGTTACATTCGATGTCGGCTTATCCAAGTCTACCCAAAAGGTCAGTGTAACAAATTAAATTTGTAACTAACTTGTTACTAATAACTAACTCTTATCTCTTATCTGGTGTAACTAATTTGTAACTAACTTGTAACTAATAACTAACTCTCATCTGATGTAACTAATTTGTTAACTAACTTGTAACTAATAACTAACTCTTATCTGATGTAAATAATTTGTAACTAACTTACAACTAATAACTAACTCTTATAATATAACTAAGTTGTCACTAACTTACAACTAATTTGTAACTAACTTGATATCTCTAACCGTATTAAGAATTACGAATTACGAGAATAACAGTTGTCTTGTTTTTTGTTTAATCTTTATTCAGAGTCCTCCGGCGAAATCGACGCAATGGTGCATTCCAAAAGGAGGAGTCTCTGATGTTGAATTGCAACTAAATCTTGACTATGTATGTAGTAGGGAAGGCATAGATTGTGGACCAATTCAACAAGGAGGTGCTTGTTATGAACCTGATACAACACTATCTCATGCTGCATTTGCAATGAATCTTTATTACCAAAAGTTTGGAAGAAATCCTTGGAATTGTGATTTCTCTCAAACAGCAACTCTTACTTCACAAAACCCAAGTAAATTTTCTTTATACCTTTGTGCTTTTATGAATTAATGTGCCTAATGAATGTTATAAAATCAATGAGTTATCTAACTGATTTTTTCTCTACTCTCTTTTGTAGGCTACAATGCTTGCATTTATCCAAGTGGAAGTACATGAAAATGCAGAGGCTTGAGTTTGTGTCAGTTGAAAATTTATTTGTATTAGAATTAAATGAATGAATAAGATCTACTTTTATTCTCTTTAGTGTCCTTTTATTTTATATAATTCTACAAAGGATTTGGATGAAAGATTTTAATATAAAAAATAATTTTTAGATAATAGAAATTTATAATTTTTTTAAAATTATTCGAGCAAATCAATTGTTAAGATAAAAAATATAAAGAATTATTAAAAAATAGAAATTTAAAAAATATTTGATTTATAAGTTATATTTAAGAAATGTCAAATGATGTCTAAAAGTAAAAAATTATTAATTTTTTAAAGTTATTCTTCTTATTTTTAAAAAAATTTAAACTGACCATTAAATTTTTCAAAAAAATTACAACTTAATTCCTAATAACTTTAAAAAACGCAAATTGATATCTATTTTTTGAATTTTATAATTTACTTGCTTTGTTTAAGATATATCACAATTCCATCATATAATAGAAAGCTACTCTCTCTTTCCTGTTTATTTAACAAACAATCATACCATAACAGTATCTTATTGAAACAAAACAAACACACCATTATGGTTTCAACACTGATGTTAAATACTTGTTGGTCCTCAAATTTATATGCAATGATTAATGGAATTGAGTTTCATCTTATCATTGAACTGATTACATCCACTTAATATAGTGATGAGTAAAAATCATAGAATTTGTTATAGAAGGGAACTAACACTTAACAAATTCCTAACTAACTCTAACCCAGTTTTTAACAATCTCTTAACTAACTCTAACCAACCATTATTGCTTTATATCTCTCTATTACTCCTTCCCCTAAGAGTAGGATTTAGGGGTGTGCAAAATATTCGGTTGTGAGGCCCAAATTTATAACCAAATTCAAATTCATTTTAAATATTCGAATATAATTAAATGATTATTAACCGGTTTATTCATTAATGGTTAACGTTTGATTATTCATTTATATAATTCGGATATAATTAAATGATTATTAATCGGTTAAATTATTTTTGGATTCGGTTATAATTAGGTTATTATCCAAAATTAATCCAAATATTTTAATTTCATAATAAATTTTTTAATTTTCAAAATAAAAAATATTTTTAAAATTGGATATTTTAAAAAATCGATTATATAATCATAACCAAATCTATAACCAATTTTATGACCAATTTTGATGGAAATGTGATTATGGTTATAAGTCCAAATCATTTAAATAGTTTTAAAATGATTATGGTTTGGTTTCTAAAAATAACCAACCACACACACCCTTACCTAAGATTAAGGTGGATTTAAACAAACCATTTTAAGTTTGGTATGCAAGGTTTGGAAAACAATAATGCCCAAAGATTTTGTTAGTGTATTAGCAATTTATGCAGGGCAGAAACATGTTTGACATGCATTTTCTTTGACATAAATTCATCTGTGTATGTCTAATTCAATGTATTTTGTTTGTGCATGAAGGATTAGATTATGAGAGAGAGAGAGAGAGAGAGAGAGAGAGAGAGAGAGAGAGAGAGAGAGAGAGAGAGAGAGAGAGAGAGAGAGAGAGAGAGAGAGAGAGAGAGAGAGAGAGAGAGAGAGAGAGAGAGAGCACTCAAGTTGCACAAAGAATTGGGGAGGAAGAAAAGACACAAGAAGTTTAGTGAGAAGAGATTTTAATAAAATACTTTTTATGTGTTGTGTTCAAGACCATGGTATTAGAATTCAAAACTGGATTATGCCATTAAAGGTTGTTTCTTAGAACTTCACGCAACTAGATTTGGTCCAAAGTAAAAACATGTCATTGGGATCACTAGTCCAATCTAAATCACTATAAATTTGAAGGGTTGATTTTTTATCAATGAGATCAGACATAAGAAGACGGTCATGTGACAAGTTGACACTCAAGTGCCTCAAAATGCACTTAACGACTAACAAGTGACTTTAAGTGAAGAGGCTATAAATTTTCATGACTTATTAACAATGAAGGCTAAATCATGTCTTGTTAATGTTACATATTTGAGGGGGCCTGCAATGGACTTATATAGGTGACGTCATGGAATGTATCAGCGTCATTCTTACCGAGTTTGCAGCGACTGAGCATGGGTGTCATTCTTATTGAGTTTGTATCCCTTGAAAGAAGATCTATGACATATTTGGATTGAGTTATTAGTAGTGAGCCATTAGCTCGATAGGTGACTCCAATGCCAGAAAAGTAAGCAGGTTTACCTAGCTTCTTCATGAAAAACGTATCATGAATCTTTTTTATGAGGTCTAGCACCAATTTAGGGGAAGAACAAGTCATAAAAATAGCATCTACATAAACTAGAGCTTACAAGGTAATGGCTTAAAAGGAATAGATGAAAAGAAAATGATCATGTCAGATGTGAGTAAAGTCAAACTACATAAGGGCTTGTGCAAGCATTTCTAACCAAGCTCTAGGAGATTGTTTAAGCCCATATAGTGCCATATTGAGTTTGAAGACTAGATTCTTGTCCTTGGAGACAAACCATGGAGGTTATTGCATAAACATTATGGATCTATGTGCTTGCAGGTGAGGAAGATCCACATCTGAAGTGTTAATGACAAGAACGCATAGAAATAGTTTTCAAACTTGATTATGATAGTATAACCAAAGCATCTTATGACTCCTCAAGAAAAGGACTCAAGACCAAAGTGCTTGTACAATCTGAAACTATCTAGCAAAAGTCTTGAAGCTTTTTGGAGAAAGCTGTGAAAGCTCGCCAGGTCATGTATGTCGATCTATCTGAGTGAAGTTGAGTATTATAAAAGTAAGGTAGTAGCTTAAGAGTACTAAGGAAAATCACACTCACACTTAAGACATCTTTCAAAAAATGTTTCTATCTTGAAAATTATTTTATAACCAAAAAAACAAGTGATTAAAAAGTTGTTCAAACTATTTTTTAAACAATCTAATCCTTCCCCTTCCAAGAGGGGTCGGGTTGACAATCTACCTACTTCTATTGAAAGAGGTTCACCAAACGGGTTCGCTTGGTGAAGGGTGTTAGAACAAGATTTGTTCTGATCAATTATCTTAGTTTTGATGATAACAATAATATGAATTTTGCTTAAGATAATATGGTACTCTAATCCAATGCAATTTCCTTTTCAGGAAATATATAAAGAGTATGCATAATTCAGCGCTCAGAAGCTTTGTCTCAAAGGGTTCAGCATGCAACATCAGAACATGGTCTGGCAAGACATCAGAAGATGGTCGAAGCAGAATCAGAACATGGGTCTATGGAAGCATCAGAAGAACATGAGATCAGAAGCACTGAAGTTCTGATGGTATCACGCACAGAAGCACTTCAAGGTCAGAAGATCAGAAGATGCTTTGCACCAAGCTGTTTGACTCTGATGATATTCAAACGTTGTATTCACAAACATCAGATCAGAAGGAAGTACAAGTGGCAAGCTACGCTGACTGACAAAAGGAACGTTAAAAGCTATTAAAGGCAACGTCAGTAGACACAGCGTGAACAAGGCTCGAGGTAGTTGACAAAAGCGTATAACATTAAATGCGATGCTGTACGGAACACGCAAAGCATTAAATGCACTCAACGGTCATCTTCTCCAACGCCTATAAATATGAAGTTCTGATGAGAAGCAAGGTTAACGATTCTGAAAAAAAACAACTCATATTAACTTGCTGAAACTCTGTTCTACTCAAAGCTCAGAATCTTCATCTTCATCAAAGCTCACTACATTGCTGTTGTAATATATTAGTGAGATTAAGCTTAAACGTTAAGAGAAATATCACAGTTTGTGATTATAGCTTTTAAGAAGCAATTGTAATACTCTTAGGATTGATTACATTAAGTTGTAAGGAACTAGAGTGATCGTGTGGATCAGAATACTCTAGGAAGTCTTAGAGGTTATCTAAGCAGGTTGTAACTAGAGTGATCGTGTGGATCAGAATACTCTAGAAAGTCTTAGAGGGTATCTAAGCAGTTGTTCCTGGAGTGATCAGTGTGTGATCAGAAGACTCTGGAAGACTTAGTTGCTGACTAAGTGGAGAACCATTGTAATCCGTGCGATTAGTGGATTAAATCCTCAGTTGAGGTAAATCATCTCTGCGGGGGTGGACTGGAGTAGTTTAGTTAACAACGAACCAGGATAAAAATAACTGTGCAATTTATTTTTTATCTATCAAGTTTTTAAAGCTACACTTATTCAAACCCCCCCCCCCTTTCTAAGTGTTTTTCTATCCTTCAATTGGCATCAGAGCGCCGGTTCTAAGGTGCAAGCACTTAACCGTGTTTAGAAAAGATTCAGGAAGAGAAAAACGCTTCAGTAAAAGATGGCTGATGAAACTGCAAAGTCTACATCTACATCTGGCTCTGCTAAGCAACACAACGGTAACAATGGTTATACTAGACCGCCGGTATTTGATGGTGAAAACTTTGAATACTGGAAAGATAAACTGGAAAGTTACTTTCTTGGTCTAGATGGTGATCTATGGGATCTTCTGATGGATGGTTACAAACATCTGGTAAATGCCAGTGGCGTAAAGCTGACAAGGCAAGAAATGAGCGATGATCAGAAGAAGCTTTTCAGGAATCATCATAAATGCAGAACTGTTTTGCTGAATGCTATCTCTCATGCTGAGTATGAGAAGATATCTAACAGGGAAACGGCCTATGACATATATGAGTCTTTGAAAATGACTCATGAAGGAAATGCTCAAGTCAAGGAGACTAAAGCTCTCGCTTTAATCCAGAAGTATGAAGCCTTCAAGATGGAGGATGATGAAGACATTGAAAAGATGTTTTCAAGATTTCAAACTCTTACTGCTGGATTGAGAGTTCTTGACAAGGGATACACAAAGGCTGATCACGTAAAGAAGATCATCAGAAGCTTACCCAGGAGATGGGGTCCTATGGTAACTGCATTTAAGATTGCGAAGAATCTAAATGAAGTCTCTTTGGAAGAGCTGATCAGTGCCCTGAGGAGTCATGAAATAGAGCTGGACGCAAATGAGCCTCAAAAGAAAGGTAAGTCTATTGCATTAAAATCCAATATCATGAAATGCACTAACGCTTTTCAGGCTAGAGAAGAAGATCCTGAAGAATCAGAATCTGAAGAAGAAGATGAACTGTCCTTGATCTCCAGAAGGCTAAATCAACTCTGGAAGAACAAGCAAAGGAAGTTCAGAGGCGTCAGAAGTTCAAAGAAATTTGAACGTGGAGAATCTTCTGATGACAGAAGATTTGACAAGAAGAAGGTCATGTGCTATGAATGCAATGAGCCTGGACACTTCAAGAATGAATGTCCAAAACTTCAGAAGGAAAATCCCAAGAAGAAGTTTCATAAGAAGAAAGGTCTTATGGCAACCTGGGATGAGTCAGAAGATGATTCAGACTCTGAAGATGAGCAGGCTGACTGTGCGCTGATGGCGACAGAAGATGACGGATCAGAATCTACATCAGAATTAGATTCTGAAGAGATATCCTTGGCTGCAAAAAGGACAAAGCACAACATGTCGTGGTACCTGGACTCTGGATGCTCACGACACATGACAGGAAGAAGGTCTATGTTCCAAGACCTGGTGCTTAAGTCTGGAGGAGAAGTCAAGTTTGGAGGAGATCAGAAGGGCAAGATAATTGGCTCTGGAACTATAAAGTCTGGTAACTCTCCTTCCATTTCTAATGTACTTCTTGTAGAAGGATTAACACATAACCTCTTATCTATCAGTCAATTGAGTGACAATGGTTATGATATAATCTTTAATCAAAAGTCTTGCAAGGCTGTAAATCAGAAGGATGGCTCAATCCTATTTACAGGCAAGAGGAAGAACAACATTTATAAGACAGATCTGCAAGATCTTATGAGTCAGAAGGTGACTTGTCTTATGTCTGTTTCTGAAGAGCAGTGGGTCTGGCACAGAAGATTAGGTCATGCTAGTTTGAGAAAGATTTCTCAGATTAACAAACTGGATCTTGTCAGAGGACTCCCTAATCTGAAATTCAAATCAGATGCTCTTTGTGAAGCATGTCAGAAGGGCAAGTTCTCCAAACCTGCATTCAAGTCCAAGAATGTTGTTTCTACCTCAAGGCCATTAGAACTCTTGCACATTGATCTGTTTGGCCCAGTCAAAACAGCATCTGTCAGAGGGAAGAAATATGGATTAGTCATCGTAGATGATTATAGCCGCTGGACGTGGGTAAAATTCTTGAAACACAAGGATGAGTCTCATTCAGTGTTCTTTGATTTCTGCATTCAGATTCAATCTGAAAAAGAGTGTAAAATCATAAAGGTCAGAAGTGATCATGGTGGTGAATTTGAGAACAGATCCTTTGAAGAATTCTTCAAAGAAAATGGTATTGCCCATGATTTCTCTTGTCCTAGAACTCCACAGCAAAATGGAGTTGTAGAACGAAAGAATAGGACTCTGCAAGAAATGGCCAGAACCATGATCAATGAAACCAATATGGCTAAGCATTTATGGGCAGAAGCAATAAACACTGCATGCTATATTCAGAATAGAATCTCTATCAGACCTATTCTAAATAAGACTCCTTATGAATTGTGGAAGAATAAAAAGCCCAACATTTCATATTTCCATCCTTTTGGATGTGTATGCTTTATTCTGAACACTAAAGATCATCTTGGTAAGTTTGATTCCAAAGCACAAAAATGTTTCCTTCTTGGATATTCTGAACGCTCAAAAGGCTACAGAGTATACAATACTGAAACATTGATTGTGGAAGAATCAATCAATATCAGGTTTGATGATAAGCTTGGTTCTGAAAAACCAAAGCAGTTTGATAATTTTGCAGATTGTGATATTGATATATCAGAAGTTGTTGAGCCAAGAAGCAACGCATCAGAAGCAGAGCTTCTCAGAAGCAAAGAATCTGAAGATCAAGTATCAGCTTCTCTGGAGAATCTAAGCATTTCTGAAGAACCATCTGTCAGAAGATCATCCAGACTCATCTCTGGTCATTCAGAAGATGTCATTCTTGGAAAGAAGGATGATCCAATCAGAACAAGAGCATTCCTTAAGAACAATGCAGACTGTCAATTAGGTCTTGTATCTTTGATCGAGCCAACTTCTGTTGATCATGCTCTAGAAGATCCAGACTGGATAATTGCTATGCAAGAAGAACTGAATCAGTTTACAAGGAATGATGTTTGGGATCTTGTTCCTAGACCAGATGGATTCAATATAATTGGTACAAAATGGGTCTTCAGAAACAAGCTCAGTGAGAAAGGTGAAGTGGTAAGGAACAAAGCCAGACTGGTGGCTCAGGGTTATAGTCAGCAAGAAGGGATTGACTATACAGAAACCTTTGCACCAGTGGCCAGGTTAGAATCTATTCGTCTATTAATTTCATTTGCCACTCAACATAACATCACTCTCTATCAGATGGATGTTAAGAGTGCCTTCTTAAATGGTTATATAGATGAAGAAGTTTATGTCCATCAACCTCCTGGTTTTGAAGACTCTATGTCTCCTAATCATGTTTTTAAACTAAAGAAATCGTTGTATGGATTGAAACAAGCTCCCAGAGCTTGGTATGAACGCTTAAGTTCTTTCCTTCTGGATAATGGTTTCACTAGAGGAAAAGTGGACACTACTCTCTTTTGTAAAACTTTTAAAAGGGATATTTTAATTTGTCAAATATATGTAGATGATATTATTTTTGGAACATCTAATGCTATACTTGGAAAGGAGTTTGCTAAGTCTATGCAGGCTGAGTTTGAAATGAGCATGATGGGAGAACTCAAGTATTTCCTTGGAATACAAATAAATCAAACATCAGAAGGAACGTATGTTCACCAAACCAAGTATGTGAAGGAACTTCTGAAGAAGTTTAATCTTCTAGACTGCAAAGAAGCCAAAACTCCTATGCATCCAACATGCATCCTAGGTAAGGATGAGGTAAGTAAGAAGGTAGATCAGAAGTTATACAGAGGTATGATTGGATCTCTTCTATATTTGACTGCTTCTAGACCTGACATTCTGTTCAGTGTTTGTTTGTGTGCTAGATTCCAATCTGATCCTAGAGAATCTCATTTGACTGCTGTTAAGAGAATTCTAAGGTATCTGAAAGGTACTACTAATGTTGGCTTAGTTTACAGAAAATCTAAAGAATACAACTTAGTAGGATTCTGCGATGCTGACTATGCTGGAGACAGAATTGAAAGAAAGAGTACTTCAGGAAGCTGCCAATTTCTTGGAAGTCATTTGATCTCCTGGTATAGCAAGAAGCAAGCAACTATTGCTCTATCAACAACAGAAGCAGAATATGTCGCTGCTGCTGGTTGCAGTACACAGATGCTCTGGATGAAGAGTCAGTTAGAAGATTATCAGATATATGAGAGTAACATTCCTATATTCTGTGATAATACTTCTGCTATATGTTTATCTAAGAATCCTATTCTTCATTCAAAGGCTAAACATATTGAGATTAAACATCATTTCATAAGGGACTATGTTCAGAAGGGTGTTATATCTTTAAACTTTGTGGATACAGACCATCAATGGGCTGATATCTTTACAAAACCCCTGGCTGAAGATAGGTTTAAGTTCATTCTGAAGAACATCAGTATGGATTTATGCCCAGAATGAGAAGATGAGAAGTTCTTACGTATGAGTATCTTCTGAAATGAATGTGTTTTTTTTTTGAAGTTCTGATTGAAATCTTTTAGAAATTATGATTCGGTTATTACTAACGTTTCATTGTCTAAGTTGATTCAGAACCTCTTTTAAAGCAAAACAGCTGTAACGTTTTATCTCGGGATGGTAAACCTGTCGTTACTGTTCATGGATAAGCGCGCGTGCAGTTGAAGGGACGCCGACCATAGGTAACTGTGCTAGTCACCTCATTTGTCTTTATTATCTCTCCTCATGTCACGTAACATTAAATGCTTTTCATCATTTACTCTCTTTCAGTTTTCTTTTCAAACGTTTCTTTTCCCTCTTATATTTCTCTCACTTTGCATTCAGTTTCTTTCTCCTTCTCTATCTCTTTGCATTCCTCATCAAGTTTTTTCTCTCTCTCTCCTGTTTTTTTTCTCTTGCTCAAACAAAGTTTTTTTTTTTTTAAAAAAAATCCTAGTTCAAACCTAGCGTTCATCTTGAATCCTTTGTCTGGATCTCTTAATCATGCTCTAAGCCTGTTGAAGATCTATGACTCAAAGGCGGCAGATCTCTGCATATCTCGGGATGGCTCTCCTAATACCTCTCAAGACAGACCTCTTCTTTGATGTTGTTATCAATTTTCACCCAAAGACAGAAGACTTTCTTGAGTTATGGGAAGAGGTTAAGAATGATATTCTTAACTTCTATGTTAAGAGAAAGCCCCGTTTGCAACAGCAGTTCTCTGTCTGTGAACTGTCCCTCTCTTCCTCTTTGGTCTCTTGGATCTCTCCTACAGTGGAGGTTCTAGTCTGGAAGACAAGAAGACCACAGGGATTCTTGATGGGTTGACACAGAATGTGTCTTGCTAGGGTTTTGTTTTTAATTTTTGTAGTCATTTCCTCTTGGGATGACTTTTTATGTATTTGCTAGGAATGTTTCTCATCTTGTTAAACATAAGAACCTTTTGTAATATCTTTTGATTATCAATGAAAAGTTTCTTTGTTTTTACATTCAAGTGATTTTATTTGTCGTTTTATTCATCTGAATCTTTTGAAATATTCTTTTTGATGTTATGACAAAAAGGGGGAGAAGATAAATGATAAATGATTTGATTAATCTATCAGTTGCTGGGTAAAGCTCCCACACATTCACTAACAAGAACTGCAAGTTCTATATGGTTTAAGTGTTTTGCAGGTATAAAGAAGTGAAGAGAATCTTCAAAGCAAACACAAGAAGCAAAACCATAAGAAGTGTTATTCTGTAAAAAGAATAAGCTCATGGAAACTGAAGCAAGCTGAGTGCTGTCAAGCTTCAGAAATCAGAAGCAAGAAAGAAGAATGAATCAGAAGCACTGATAATAGAATTTGATCCATATTTGTCTATTTGCTCTGACAAAATTCTATTTGCTCTGATACATTATTTTAGCCTATATGGCTCTGATACATATCATGTGTTCTAATATACATTTTATGTTCTGACTCGTTCATGCTGACTTTTGTCGTTTAGTTTTTGTTCTGTAACATTTCAGGATGTAGAGATGCTCTGATGATGCTCTGGTATATTCAACAATGTTCTGATACAAATCTAGCATGAAGTGATGTTGGTAGAAATTCAAAGCTCTGAAGCTATCCGAGGGAAGCAGAAATCAGAAGCTGTGAATGTTCTAAAGATCCAGAAAACTCAAGTTCTGAAGCTGTCCTAAATGGAAGCAGAAATCAGAAGCTGTGAATGTTCTGAAGATCAAAGAAATTCAAGTTCTGAAGCTGTCCTAAATGGAAGCAGAAATCAGAAGCTGTGAATGTTCTGAAGATCAAAGAAATTCAAGTTCTGAAGCTGTCCTAGATGGAAGCAGGAATCAGAAGCTGTGAGTGTTCTAGGGATCTAAAGAAATTCTAGTTCTGAAGCTGTCCAATGGAAGCAGAAGTCAGAAGCTATGAATTCTCTGAAGACAGAAGCTTATGTGATCGTCTCTACCGAAATAATCAGGGAAGTCTTTTATTAAAGTTCTTCGAGTATTTATTTCAGGGGGAGATTATTTATCTCAGGGGGAGATTGTTAATCTCAGGGGGAGACATATTCATATGCTTATGCTATAGCTGTGTAATTTGTCTTTTGCCGTCTGCTCTTTCTGATCGCAAATTCATATCATTTATATATGTTTTTGTCATCATCAAAAAGGGGGAGATTGTTAGAACAAGATTTGTTCTGATCAATTATCTTAGTTTTGATGATAACAATAATATGAATTTTGCTTAAGATAATATGGTACTCTAATCCAATGCAATTTCCTTTTCAGGAAATATATAAAGAGTATGCATAATTCAGCGCTCAGAAGCTTTGTCTCAAAGGGTTCAGCATGCAACATCAGAACATGGTCTGGCAAGACATCAGAAGATGGTCGAAGCAGAATCAGAACATGGGTCTATGGAAGCATCAGAAGAACATGAGATCAGAAGCACTGAAGTTCTGATGGTATCACGCACAGAAGCACTTCAAGGTCAGAAGATCAGAAGATGCTTTGCACCAAGCTGTTTGACTCTGATGATATTCAAACGTTGTATTCACAAACATCAGATCAGAAGGAAGTACAAGTGGCAAGCTACGCTGACTGACAAAAGGAACGTTAAAAGCTATTAAAGGCAACGTTAGTAGACACAGCGTGAACAAGGCTCGAGGTAGTTGACAAAAGCGTATAACATTAAATGCGATGCTGTACGGAACACGCAAAGCATTAAATGCACTCAACGGTCATCTTCTCCAACGCCTATAAATATGAAGTTCTGATGAGAAGCAAGGTTAACGATTCTGAAAAAAAACAACTCATATTAACTTGCTGAAACTCTGTTCTACTCAAAGCTCAGAATCTTCATCTTCATCAAAGCTCACTACATTGCTGTTGTAATATATTAGTGAGATTAAGCTTAAACGTTAAGAGAAATATCACAGTTTGTGATTATAGCTTTTAAGAAGCAATTGTAATACTCTTAGGATTGATTACATTAAGTTGTAAGGAACTAGAGTGATCGTGTGGATCAGAATACTCTAGGAAGTCTTAGAGGTTATCTAAGCAGGTTGTAACTAGAGTGATCATGTGGATCAGAATACTCTAGAAAGTCTTAGAGGGTATCTAAGCAGTTGTTCCTGGAGTGATCAGTGTGTGATCAGAAGACTCTGGAAGACTTAGTTGCTGACTAAGTGGAGAACCATTGTAATCCGTGCGATTAGTGGATTAAATCCTCAGTTGAGGTAAATCATCTCTGCGGGGGTGGACTGGAGTAGTTTAGTTAACAACGAACCAGGATAAAAATAACTGTGCAATTTATTTTTTATCTATCAAGTTTTTAAAGCTACACTTATTCAAACCCCCCCCCTTTCTAAGTGTTTTTCTATCCTTCAAAGGGAAGCGAGCATGATGCTCTTACTTCTTTATTCCGACTTCTTGTTGTTCTTCCTTCCTGGGCACCTAGCACCCTAGAGGAGTTTGTTATTGTCGTGGCTACTAAGGACCTAAATTTTGTTTAGGGTTTACTTGCGACTAACAGGCGAAGCCTCTTTGCGGATGCCTCCCATACTTTTTCAGGATTAGATCCCTTGTTTCTATTGTAGTTGTTGGCCAGGACAATGTTCTGGGCTCTGGAGAGCTTTCAAGGGAACGAGATCAGCTGAGGGAGAGGTGTGAAACGCTTGAGCGGAAAAATTATATTGCAGAGAAGGAATTGGATGATCTTCGGGATAATGGTGGTGCTCTTAGATCTTTGTAGAAAGAGGTGGATCGGTATGGAAGACCACCCATCTTGGTTGCTTTGATAAAGAAGTTGGAGGCATCCCTTAGTGACAGTGAGAAGCGCTGTAAGAGGGTTTTTAAAGATGCGATTGAAGCATGTCAGTTGTTTTAAGCAGATCGCAAAGATCTTTAGCAGAGAAAGGATGATCAAGTCAATTCCTTGAAGACTCTAGAGGAAAAGGCGGTTGTTGCTTGGCAAAAATCTTGGGAATCCCTTCAACAGACGGTAGAGGTCGTGTGCAGGGTCCGGAATGAGATGTTGGAGAAGGCACAGTTGTTTTTTCTCTACCTTTGTATCACCTCCGACCAGTTGGACTCTTTAGAATATGCTTTTGAGAATGATACTGAAAGTGTTCCTGGATTTGAGGAGCCTGGTGATGATGACGTCTGAGTATTGTTTTGTTTTTTTGTTGCTTTATTTTCTCCTATAATATTTCATTGGTCCTTGCACCTTGGTTTGTAAATAATATTTTTATATATGTGTGTTTGAGTTATTATCTTTAGCATGCTTGTGCTTTTTGGTAATTATGTTCCTTATTTATCTGTTATCATTGTCCGGCTAGGATCCAAGGAAAATCAGGATTCAAAAAGAGTTGGGGCTTGCTTTGGAACCCTTCAATTTGCATAATTTGTTTTTTGTAAAAAGCAGTAAATGATAGTTTCTTAAAGTGTAAATGGCCTTAAGTTTTTTGCGGAGCCGTGCATGATTGTTTTGCTCTGAATCATGTTGCATTAAGACGTATGTGTTGTCTTCATAGAATGTCGAGATAGTAGTCTATCGCACGGAGGAAACATTTTTTGCAGTTTGGCGTGTCCGTATGTTGGATTGAAACTAGCAGAACATGAGTTCGGCTATGAGCGTGTATGTTCCCCGTTGTACTTCTAAGTATTACATGCCATACCAGCTAGACACGACTATGCCTTAATCATGTTTATAAGGATAAGGTATGAGTTTGGTTAATCATAGTGGTGTTTCGAATTAAACTTACAGACGAGGGACATGAAATCAGCAATATGCGGCCATGTTTTGAAATGCGCTATGTATCATAGAGGATCTTACCCCGAGGAGATAGCTAGGATTGAGGTGGACATCTTAAGGCTTCATCATGTTTGCTCTTGGAATGGTTAGATATAGAGGGGGTGCCAGCTATGCGTGAAAGCAAGTATTTCTTTGACATGGGGTATTTGAATGTTGTATTCGGACGTGTGAAGTATCGCCGATAGCACCCCTTGGGGAATTACTTATTGTAGTTAGACATGTAAAGAATCTCTGAAAGCTCCCCTGAATTCTGAAGGCACGCGAGGCACTGAGGGAAATTGATTTTTTTAGTTGGGCTCTCAAAGCATGACCAACCAAACCCTTGAATTCTGAAGGCACACAAGGGGCAGGGGGGATTTATTGTTGTAGCCACGCGCTCAAAGCATGTGCGATAGCACCCCTGAACTCTGAAGTTGCAAGAGGTGTTGTGGAGAATAGATTGTTGAAGTCTGGCGCTCGAAGCGTGTCCGACAGTGTAACACCCGAGGCCGAAGAAGGCGAGGTGTGGTTGCACCGCATGTAACACCTAAGGCCAAAGGGGGCTAGGGTGGTCACCACATCGAAATGAGAGGGATCCTGATGTTGTGCAGGTATGGGACTGCATGGTTGAAGGAAAGCTTATAAGGATTGATGGGTACTACCTATACTAACAAGATGCATCTTCTTTTCTGTAGCTCGTTCCATAAGAACTCCATAGTTAAGCGTGCTTGGCTTGGAGCAATTCTTGGATGGGTGACCTTCTGGGAAGTTTCCCGAAAAGCATGTGAGTGAGGACAAATCATGCCGAAGAGACCCGTGTTGGTTTGTGGGGTCAGTCAACCATTCTGAAAGTAGTATGGGGCGTTACAAATGCTATCAGAGCCAAACCTCTCCCAGTACGATGTGGTTCGAGGACGAACCATGCGGAAGCTGTTGGGCATGTAACACCCGAGGCCAAAGAAGGCGAGGTGTGGTTACACCGCATGTAACACCTAAGGCCAAAGGGGGCTAGGGTGGTCGCCACATTGGAATGAGAGGCATTGTAACACCCCATATTTTATATTTATTAATTTAATGGGAGTTTAAATTAATTTCTTGGATTATTGGTATTTTAATTGGACTTAAGTTGGAAATTGTGTAAAATAAGCTATTGGGCCAAGTTGTGGTTAGTAATGGAGGGGGTGTGATTGATAGGCCCTATTACTAAAGTTATTTTGCTTTATTTTCATAAAATAAGAAGAAAAAAAAAAGAAATTGGAAATTAGAAGAAGAAAACCTAAGAGGAAGAGGGAGAGAGCTCATGGAGAAAAGAGATTTTCGTATTCATGGTGCAGCCCTCACAAAATGGGTCATAACTTCCTGCTCGTAACTCCAAATCAGGTAATTCTCGAAGATTCAGATTCTACACAAAATTTCCTTCGATTTGATATATTAATTCGTGTCAGGGAGGTTCTCGATGAGGGAGATAAGCGAGTTTGAAGATTGGGAATTCTTGCTGAAAATGAAGAAAAGAGGCTTACGGGTTTGATGGAGAAGAAGGGGAAAAGTCCAGATTTTTGGCTAAGGTAAGGGGGGACTCTTCCGATTAATATCTATTATCGGGTTATGGATAATAGGACTGATATAGGTATATTATCTCATGTCAATTGAGTCGTATGATAGAGTTGGGATTTTGGGGATGTTGGTTGATAATGATCTGTTTTGATGAATTCCATGAATTTGGTGTTGTATGATGTTTGATGATGCATAATATATGTTATATGTGTGTATGATATATGTTGTCTGGTTGTTTTGTGGTGTTTGATCAACTTGAATCGAATTGGTCGAGGTTGAGGAATTTGGGATTCAGGTTCGTATGCTGTCAATTGCGATGGGGGTCTCTGATCTGGTCAGTTCGCGCCGCGTCCAGTTGTTGGCGCCGCGAACAGCTTGGCAGAAAGCTTAAGGAAAATTATTTCACTCAGTTCGTGCCGCATCCCTTGTTGACGCCGCGAAGGCGTCGTATCCTGGCAGCGCGTCGCGAACATTGTGTGGCGCCGCGTGCTGCTAGTGATTTTGGAAAGTTTAAAGATGCATAACTTTCGAACCGTTGACCCGTTTTAAGTGTCGTTTCGAGCAGGATGAAGCTTATGAAATATTCCTTGTGTTATAATAATAAAATGAGCAGCATCTTGAATTTATTTTATCATCATTTGCTTGTTTTGATGTATGATGTGTTATGGATATATATGATAAGATATGACGATGTATGCTATGTTTAAAATATGAGTCGTATGATGATTTGTTTGAATGGTATGACGAAGCTTATGAGACATCCTATGCGAGGATATGAGTATGATGTGAATATTTTGTTAGTTTGATGGATGACATATTGTTGACATATATGATGAAATGTGACAATATAAGATGTTGTTTTGAAAAATATTATTATGTGATGATTGTTGAGAATTGTATGATGATGATTGATTGTTTTTGGAATGATGTGGATACATGTATGTTATTTCTTATTGATGATAATGATTGATGCGGATACATGTATGTTCTTTAATGATGATGATGATTGATTGTATTTGAATGATGCTAATGTATATAAACATACTTTGATGATGATGATGTTGATGATGATGTTGATGATGATGATGAAATGAGTATTTGAAGATGTTACTCATTAGACTTGACGATGGTATAAGTATGTTCATGTATGTTTGCATTCATTCATATTCATTGATGATGTTGTATCCATGATGATGTGTTGGATCAGTAAAGGGCATGATTCCCATTGTGTGGAATCTGTGCTGGCAGGGCCGTATCTTGATGATGTTGGATCGGTCATGGGTTATTCCCATTTAATGATGTTGGTACCACATGCATAGTGTCAGTTCATACATATGCATACTTTTATAACATGATTGGATGTATTCCAGTGTTATAATTATTAATGATGTGTTGGTTGATTGTTTTGTGATGATAAAACTTGTCTGAATTCTGGATATGTTTTCAATTGGGAGAATGATGTAACTATGATGTGTTATTATTTATGATTCAATAACATTTATTAATTTGAATGAGACTCACCCTTACTGTTGACATTTTCAGATTGGCGAGTAGCGGCTTTTGGCTTTGGTGAGGATAGCTCATAGGCCAGTTTGTTTAAGTATAACGTCGGTGTCATGCTCTGATATTGTAACACTGGGGAACGCTAGTTAGAGTCTAAGATGATACTCTGTTATGTTGTTATTATATTAATTTTGTGGGATATTGCATAGATGATGTTATGCATATCCGTATGATGGATTTTCCGCTGTGTTAACATGAGATGTTTATGAGTTATGATGAATTGTTCCTTAGTGAAAGCATGACAGTGGATTTATGATAAATTTTTTTAAATTGAATTGTGGCACCCTTGTTTTCATGTTTTACTCTGAATTATTTTATTAATTTCCGCAGGGTTTAGAAGGGTGTTACAGGCATCCTGATGTTGTGCAGGTATGGGACTGCATGGTTGAAGGAAAGCTTATAAGGATTGATGGGTACTACCTATACTAACAAGATGCATCTTCTTTTCGGTAGCCCGTTCCATAAGAACTCCATAGTTAAGCGTGCTTGGCTTGGAGCAATTCTTGGATGGGTGGCCTTTTGGGAAGTTTCCCGAAAAGCATGTGAGTGAGGACAAATCATGCTGAAGAGACCCGTGTTGGTTTGTGGGGTCAGTCGATCATCCCGAAAGTAGTCTGGGGCGTTATAGACAGCACCACTGGATCTTCATGTGTGCAAAGTGCCGAGGGATTTTGATTGATGTAGTCGGACAAGTAATGTGTCTTTGATATCTTTCCTTCATGTTTAAGGCGTGCATCAACTATATTGGTTATTCCTCGGTTCGTTGCAACGTGCATTCGCGTTTTGGTGCCCTAAAAAGAGAACAATGCAGAAACGAGAACAACAAAAGTATAATATATATATAATTTTACCATTATATAATTAATTTACAAATAAATTCATTAAACATTACGGTCGACCGCGAGTGTGTATCAGACACTTTTTCTAGCATGTGGTATCTTGGTGGCTTGATGCTCGATAGATCCGGAGGGCTCGACCTTAGCTTGGGATGTATCCGACCTCTGTTGCGTGTTTCCGAGTCTTTCCTTCGGGGTTGAGATTGGCACAATTTGCTTGGGCTTGGACCTGCTTTGGGAGGGCTCTCGTATGTCTAAATGTTGGGGGAATTCTGACTAGCATTTGTTTAGGTCATCATATTTCTGATGCTTCTTGGGCTTCGTGTCATGCATAATCTCTCAGGTAGTTATTCATTGGCATACTCCATGGGGCGTTGACCACCTGCCTTTCGGACTTGCACCTTGTCAGCTCTCGTAGTTTTTCTTTAGGAACATAATATGGGTGTTAGAGATCTTTCCAGCTGATGGAAAGCCAAATGACCCTCACCTACTCCATCGGTCAGATACTCATGGGATCTTTGATCCCCTAAGTTACCTCACCCTCGGGACCAGGCACTGGTTGTTATGATGATGACATACCCAGCGTGAGGCCTTTACGATGATAGATACTTGACATTGGTTTTCTGGGACGGTGTCGGACCTGCCACACCTCTTGGAGGTGATTCCTTCTAACCTTGCTCGTGTCTGGGTTAAACTTTTGCCTCGGATTTGATGAACCCGAACGAATGTATATTTGGTGGGGTTGGACTCGTAATGTCGCTCGACTGAGGTCAACATAAACTCGATCGGCCTCGGATTTGCGAATCTAAATTTCAATCTGTAGGTGCTCATCGACCAACTCTCCCGAGCATTTGAGGCCGATACCACCCGTCGATCGGGATGTCCCCATACTAGAGCTTGTTCTGAGGCGTCTATTGGCTTCGTTATGTGGTGGCTCATAGTCGACGTAAGTGTCTATTCGGTGCCAGATCGAAGTTTGGTAGATCCAAATGGCGCAGATTTGAGATTTCGGCTTCTTGCGGTTTCGATTTATCCATTGGAGATCTCTTTGGAGCTCAAATATGAGGATCGAACGTAGAATTATGGAAATCATAGGAATCCGAAGTCGATTCCGACAGACGACACCATTGTAACGTTGCGGAATCAAAAATGGGGATAGTTGTGGAAACTATGATGGAGCAAAGCTTCCGATGCATTATGTCGATGTGATACCGTGAATCGAAGATTGCAATCACAATGCTTCTTTAACCAAAGATATCGGTCTTGATGCGATGTCGTTAATCAGTGTTCATTATCTTCGATACAGTGGACCTAAAGAAGGGTACCTACATAGTTACCACTCCAAAGCCCATGTCACTTTAGGGTTCAAGATATATGATAGTGAAAGTGAAGATTGGAGATTGTATACCTCCTTTTAAGAAGGCATTTATACCTTGGGCCTGACAGAGCAGGCAGAATAATAAGCCTGATACTATTGAGCCTTTGGCGCGGAGCAGTGGATCCTAGATCTTTGATCGGCAAGAAACCGTTTAAAATTATTACTTTAATCAAAATAATATTGCATATATGTTTTAATTTTTTTTATAAAAGTAATTATATGAAAAAGGTAAAAACAACATATAAATTTAAACTTAAATATTTTCAAAAATATAATGCTAATTTAGGTAGGGCGAAATCTTTTCGACATAGGCTATATCCTTAAATGTATTTGAGAATTTTGTTTTACTTCTCCATTTCTGCAGGAAAAAATTCCCCATTTTAAAATTCCGAACGAAACAATCTCCGCATAGATCCTAACTACCGCGTCAATTGACATCCCTAATTTAATTTAATAAACATCAATTAAATTGAAAGACTTTTAAACTATTTCAAAAGAAAAAAGAGTACCAAATTAATCAATGTGTACAAATTTAAAAATCAACAAACATTTTCAATTCGATAATATGTTTGTCGCACGCTCGCGAAAAATGAACAGAGTCGCCACCAATATATTTATCCCATGAGGGAAAGGAATATCAGAAAACCTAACAAAGGGTAGGAACAGGGTCTTGCGACCAGAGAATCAAGGTACGGGAGTCGGTTACGCGAGGGGAAGGTATTAGCACCCCTCGCGCCCATCGTACTCGATGGTATCCACCTATGTTTGTTTCTATCTAAAGGGTGTATAACTATGTCTATGTCTAAATGCGAATGAATGCAAAATGTAGGGAAAATAAAGAATTGTACTCGCACGGGCCCTACCCCGCTGCCTACGTATCCTTTTCAAGAATCAGAGTTACCGTAGCTCGGCTCACGATTTTCTGTTTGTTTTTGTGTTTTTTAGTTGGGCGGCGTTAACGCTCACACTCTTGCATAAGGGATCGCCTAGGATGCAATGGAGCGGAGATAACTTGCCCTTAAGAAAAGAAAAAAAGATTGGTTTGTGTCTTTTAGGGTAATTCCATGATGACGAGAACCCACTACAAGGTCTCGCATCACTTCCTTACTTTTGTTTTAAGTCTGAACATTTATTAGGTTTTTTGAAGTGTTTTTGGTTGGTGTTTTTTATGGGGATTTTAACTTTGTGACTTAGATCATACCAAAAAGAGTTTTGTTTTGCATATTTAGAGAACGCACATCGAGGCCTACGCCACAATCGTTTCTCTAAATAACGGTTAAGAAATACATCGAGGCTTCACACCTCAATCATTTCTTCTCCGCTAAATAGGAAATACAACAAGGAGTTCTTTTGTGAATATTTAGAGAATGCACATCGGGGCCTACGCCACAATCGTTTCTCTAAATAACGGTTAAGAAATACATCGAAGCTTCACACTTCAATCATTTCTTCTCCGCTAAGTAGGAAAGAACATACATCGGGGCCTACGCCTCAATCATTTCTTTCCTACCATGAAATAAAGCAACGGTATGATCTTCATCGATTTTTATTAAGTATTTTAAAAGTTGAAAAAGAAAAGAATGCGATAGGGAACTATTTCTAAATTCTAGTCTAAGTTGTTCTAATTCCTATTTATGTACAAAAGGAATCTAAACTAGGCCAAAAATATGGCCAAAGTCAAGTAACAAAGTCACACAAAAAGTCATATAGAAATCGACATATAAATGGTACAAAAGCAATTCAAACATAAATGCAAAATTAAACTAAAATACTATCATTTTATGGCGTTTTTATGAAGGAAATTAAATGTCAAAATTAACCTAAAAATCTACTATTTTTTATGAGCTTTATTGGTGTTAAGGGAATTCTAATTCAAGCCTAATTTGTACTAAGAAATCTAAATTCTAACAAGCCTAAACTAGTATTTTTTTATTACTTAAAAATCTAACCTAAATGGTGATTATTTACTCTTTTATCACTAAGAAAAAAAGGAAAAAAAACTATGTTAAAAAACGTAAATTCTAATGAGGAAAATATGTGACCATGGGGGTGCCAAGTTGAAAATGGTGGTGCAGTTCAGAGTGAAGCTAGCGCAGGCCCATAGGAGGAAGGCCCAACAGATTTTTTTGTTATCCAGAAAAACACAAGTGGTGCGCTGGGTTACAGGGGGTGAGATTAGCAGTATCGGGTATGAAGGCCCATGGTTGCTTGTGTTCAGATTTGTTTTTAGTAATTTTCATGAAAAGAAGAATTAGTTGTGATAAAATAAAAAGAAGATAATTAAATTGGGAATTAGGGTTGGTGATGAGCGTCGTTCCCAATCCCTTTCTCATCCTCGTTCTCTTCTTCCTTAATCGCGAAACGCGACGGCGCCGGAGAAGTCCTCTTCTCCGATCGACCTTGATTCAAACAACAATACCTCATCCCTCCGCCTTGCGTTTCCCTCATCTCAATTCGCGACCTCACATCAAATTCCAAACGAAAGCAAACAGATATGATAAGCTAAGAGAAGGAGAGGATCGACTTACCTAGTATGAAGATCGGGAGTGAGACGAACGAAAACGATGGAGCTTCCGGCGCAAACTCGAGCGAAATAAACGCACCAAGAAGAGAGTTCCTTCAGGTGAGCTTTGATTCTTTAACTTTTTCCTTTCGCGAATTCCTTATCTCTCTGCTTTGATTCTTCTTCTCTTCTTTCTCGCATTCAATCGTTTTCTTCTTCTTCTTCTATTCTTCCTCTTGAATTCTGAATATTTTGCTAGCGTTGAAATTGTTGTCGAGGGAGAGCGATGATGATTGGCAGAAGTTGTGGAGTGAGATTTGCAGAGGTTGAGCTCGATTGAACGGAGCTTCCAATGCTGAAGCTCCTTCAATGGTGGACAGAGCTTATGGTGAGGGTATGGGATTGAGGGAGAAGCGAGAGAGGGATGAAGGAGGTGGTTATGGTGGTGGTGAGTGAAGATGGAGAATGGTGTGGAGAAGATGAAGATGGATGAGAGGAGAATGTGAGAGTGATGAAGAGTGAAAGGTGAGTGTGATGAATGAAACGTGTCCGAACTGAATGAGATGGTGAAGAGTAGATTATATAGGGAGAGCTGAAGATGGATTCAGTTAGAGGAGGTTGAGGGTGAGCCGTTGGATTCTGAGAGTTCTGTCATGATATTGAAGGGTGAGATTGAGAGTTGGTTATGAGGGTTATAAAAGTTGGTTACAATTCTGTTTTTCTGTTACTTGTTAGTTGAAGTTAGTTAGGAGGTTAGGTAGTTATTGAGTTTGAAGATTCTGTTATGTTGAGCTGGCAGGTAGTTACATGGATGTTAGTTTTCTGTTTGGAAGTTATGAGATGGATAAGTCAGTTAAGGGACTGTTGGGAGGTTAACTGTAATGAGTTTTTTCTTTTTGTTGGAGGCTGTCAGCTGGTTTTAATGATTGATGTCTGCAGGGACTTCGGGCATGGATTGTAATTTGATGGGGCCGTATGTCGCAGAGTGATATGTATGTGTGTATGCTGCAGGGGTGATCTCAAACAGATGTATGATGGAGCAAGGTATGACTGCTGAATCTGGTATAAGCATTTGTGAAATTATGGACTGTTAGTCTGAGTTAGGACTGAATGTGCGGGGCTACGGTTGATACTCGGTGGAGTTGGGCTGAATGTTTAACTTGGAGCATTGCACTGCATTTGCAATGTACAGGTCTGTCTTCTTTTGAAATAAGCTTCCTGTGCAACATTTTGTTAAGTGTTTGTAGACATTAACCTTTAGTGAATCATGGATGAACCAGAATCTTACTTATGAGCTTGGGTTTGTCTTGAATATTTCTGAGTTTGGTTTTTTGTTTATTTTTCTAGATGATGAATGTGCAGGTTGATGTAATTGAAGCATAGCATCATGTGGAATTTGAAGAATGATCATGAGGTCCCGGAGTTGGCGTGGTGAAAGCTTGAAGCAACTTTAGGAATATGTCCCTTGTAGCTTGCTCGACATTTACATGGCTCTCTGTATAATTTTCTTTGCGGTGTAATACGTGAAACAATCTGAAAGTGAAATGGCAGTTAAACTTGTCTTGAAAATGTAGTGACTCTTTATACTTTGTAGACCGAGACATCTCATGAATATTCTGAGTTTTGCATCATTGGGACTTGATCCTTTCCCTTTTTTTTTTGGTTTTATTCCTTTGTAATTGACTTTGGGATATGGAGTGTAATGTACTCTTTCAAGTTTGAAATATGAATTTTCTTCTTTTCTCTCCAATGTTTTTTTTTATTTGAATTTCCGATCCTTCTTCAATGTGCATCTTTGACAATGATTCATGTTGTTCTAAGATTCCATTTTTCACACTTTGCGCTTTAATACCCAAACAACATCAAACCCATAACTTGCAACAAAGATGAGGCCCTTTAATCCCGACTTGTAGCACTATCCACTTAGATGCATCGAATGAATGACTTTTAATGGAAACACTTTGAATGAACCGATGCTTGTTGGCATAATTAATTTGTCCAAAAGAATCACTGCTCTCCACCATGATACCATGAAGATCATCACACCATAAAGATCATCACGCATAAGGAAGTAAACCCCCACCTTTATTCTTGACGAAACCAGATGAAGAAGTAGCCTTTGTAGCTTGATGAGAAAGAAGTCCACGGTGCCCATATTTCAAAACCTTGACCCCACAGTCCCCTACTCAGAGAAGAACCAAAGGAATCAAGCTTGAGTGAAGTAGAAGCTCTAACTTCCAAGATCCTTGATCCCATGTCGAATTTATTAATTAATGATGCATGATGTGTTAATGACCTAATGGAGATATGTACATGAGATGAGAAGTCTAAGCCAGTTAAAAATTAAAGGGTAGGACAAATTTGGGGTATGACAGCTGCCCCTATTTAATCGTCTTATACTTGAAGGTGAGATTGGCGCCAGCCTTTCGAACATTCAAAGTAGAAGAAGATTAAATACCGAAGACCAGAAATTTGTCCTGAAAAGATGGTATGGATACTATCCTTATTTTTTGGTTCTTGTCTTGATATCTGCTGGGGAAAGAGAAATTTATTTTTTTTTGGTGGCAATATTTACAGTGAACAATGGATTTGGATGGAGATAGCTTATAACGTGGTAGCGGAGCCGACACGGGGTTTTCAAAGAGGATGGTTGTATGAAACCATGACCGAAAGGAAAAAGATCTCGTACGATCTATGACTCAACATCGACTCGACATCAGGAGAGGATCTCGTACGATCTTCAGGACTGAAAGAATAAGATCTCTTACGATCTATGACTCAACATCGACTCGACACCAGGAGAAGACCTAAGCATGATCTTCAGGACTGAAAGAATAAGATCTCTTACGATCTATGACTCAACATCGACTCGACACCAGGAGAAGACCTAAGCATGATCTTCAGGACTGAAAGAATAAGATCTCTTACGATCTATGACTCAACATCGACTCGACACCAGGAGAAGACCTAAGCATGATCTTCAGGACTGAAAGAATAAGATCTCTTACGATCTATGACTCAACATCGACTCGACACCAGGAGAAGACCTAAGCATGATCTTCAGGACTGAAAGAATAAGATCTCTTACGATCTATGACTCAACATCGACTCGACACCAGGAGAAGACCTAAGCATGATCTTCAGGACTGAAAGAATAAGATCTCTTACGATCTATGACTCAACATCGACTCAACACCAGGAGAAGACCTAAGCATGATCTTCAGGACTGAAAGGAAATAGACCTCGTGCGGTCTACGACTCAACATCGAAAGAAGATCTCGTGCGATCCTCTACACTTTGGAAGGAATAAGATCTCGTAGCGATCTATGACTCAACATCGACTCGACATCAGGGGACAAAAGAAGACATTGTGTCAGACGCTCATCAGAAACTGAGGAAACCTCGTATCGGCACTGTGGTCTGGGAACGTTTGTGATGTGGCAGCAGATACCAATCGAAGTTTGTAAGGACAACCTTTTATGTGGGGGATGTATCATCGTCTTGATTGAGGGACGGTTTGTATTATCTGGCTTATGCTTTGTATGCATGTTTGAATTTTCTTTAGCATAATGCTCCATTTTCATGGAAATGCTACGCCTTTTTATAGATGCAGCATGAATGCAATGAATACTATATGCAAGGTGCCAAATAAAGGCTTTAGTGAGATAAACACCAGGGTGAACCTCCTTAGTGTTAAGGACCATGTGGAGGTGCCAATAGATGTTGGACTTTGATTTGTAAGATGCACTTTTCTTTGACTTGAAGAATGATTTCTGACTTCTCACCATGTGCCACTGCTTGGAGGATTTTCAGCTTGAGGAGATTCCCTCGATTCACCATGTTGGGGATGAGGAATCCAAATAAGGAGCCTTGATTAGGGTAGTAGAACAACTCCTAGGAGAAATAAACTCCTATGCTTGAGGAATGGAACAAACTCTCGGGAGAAATAAACTCCATGCTTGGGGAGAGACCAAGTTTCCAGGAGAAATAAACTCCTATGGTTGGGGAGAGACAAGATAACTCAAAAGATTGTGTCCCAAGTTTCATGACCCATGAAGGAAATTGCCCCAGTGGATCCTTGGAAAGATTTGTCGAATCTCGACGTAACTGCCCCAGATTGGTTGAGCTCATGAGAGATTCCTCGACTTGATTGCCCCAGATTGACCAAAGCTTGAAGAGATTTATCGACATGATTGCCCCAGATATACTGAATTTGAGAGGTCCAACCTCGATTCAATTGCCCCTGATCAGGTACATCTTACTAGAATCCTCGAGCTTTCTTTGTTTTGAAGTCAAACATACGTGGAAACAACTTTACCACGCTCAACGGAGTCTTCAAACTCTTCCCCTCGGAGTAATCAAAGAATGCATCAACTGTTCATGCCCAACAGATTTCTTTAGAGAACCTGCCCCTTGACGGTCAACATTTGAAATGATTAGCTTTTACTCCTCAGAGTTCTCAAGTCTCTCGTACTTTGACATAGTCAAGTTATTCACTGATTCTCATCCTGAAATTTTTTGATGTTTAAGCAGATGTTTTGTATGCAAAAGAATGTTAATTCTAAGAATGATAATTCTAATGCAAAGCGTATGTTAGTCTTGAAGTTTAAAGACCTTTTTTCGTGAAATGAGGTTGCGACCTCTTGTGACCGAATCACTAGTTGACACAACCTCGATTTTTGCATACGGAAGATAAAGCAAGCATACGATACCAACATGGATATGTGTCACGCCTCATTGGGAGTCAGTTAAACGCTATCTCATCGGAGTGTGCTTTCGAAATAAACCCTACTTCAATTAGGACTTTTAAGGGTTGTAACTTGGCCGGGTTCACGGTTTTCAGAAAACAAAGGATTTTAGGCTCAAAATTATTTGGTACCCACCCCCTTCGTGATGTTCTCCATTCCTAGGTTCAATTAACTCGACATGAGTGTTCATTCCTCACAAGGAATTTGGGATGGTTGAGGAATCAATGAGGTTTTTCGGACATGGCAGTCACTCACTTTCTTATTCTTCTGATTGATCATCACACGACTTTGTTCCTTTGATGAAGATTTTTATTTTGTAATTCTTGTTTTTCGCTTCTGCTTTCCCTAACTTTTGCCTGGACAAATTCTCTTGAATTTTATTTTGGAGTCCAGCGGGATGCCCTAACTTTTGCCTAAGTCACTTATTTCAAGTTATTGACTTAGCGGGCTCTTTTTTTTTATTCTCCTTTTTTTTTGAACAAGTCGTGTGACCTTGCGTTGCTCTCGATTTGTTTGAAATATTGTGACTGCCTCATTCTCTGATTGATGAGGGATAACCATTGTGGCATCGTCCTCTTTTGACCTCTTGATGGAATAAGGATAATCATTGCGGTTTTGGCATTCCTCAGCCCTTTGAAGGATAACCCTTGTTGTATCCTTAGATTCATACCTTTTTGGTGAATTCTGAACACTCGATCAAGTTAAATGAACACTACCCTGCCCCAAGGTTAAAATAAGGGTTTTTATGATTAGAAAAGAAACTCCTTCTCCAAGGCTCAAAGGGTTTACGAGGGTCTATCTCCCTTATGTCTCCGGTGTTTGGGGATTTGAAACAATGCCTGTACATCCTCAGTAGGGTTTTTATTCGAAAACACATGATTAGAGATTTTGCATTTTTATTTTTCATCATTCTCCCTCCGCTCTTTGCCTAAGCAAGCGATTAGTAAAGTTGGCATCGTAATGCCAAAAACATTTTATGAGTGAAAACGAATGGATTTCTTCAAGACAAACATAAACAATGTATTATGATTTTCATTCAGAAATTAACAAGTTTTTACATACTATTGATGCTTAAACACACAAATGAAAAATTACAATGAGAATGCAGTAAGAAACTAAATGGGTGTCGTTGTTGAGGAGACTTGACTCCGTCTGGACTTGTTGAGCTTGAATACTTTCTGCAGTTCCTTCCAAACACTTCAGATTACTTCAAAAGAGAACTCCAACAAAGTCACCCATGAGTTGTAAACTTTTGCCTTGCTTTAGGGATTCGAGCAATGCGAGTGATGCAATGCTCAAGATAAGAGTACGTCTTGCTTATCCCTCGTGCGGGAGCCCCAAATATAGTTGCTAGAATAGTAATCGCCATCATAAATGGGAAGAATCTTGTATGATCATCAACTCAAGAGAGCCCCTTGTGGTGAAGAAGACCCAATACTAGAATCTTAACCAATTGTGATTCCAACAAACAAGGAAACGAATGAGCACAAGGCAATCACATCAATTTATTTCTCATATTCTTCTTGTCTCTGTTAACTAGCAAAGCCACTGAGAAGGAGATCCTGAGAAAAGGCAACTGATATATGAAGTAGAACCTTGAGAGTGAGAAGCGTTATGAAGAACACTCTTGATTACCACACGGAAGAAGATTCTGACGGAGTCACATAGGAATTTGTAATGCTTTTAGGGATTCGAGCAATGCAAATGGCGCAATGCTCAAGATAAGAGTACGTCTTGCTTATCCCTCGTGCGGGAGCCCCAAGCATATTCATTGAAGAAGTATTTGCTATCAAACATGGAGGAACCTTGCGTGGTCATCAAACCTAGAGAAGTTATCTGTTGTAAGGAAGGACCAAAACACCAACTGAAACACCAACCTCCACGGATACAACTGAGCACAAGAACCTTGAGAATGAGAGATGCTTCTACAGGACACTCTTGATTACCACTTGAAAAAGGTTCTGACAAAGTTGCTCAAGGCTTTGTGGTGCTTTTATTGTTATCATACCAACAAGTTCAATCATGGAAGTATCCTTCAACAAAACAGGAAATACTGAAATGAGAATACAAAAATCAAATGATGATTGCCATCGTTGAGGAGACTTGACTCCTTCTGGGCTTATTTCTTTTTGTGACACTTTATGGAATACGGACATTCACTTGGGCACGGGCATTCCGTTCACCCACATATTTCTGAAGGATAGAAAAACACTTAGAAAGGGGGGGATTGAATAAGTGTGACTTAAAATCTTGAGCGATAAAAATAAAATGCACAATTATTTTTATCCTGGTTCGCTGTTAACGAAGCTACTCCAGTCCACCCCCGCAGAGATGATTTACCTCAACTGAGGATTTAATCCACTAATCGCACGGATTACAATGGTTTTCCACTTAGCCGCAACTAAGTCTTCCAGAGTCTTCTGATCACAACCTGATCACTCCAGGACCAACTGCTTAGTTCACTCCTAAGACTTTTCTAGAGTCTACTGATCAACACGATCACTCTAGGCTTAGTTCACTCCTAAGACTTTCTGCTCAGCCAACTGCCAAGACTTCCTGCTCAGCCAACTGCCAAGACTTCCTGCTCAGCTAACTGCTAAGACTTCCTAGAGTATACTGATCAACTGATCACTCTAGTTCCTTACAACTTAATGTAATCAATTCAAGAGTTTACAAATGCTTCTAAAAAGCGATAATCACAACTGTGATATTTCTCTTACAATTTAAGCTTAATCTCACTAAGATATTACAACAGCAATGTAGTGAGCTTTGATGAAGATGAAGATTCTGAGTTTTGATTTGAACAGAGTTTCAGCAAGTGAATTTGAATTGTATTGGTGCGAAAATCGTTCTTACTTGCTTCTCATCAGAACTTCATATTTATAGGCGTTGAGAAGATGACCGTTGAATGCATTTAATGCTTTGCGTGTTCCGTACAGCTTTGCATTTAATGTTATACGCTTTTGTCAACTACCTCGAGCCTTGTTCACGCTGTGTCTACTGACGTAGCCTTTAGTAGCTTTAACGTTCCTTTTGTCAGTCAGCGTAGTCTGCCACGTGTACTTCCTTCTGATCTGATGTTTGTGAATACGACGTTTGAATATCATCAGAGTCAAACAGCTTGGTGCACAGCATCTTCTGATCTTCTGACCTTGAAGTGCTTCTGAGCGTGATACCATCTTCTGATCTTCAGTGCTTCTGATCTCATGTTCTTCTGATGCTTCCATAGACCCATGTTCTGATTCTGCTTCGACCATCTTCTGATGTCTTGCCAGACCATGTTCTGATGTTGCATGCTGAACCATTTGAGACACATCTTCTGAGCGCTGAATTATGCGTACTCTTTATATATATTTCCTGAAAGGGAAATTGCATTGGATTAGAGTACCATATTATCTTAAGCAAAATTCATATTATTGTTATCATCAAAACTAAGATAATTGATAAGAACAAATCTTGTTCTAACAATCTCCCCCTTTTTGATGATGACAAAAACATATATAAATGATATGAATTTGCGATCAGAAAGAGTAGACGGCAAAAGACAAATTACACAGCTATAGCATAAGCATATGAATATGTCTCCCCCTGAGATTAACAATCTCCCCTTGAGATAAATAATCTCCCCCTGAAATAAATACTCGAAGAACTTTAATAAAGGACTTCCCTGATTATTTCGGTAGAGACGATCATATGAGCTTCTGCCTTCAGAGAATCCATAGCTTCTGACTTCTGCTTCCATTGTACAGCTTCAGAACTTGAATTTCTTTGATCTTCAGAACATTCACAGCTTCTGACTTCTGCTTCCATTCAGGACAGCTTCAGAACTTGAATTTCTGGATCTTTTAGAACATTCACATCTTCTGATTTCTGCTTCCCTCGGATAGCTTCAGAACTTTGAATGTCTACCAACATCACTTCATGCTAGATTTGTATCAGAACATTGTTGAATGTACCAGAGCATCATTTGAGCATCTCTACATCCTGAAATGTTACAGAACAAAAACTAAACGACAAAAGTCAGCATGAACGAGTTAGAACATAAAATGTATATTCAAATACATGATATGTATCAGAGCCAAATGTATCAGAGCATTTTAGGCTAAAAACATGTATCAGAGCAAGTAATGTATCAAAGCCATAACATTATGTGTATCAGGGCAAATAGAATTTTGTCAGAACAGGATAGACAATGATATTCAAATTCTATTATCAGTGCTTCTGATTCATTCTTCTTTCTTGCTTCTGATCTCTGAAGCTTGACAGCACTCAGCTTGCTTCAGTTTCAATGGTTTTGCTTCTAGTGTTTGCTTTGAAGATTCACTTCACTTCTTTGTACCTGCAAAACACTTAAACCATATAGAACTTGCAGTTCATGTTAGTGAATGTGTGGGAGCCTTTACCCAGCAACTGATAGATTTAATCAAATCATTTATCATTTATCTTTCTCCCCCTTTTTGTCATAACATCAAAAAGTATATATAAAAAGATTCAGATGTATAAAACGACAAAAGAAAACATTTACTGGAATGTAAAACACAAAGAAACTTTTTCATTGATAAATAAAAAAAAAAGGATTACAAAAGATGTGCAACAAAGAAAAATAAAACTACTGAGACCAAATCCTAGGACCCTAGCTAAGACCACGTCTGTGCCAGCATGCCATGAAGGAGTGAAACGCCTCATTGACTGCTTCTAGGGCTTTCAGGCGAGGGATCAGGGAGACTTGGTCCTGCAGCAGATCTTCCACCACCTTTTCCAGAGACAACATCCTCAGTGGGTGAAGATGAAGAGATGTCTTCAGAAGAGATTAAGGGAGAGGAAAAATCAGAGGAAGCTGAGTCTTGAAGGTCGAGAGATGAGGAAGAAGATGGAGATGATGGAGGGCTTTCACCAGGAGGATGAAACACACGTCTAGAATAATTTCCAGACAGCATTGCTTCGAAAGGATTCACCTTGAGAGGATCATAGGTGATTTTGATCTTTTTGGGTTTGGAAGATGATGTTTCAACAGCTTTTCGTTTGTTGTTTCTATCATTCTCATTATTTGCTGGTTTTGAAGAAGAATTCATGATGAGTTTGCAAAAAAAAATAAACAGGTAGGGTTTGATAAGGAAGAGAGGGAGAGACAATCTTTAAGAAGGAAACAAGGAGATAGGAAACCGAAAACCATTTTGAAGAGTATTTAAAGGAAAATAAAATGAAACGAATGATGAAAAGCATTTAATGTTACGTGACGTAAGGAGAGATAATAAAGACAAATGAAGTGACTGGCACAGTTACCTATGGTCGGCGTCCCTTCAACTGCACGCGCACTTATCCATGAATAGTAACGGCAGGTTTACCATCCCGAGATAAAGCGTAACAGCTGTTTTGCTTTACAAGATGTTCTGAATCAACTTAGACAATGAAACGTTAGTAATAACCGCATCATAATTTCTAAACGAATTCAATCAGAACTTCTGATTAAAAAAAATGTTCCACATTCATTTCAGAAGATACTCATACATGAGAAATTCTCATCTTCTCATTCTGGGCATAAATCCATACTGATGTTCTTCAGAATGAACTTAAACCTATCTTCAGCCAGGGGTTTTGTAAAGATATCAGCCCATTGATGGTCTGTATCAACAAAGTTTAAAGATATAACACCCTTCTGAACATAGTCCCTTATGAAATGATGTTTTATCTCAATATGTTTAGCTTTTGAATGAAGAATAGGATTCTTAGATAAACATATAGCAGAAGTATTATCACAGAATATAGGAATGTTACTCTCAAATATCTGATAATCTTCTAACTGACTCTTCATCCAGAGCATCTGTGTACTACAACCAGCAGCTGCGACATATTCTGCTTCTGTGGTTGATAGAGCAATGGTTGCTTGCTTCTTGCTGTACCAGGAGATTAAGTGACTTCCAAGAAATTGGCAACTTCCTGAAGTACTTTTTCTTTCAATTCTGTCTCCAGCATAATCAGCATCGCAGAATCCTACTAAGTTGTATTCTTTAGATTTTCTGTAAACTAAACCAACATTAGTAGTACCTTTCAGATACCTTAGAATCCTCTTAACAGCAGTTAAATGAGATTCTCTAGGATCCGATTGGAATCTAGCACACAAACAAACACTGAACAGAATGTCAGGTCTAGAAGCAGTCAGATATAGAAGAGATCCAATCATACCTCTGTATAGCTTCTGATCTACCTTCTTACTTACCTCATCCTTACCTAGGATGCATGTTGGATGCATAGGAGTTTTGGCTTCTTTGCAGTCTAGAAGATTGAACTTCTTCAGAAGTTCCTTCACATACTTGGTTTGGTGAACATACGTTCCTTCTGATGTTTGATTTATTTGTATTCCAAGGAAATACTTGAGTTCTCCCATCATGCTCATTTCAAACTCAGCCTGCATAGACTTAGCAAACTCCTTTCCAAGTGTAGCATTAGATGTTCCAAAAATAATATCATCTACATATATTTGACAAATTAAAATATCCTTTTCAAAGGTTTTACAAAAGAGAGTAGTGTCCACTTTTCCTCTAGTGAAACCATTATCTAGAAGGAAAGAACTTAAGCGTTCATACCAAGCTCTGGGAGCCTGTTTCAATCCATACAATGATTTCTTAAGTTTAAAAACATGATTAGGAGACATAGAGTCTTCAAAACCAGGAGGTTGATGGACATAAACTTCTTCATCTATATAACCATTTAAGAAGGCACTCTTAACATCCATCTGATAGAGAGTGATGTTATGTTGAGTGGCAAAAGAAATTAATAGACGAATAGACTCTAACCTGGCCACTGGTGCAAAGGTTTCTGTGTAGTCAATCCCTTCTTGCTGACTATAACCCTGAGCCACCAGTCTGGCTTTGTTCCTTACCACTTCACCTTTCTCACTAAGCTTGTTTCTAAAGACCCATTTTGTACCAATTATGTTGAATCCATCTGGTCTAGGAACAAGATCCCAAACATCATTCCTTGTAAACTGATTTAGTTCTTCTTGCATAGCAATTATCCAGTCTGGATCTTCTAGAGCATGATCAACAGAAGTTGGCTCGATCAAAGATACAAGACCTAATTGACAGTCTGCATTGTTCCTAAGGAATGCTCTTGTTCTGATTGGATCATCCTTCTTTCCAAGAATGACATCTTCTGAATGACCAGAGATGAGTCTGGATGATCTTCTGACAGATGGTTCTTCAGAAATACTTAGATCCTCCAGAGAAGCTGTTACTTGATCTTCAGACTCTTTGCTTCTGAGGAGCTCTGCTTCTGATGCGTTGCTTCTTGGCTCAACAACTTCTGATATGTCAATATCACAACCTGCAAAATTATCAACTTGCTTTGGTTTTTCAGAACCAAGCTTATCATCAAACCTGATATTGATTGATTCTTCTACAACCAATGTTTCAGTATTGTATACCCTGTAGCCTTTTGAGCGTTCAGAATATCCAAGAAGGAAACACTTTTGAGCTTTGGAATCAAACTTACCAAGATGATCTTTAGTGTTCAGAATAAAGCATACACATCCAAAAGGATGGAAATATGAAATGTTGGGCTTTCTATTCTTCCACAATTCATAGGGAGTCTTATTTAGAATAGGTCTGATAGAGATTCTATTCTGAATATAACATGCAGTGTTTATTGCTTCTGCCCAGAAATGCTTAGCCATATTGGTTTCATTGATCATGGTTCTGGCCATTTCTTGAAGAGTCCTATTCTTTCGTTCTACAACCCCATTTTGCTGTGGAGTTCTAGAACAAGAGAAATCATGGGCAATACCATTTTCTTTGAAGAATTCTTCAAAGGATTTGTTCTCAAATTCACCACCATGATCACTTCTGACCTTTATGATTTTACACTCTTTTTCAGATTGAATCTGAATGCAGAAATCAAAGAACACTGAATGAGTCTCATCCTTGTGTTTTAAGAATTTTACCCATGTCCAGCGGCTATAATCATCTACGATGACTAATCCATATTTCTTTCCTCTGACAGATGCTGTTTTGACTGGTCCAAACAGATCAATGTGCAAGAGTTCTAATGGCCTTGAGGTAGAAACAACATTCTTAGACTTGAATGCAGGTTTGGAGAACTTGCCCTTCTGACATGCTTCACAAAGAGCATCTGATTGGAATTTCAGATTAGGGAGTCCTCTGACAAGATTCAGTTTGTTAATCTGAGAGATCTTTCTCAAACTAGCATGACCTAACCTCCTGTGCCAGACCCACTGCTCTTCAGAAACAGACATAAGACAAGTCACCTTCTGACTCATAAGATCTTGCAGATCTGTCTTATAAATGTTGTTCTTCCTCTTGCCTGTAAATAGGATTGAGCCATCCTTCTGATTTACAGCCTTGCAAGACTCTTGATTAAAGATTATATCATAACCATTGTCACTTAATTGACTGATAGATAAAAGGTTATGTGTTAATCCTTCTACAAGAAGTACATTAGAGATGGAAGGAGAGTTACCAGATTTTATAGTTCCAGAGCCAATTATCTTGCCCTTCTGATCTCCTCCGAACTTGACTTCTCCTCCAGACTTAAGCACCAGGTCTTGGAACATAGACCTTCTTCCTGTCATGTGTCGCGAGCATCCAGAGTCCAGGTACCATGACATGTTGTGCTTTGTCCTTCTTGCAGCCAAGGATATCTGCAATAGGAATAATCTTATCCTTAGGTACCCACATCTTTTTGGGTCCTTTCTTGTTAGATTTTCTCAAGTTCTGATTGAACTTGGGTTTAACATTGTAAGCAATAGGAGGAACAGCATGATAATTCTTAATGTGAGTTTCATGATATTTCCTAGGTTGTGTCACATGCTTCTTAGTGTGTGTAATGTGAAAACTTTGTGCATGTGAGGTGTGCCTAATATCATGTGAGTGGCCATACTTGAACTGATCATACAATGGCTTGTATGTAATTTTCATTTCATCAACAGGTTCAAGTTTGTATGGGGTTTCACCCTCATAACCAATGCCAACTCTTTTGTTTCCAGACACAGCATATATCATAGAAGCTAGCTGACTTCTGCCAATACTTCTAGATAGGAACTTCCTGAAACTTAAATCATATTCTTTCAGAATATGGTTCAGACTGGGAGTGGATTTTTCTGAATCAGAAGGAGATCCAACATTATTGGATAATTTTAAAAGTTTTTCCTTTAATTCAGAATTCTCCAACTCAAGCTTCTTTGTTTCAAATTCAAATTGCTTTTTCAGCTTTTTGTATTTGAGACTGATCTGAGACTTGAGTTCCAGAAGTTCAGTTAGACCGGAAACTAACTCATCTCTAGTAAGTTCAGAAAATACCTCTTCAGAATCTGATTCTGATGTAGATTCTGATCCGTCATCTTCTGTCGCCATCAGCGCACAGTTGGCCTGCTCATCTTCTGAATCATCTTCTGACTCATCCCAGGTTGCCATAAGACCTTTCTTCTTTTGAAACTTTTTCTTGGGACTTTCCTTCTGAAGATTTGGACATTCATTCTTGTAGTGTCCAGGCTCATTGCATTCATAGCACATGACCTTCTTCTTGTCAAATCTTCTTTCATCAGAAGATTCTCCACGTTCAAATTTCCTTGAACTTCTGAAGCCTCTGAACTTCCTTTGCTTGGTCTTCCAGAGTTGGTTTAGCCTTCTGGAAATCATGGACAGTTCATCTTCTTCTTCAGATTCTGATTCTTCAGGATCTTCTTCTCTAGCCTGAAAAGCGTTAGTGCATTTCTTGATATTAGATTTTAATGCAATAGACTTACCTTTCTTTTGAGGCTCATTTGCGTCCAGCTCAATCTCATGGCTTCTCAAGGCACTGATAAGCTCTTCCAGAGAAACTTCATTCAGATTCTTCGCAATCTTGAATGCAGTCACCATCGGACCCCATCTTCTGGGTAAGCTTCTGATGATCTTCTTTACATGATCAGCCTTGGTGTATCCTTTGTCAAGAACTCTCAATCCAGCAGTCAGAGTTTGAAATCTCGAAAACATCTTTTCAATGTCTTCATCATCCTCCATCTTGAAGGCTTCATACTTCTGGATTAAGGCAAGAGCTTTTGTCTCCTTGACTTGAGCATTTCCTTCATGAGTCATTTTCAAGGACTCATATATGTCATAGGCCGTTTCCCTGTTAGATATCTTCTCATACTCAGCATGAGAGATAGCATTCAGCAAAACAGTTCTACATTTATGATGATTCCTGAAAAGCTTCTTTTGGTCATCATTCATTTCTTGCCTTGACAGCTTCACGCCTCTGGCATTTACTGGATGTTTGTAACCATCCATCAGAAGATCCCATAGATCACCATCTAGACCCAGAAAGTAACTCTCCAGTTTATCTTTCCAGTATTCAAAGTTTTCACCATCAAATACCGGCGGTCTAGTATAACCATTGTTACCGTTGTATTGCTCAGCAGAGCCAGATGTAGATGCAGGTGTAGGTATAGTCCTTTCACTTTCATCAACCATCTTTTAAATGAAGCGTTTTTCTCTTCCTGAATCTTTTCTAAACACGGTTAAGTGCTTGCACCTTAGAACCGGCGCTCTGATGCCAATTGAAGGATAGAAAAACACTTAGAAAGGGAAGGATTGAATAAGTGTGACTTAAAATCTTGAGCGATAAAAATAAAATGCACAATTATTTTTATCCTGGTTCGCTGTTAACGAAGCTACTCCAGTCCACCCCCGCAGAGATGATTTACCTCAACTGAGGATTTAATCCACTAATCGCACGGATTACAATGGTTTTCCACTTAGCCGCAACTAAGTCTTCCAGAGTCTTCTGATCACAACCTGATCACTCCAGGACCAACTGCTTAGTTCACTCCTAAGACTTTTCTAGAGTCTACTGATCAACACGATCACTCTAGGCTTAGTTCACTCCTAAGACTTTCTGCTCAGCCAACTGCCAAGACTTCCTGCTCAGCCAACTGCCAAGACTTCCTGCTCAGCTAACTGCTAAGACTTCCTAGAGTATACTGATCAACTGATCACTCTAGTTCCTTACAACTTAATGTAATCAATTCAAGAGTTTACAAATGCTTCTAAAAAGCGATAATCACAACTGTGATATTTCTCTTACAATTTAAGCTTAATCTCACTAAGATATTACAACAGCAATGTAGTGAGCTTTGATGAAGATGAAGATTCTGAGTTTTGATTTGAACAGAGTTTCAGCAAGTGAATTTGAATTGTATTGGTGCGAAAATCGTTCTTACTTGCTTCTCATCAGAACTTCATATTTATAGGCGTTGAGAAGATGACCGTTGAATGCATTTAATGCTTTGCGTGTTCCGTACAGCTTTGCATTTAATGTTATACGCTTTTGTCAACTACCTCGAGCCTTGTTCACGCTGTGTCTACTGACGTAGCCTTTAGTAGCTTTAACGTTCCTTTTGTCAGTCAGCGTAGTCTGCCACGTGTACTTCCTTCTGATCTGATGTTTGTGAATACGACGTTTGAATATCATCAGAGTCAAACAGCTTGGTGCACAGCATCTTCTGATCTTCTGACCTTGAAGTGTTTCTGAGCGTGATACCATCTTCTGATCTTCAGTGCTTCTGATCTCATGTTCTTCTGATGCTTCCATAGACCCATGTTCTGATTCTGCTTCGACCATCTTCTGATGTCTTGCCAGACCATGTTCTGATGTTGCATGCTGAACCATTTGAGACACATCTTCTGAGCGCTGAATTATGCGTACTCTTTATATATATTTCCTGAAAGGGAAATTGCATTGGATTAGAGTACCATATTATCTTAAGCAAAATTCATATTATTGTTATCATCAAAACTAAGATAATTGATAAGAACAAATCTTGTTCTAACAATTTCCTCCTTGAAGGGTTATATGTCTCTCGTCGATCAACTGTTGCACCTTGGCTTTGAAAGCGTTGCAGTCCTCGGTTGAGTGCCCTGCTGATCCCGCGTGGTACCCACATTGCACATTAGGGTCATGCCCAGGTGGAAACGGGCGGGGTGGAGGTTTCAGAGATTTGGGGACCACCAATGAGCTTTGCACTAGATATGGCAGAAGTTTAGTGTATGTCATAGGAATCTGGTCCAAAGGAGCATTTCTTCGTCCCAAATTACTTCTAGGTGGGTATTCATTCAAATGACCTTGTTGATGATTCTGTTCAGGTGTCTTCTCCCTTTGATTTGGTTGTGAAACAATCGGAGACTGATGAAGTGGGAAACCTGGAACCCAAGATGGTGCATTATGCTTCTGATTTGAAGTGGATCTGACATAGAAGTATGAATCAACCTTTTCTTCCACCGCAGTTGGAACCCCATTTCCTTGAACAAACATACCCTCGGGGGTGAACAAAATCACTTTTGAATCAATGAGATCTTGAATTTGCTGCTTCAGCGCCCTACAATTCTCAATATCATGACCAGGTGCCCCAGAATGGAACTCACATCGAGCATTGGCATCAAAGGTGGGGGGAAGCTTTTCAGGCGTATCCAATTCTCGTAGCTCAACCAATTGAAGCTCCAGCAAACGGGGAAGTAACTGAGCGTAAGGCATCGGGATAGGATTGAGAATTCTCTGAGGTTTCTTAGGCTTTTTCCCACACATTTGGCCTCCTTGAAGAACAGATTGGCATGGAGGTGATGGCACATGGAGTTGAGGGAGAGCTCCCTGAGGCATTCCATGAGTGGAAAGGAATCCTATTGGGAAGAAGGAATCAACAACTTCTGTTGCAACAGCAGGAACAACATCACCTTCCTTCCTTAATACTGTCTTCAGAACTTCCATGACCAAGCTCAATTGAGTCTTCAACTGATTGTTTTCCTCTTTTAGTGCACCCTGATTATGGATCAAGTCTTGCATCTCCAACATAAGATGACCCATTTGTTCCCTCATCTCATCCATTTCCTCACGGAGTTGTTCCATAGTTGATCTTGGAGTTGTGGCGGTGAGAAGTCAAATCTGTTGTTGATCTTGGAATCTGAATAGAAGTGGTCCCATAAGTCTTTGAAATAACCATGAAATGCATGATAGTATGAGTGCATGTTTCATTTATGAGAGATCCTAAAGTCTTTTCACATACTTTCATTCTCCTTTTTTGGAATTAAAGCTTCCTTTTTTGTATAGAATATCTTTTCTTTCTTTTTTGCTTTTCTATTTCCTTTTCTTTTACATATCTTTTCTTTTCTTTTCTTTTCTCTTTTTTTTTGGAAATAGACTTTAGGATCTTTCATAAATGGAGTGGACAAAGCAATGATGTTATGCAATGCAAAAGCATGGGATCCTCGGTCCATATAATCTTAGTAACCACTGTACAAACTTCTGAATAACTGATACAGGTCAAACATCACAGAATCAAAGGTCCGACACCTTTTTGAATACCAGGAAGACCAATAGTCACCAACAGTACCTGTCATGTATATCCCTCCCCACTCACAGGTGAATCTAGGTCAGGGTAAGGTCATGAAACGCAGTATACGGTCCGCCCGAAGGTAAGCATCATCACAGCGCGGATGCGGGTGACGATAATACCTCCGTTTGAAACCACTACTCTGCTCGTAGTCACATGATCCATCCCGAGACGTACACCTCGAGACAAACCATGCTCCCACTCTATCCTAGGGTACCTAAAGTGCACTCATAGCCTGTGTATTGGGCCTTTTACCTCATAGAATCATCCCCACCCAACCTGCAAAACAGAACAGAAGACCCCAAGGAACACAAAATATAATCCATATGCATGATGTGCAAGCAGAGATAAACATGATATGCAAGCAGAAACTAAACAGGACATGCGAAACACAAAATAAATACATAAAATAAATAAAGGCACGTATAGAGAAAACATAGCACACCCAGTAAATAAACAAACAAACGGATAGGCTAGGATCGACTCACTAAGGATGGACCAGCAACAGGTCTAGCAACATCCCCAGCAGAGTCGCCAGCTGTCGCACGCTCGCGAAAAATGAACAGAGTCGCCACCAATATATTTATCCCATGAGGGAAAGGAATATCAGAAAACCTAACAAAGGGTAGGAACAGGGTCTTGCGACCAGAGAATCAAGGTACGGGAGTCGGTTACGCGAGGGGAAGGTATTAGCACCCCTCGCGCCCATCGTACTCGATGGTATCCACCTATGTTTGTTTCTATCTAAAGGGTGTATAACTATGTCTATGTCTAAATGCGAATGAATGCAAAATGTAGGGAAAATAAAGAATTGTACTCGCACGGGCCCTACCCCGCTGCCTACGTATCCTTTTCAGGAATCAGAGTTACCGTAGCTCGGCTCACGATTTTCTGTTTGTTTTTGTGTTTTTTAGTTGGGCGGCGTTAACGCTCACACTCTTGCATAAGGGATCGCCTAGGATGCAATGGAGCGGAGATAACTTGCCCTTAAGAAAAGAAAAAAAGATTGGTTTGTGTCTTTTAGGGTAATTCCATGATGACGAGAACCCACTACAAGGTCTCGCATCACTTCCTTACTTTTGTTTTAAGTCTGAACATTTATTAGGTTTTTTGAAGTGTTTTTGGTTGGTGTTTTTTATGGGGATTTTAACTTTGTGACTTAGATCATACCAAAAAGAGTTTTGTTTTGCATATTTAGAGAACGCACATCGAGGCCTACGCCACAATCGTTTCTCTAAATAACGGTTAAGAAATACATCGAGGCTTCACACCTCAATCATTTCTTCTCCGCTAAATAGGAAATACAACAAGGAGTTCTTTTGTGAATATTTAGAGAATGCACATCGGGGCCTACGCCACAATCGTTTCTCTAAATAACGGTTAAGAAATACATTGAAGCTTCACACTTCAATCATTTCTTCTCCGCTAAGTAGGAAAGAACATACATCGGGGCCTACGCCTCAATCATTTCTTTCCTACCATGAAATAAAGCAACGGTATGATCTTCATCGATTTTTATTAAGTATTTTAAAAGTTGAAAAAGAAAAGAATGCGATAGGGAACTATTTCTAAATTCTAGTCTAAGTTGTTCTAATTCCTATTTATGTACAAAAGGAATCTAAACTAGGCCAAAAATATGGCCAAAGTCAAGTAACAAAGTCACACAAAAAGTCATATAGAAATCGACATATAAATGGTACAAAAGCAATTCAAACATAAATGCAAAATTAAACTAAAATACTATCATTTTATGGCGTTTTTATGAAGGAAATTAAATGTCAAAATTAACCTAAAAATCTACTATTTTTTATGAGCTTTATTGGTGTTAAGGGAATTCTAATTCAAGCCTAATTTGTACTAAGAAATCTAAATTCTAACAAGCCTAAACTAGTATTTTTTTATTACTTAAAAATCTAACCTAAATGGTGATTATTTACTCTTTTATCACTAAGAAAAAAAGGAAAAAAACTATGTTAAAAAACGTAAATTCTAATGAGGAAAATATGTGACCAGGGGGGTGCCAAGTTGAAAATGGTGGTGCAGTTCAGAGTGAAGCTAGCGCAGGCCCATAGGAGGAAGGCCCAACAGATTTTTTTGTTATCCAGAAAAACACAAGTGGTGCGCTGGGTTACAGGGGGTGAGATTAGCAGTATCGGGTATGAAGGCCCATGGTTGCTTGTGTTCAGATTTGTTTTTAGTAATTTTCATGAAAAGAAGAATTAGTTGTGATAAAATAAAAAGAAGATAATTAAATTGGGAATTAGGGTTGGTGATGAGCGTCGTTCCCAATCCCTTTCTCATCCTCGTTCTCTTCTTCCTTAATCGCGAAACGCGACGGCGCCGGAGAAGTCCTCTTCTCCGATCGACCTTGATTCAAACAACAATACCTCATCCCTCCGCCTTGCGTTTCCCTCATCTCAATTCGCGACCTCACATCAAATTCCAAACGAAAGCAAACAGATATGATAAGCTAAGAGAAGGAGAGGATCGACTTACCTAGTATGAAGATCGGGAGTGAGACGAACGAAAACGATGGAGCTTCCGGCGCAAACTCGAGCGAAATAAACGCACCAAGAAGAGAGTTCCTTCAGGTGAGCTTTGATTCTTTAACTTTTTCCTTTCGCGAATTCCTTATCTCTCTGCTTTGATTCTTCTTCTCTTCTTTCTCGCATTCAATCGTTTTCTTCTTCTTCTTCTATTCTTCCTCTTGAATTCTGAATATTTTGCTAGCGTTGAAATTGTTGTCGAGGGAGAGCGATGATGATTGGCAGAAGTTGTGGAGTGAGATTTGCAGAGGTTGAGCTCGATTGAACGGAGCTTCCAATGCTGAAGCTCCTTCAATGGTGGACAGAGCTTATGGTGAGGGTATGGGATTGAGGGAGAAGCGAGAGAGGGATGAAGGAGGTGGTTATGGTGGTGGTGAGTGAAGATGGAGAATGGTGTGGAGAAGATGAAGATGGATGAGAGGAGAATGTGAGAGTGATGAAGAGTGAAAGGTGAGTGTGATGAATGAAACGTGTCCGAACTGAATGAGATGGTGAAGAGTAGATTATATAGGGAGAGCTGAAGATGGATTCAGTTAGAGGAGGTTGAGGGTGAGCCGTTGGATTCTGAGAGTTCTGTCATGATATTGAAGGGTGAGATTGAGAGTTGGTTATGAGGGTTATAAAAGTTGGTTACAATTCTGTTTTTCTGTTATTTGTTAGTTGAAGTTAGTTAGGAGGTTAGGTAGTTATTGAGTTTGAAGATTCTGTTATGTTGAGCTGGCAGGTAGTTACATGGATGTTAGTTTTCTGTTTGGAAGTTATGAGATGGATAAGTCAGTTAAGGGACTGTTGGGAGGTTAACTGTAATGAGTTTTTTCTTTTTGTTGGAGGCTGTCAACTGGTTTTAATGATTGATGTCTGCAGGGACTTCGGGCATGGATTGTAATTTGATGGGGCCGTATGTCGCAGAGTGATATGTATGTGTGTATGCTGCAGGGGTGATCTCAAACAGATGTATGATGGAGCAAGGTATGACTGTTGAATCTGGTATAAGCATTTGTGAAATTATGGACTGTTAGTCTGAGTTAGGACTGAATGTGCGGGGCTACGGTTGATACTCGGTGGAGTTGGGCTGAATGTTTAACTTGGAGCATTGCACTGCATTTGCAATGTACAGGTCTGTCTTCTTTTGAAATAAGCTTCCTGTGCAACATTTTGTTAAGTGTTTGTAGACATTAACCTTTAGTGAATCATGGATGAACCAGAATCTTACTTATGAGCTTGGGTTTGTCTTGAATATTTCTGAGTTTGGTTTTTTGTTTATTTTTCTAGATGATGAATGTGCAGGTTGATGTAATTGAAGCATAGCATCATGTGGAATTTGAAGAATGATCATGAGGTCCCGGAGTTGGCGTGGTGAAAGCTTGAAGCAACTTTAGGAATATGTCCCTTGTAGCTTGCTCGACATTTACATGGCTCTCTGTATAATTTTCTTTGCGGTGTAATACGTGAAACAATCTGAAAGTGAAATGGCAGTTAAACTTGTCTTGAAAATGTAGTGACTCTTTATACTTTGTAGACCGAGACATCTCATGAATATTCTGAGTTTTGCATCATTGGGACTTGATCCTTTCCCTTTTTTTTTTGGTTTTATTCCTTTGTAATTGACTTTGGGATATGGAGTGTAATGTACTCTTTCAAGTTTGAAATATGAATTTTCTTCTTTTCTCTCCAATGTTTTTTTTTATTTGAATTTCCGATCCTTCTTCAATGTGCATCTTTGACAATGATTCATGTTGTTCTAAGATTCCATTTTTTACACTTTGCGCTTTAATACCCAAACAACATCAAACCCATAACTTGCAACAAAGATGAGGCCCTTTAATCCCGACTTGTAGCACTATCCACTTAGATGCATCGAATGAATGACTTTTAATGGAAACACTTTGAATGAACCGATGCTTGTTGGCATAATTAATTTGTCCAAAAGAATCACTGCTCTCCACCATGATACCATGAAGATCATCACACCATAAAGATCATCACGCATAAGGAAGTAAACCCCCACCTTTATTCTTGACGAAACCAGATGAAGAAGTAGCCTTTGTAGCTTGATGAGAAAGAAGTCCACGGTGCCCATATTTCAAAACCTTGACCCCACAGTCCCCTACTCAGAGAAGAACCAAAGGAATCAAGCTTGAGTGAAGTAGAAGCTCTAACTTCCAAGATCCTTGATCCCATGTCGAATTTATTAATTAATGATGCATGATGTGTTAATGACCTAATGGAGATATGTACATGAGATGAGAAGTCTAAGCCAGTTAAAAATTAAAGGGTAGGACAAATTTGGGGTATGACAATGTTGTTTTCAAAAATGGATATTATGGAAAATTTTGGCATTTCAATGATGATATTCCTTTTCTGTCCCCATCGATATCTAGTCTACTATGCAATAACACAACAGGTTGGCCACTGATAATAAGCAAATTGTGAATTTGCGATGGTTGGAGGGGCTCAAATGTGCCAGCAATAGGAGAGAAGCTCCACGCTAAAGCAAATTAAGGGAGGTTCATTTTAGATTGTTTTATTTAATAGCACATTTTTTATGACTGTGCACAGAACAATGGGGGAGAATGAGATTGTAACTAAATTTAGTTTGTACATTATCATTTCATTAAAAATTAATAATAATGAGTATTGAGTAAATATTCGTCAAATAAAAGCATAGAGCAATATTCGTTATTTCAACAGTTATACTCAACTTGTTATAAAAGTAATCATCAATTCCATTGTCGTCCAGCGGTTAGGATATCTGGCTTTCACCCAGGAGACCCGGGTTCGATTCCCGGCAATGGAACTTTTTATTAAAATTTACAATTAATTTTGAATAATTAATCTCGCTTTTCACTTACTAAAAGGGTACTTCTATATGTGCATGCTCTGCAAGTGCAACAAATCTGATGAAACCTCGGAGCACTTCTTTTCACTTACTCCTCAGTCCTCAGTATATGCATGCTTTACTTTTTTTTACAACTTGGGAGAGAATATTCATAACATAAGTAAAAAAACTAGAGAGATATAGGTCTCTTAGATATTGGTTTAAAATTTTCAATGAAGATATTGTCAAAAATTAGCCTTTTGATTGTTTACCAGATGTAATTTCAACTCTTTGCCTTCTTGACAGGCTCCACAACCACGAAAGACCTTCTTGAGAGGAGTTTTCGAATGCATTTTTTATCATTTCTTGAATAAGATCAATGAACAATATTGTATAAGGTATGTTTCAAAGATATCTAAACATATATATTTCCAAATTTTTATAGAATTTAAAAAGAAAACATAGAATGTAATGAGTAACCAGTTGAACTAACTTCATTAGAGCAAATGCGACATCCTTTCACTTTTTGAGTGGTTTTTATGTTCTCTCCCTTCACCTCTTAGAAAGATACTCTCCTCTTTTAGAAACATCATATCTTCCTTCTTTAGAAGTTTTTCTTTTTATTTATCTTGACCTCATTTCCATACAAAATTACCTTCGCTTTTTAATCATAGCCTTTACACTTTTCCGTTCACACTACCTTTTCTCTTTGACCCATGCTTGAAAGTTTTGCAAATTGGTTGTTGCCTCTTCAGTGTCCATTTGCCATCTTCAGGCACGAGGAGGATCCCCTCGTGTTAGTAGCAAAATCAGAGACAACATGCCCCCAGCAACATCAAAACAGACACCCATCTGTCCTCCTTCAAAGCTTTCATGGCTAGTTGTATTTTATTTTTATTATTGTTCTTTGGTATTAGCTTAGCTGTAGCATATTTTATCTAGACATGTATGAGACCAGTGGAAGTCCAAATGTGCTTCTAGAAGTTGAAGAAATGATCTTTAATGGAATGGAGATAAAGATATCAGAGTCTCAATCAATATAGAGACTGTTTCTTTCGTCTTTGACTGTATAGCGAACTGTCTAGTTGAAAAATATGCGATAAATCTTACTCAGTTGGAGTTTATCTCATTGTTTTCTGAATACTGTCATGTATTATGTTTTAATGAATGACATTTTCATGTACTGTAAAAAGTTGGGTTAAAAGAATTACTTTCTATAAACAGGCAGCACAACAAAAAGTTGAGTTAAGTGAACGAAGCTTTCTATAAAAAGTTGGGTTAAGTGAACGAAGCTTTCACAGGCAGCACAACATCACTGAACGAGAACCAATGGAAATTGCTCAAATACAAAAACAAAAAGTATACACGATGTATATTCTGGACACATTTGCTATTTAACAAACATCCGATTCATTAGAAAAGAAATATTATGGAAAAATGCTCAAAATTCATAATACATTTACTACAATGAAATGAAGTATAATTATGACTATGGAAGTTTTCTCTAATAAACCCGACTTGATACTTCTGGGTATTGTTCCTGGTCTAGCAAGAAGCATGCAGTGACGGACAAATAAATTGCTTATACCAAGCCAAAGTGAACAGTTTTGCAATCTTTACACACACCTATCTATGTGGCTGTTTAACTCCAATCACCGTGACACAAATTTGGGCCGCACGAAATCAACATATCTTGACTTGAATGAACTAGCCGCTTGCTACAATCTCATGGATGGCATCACTGACACTTACATCATCGGATCGGACAGACAGTTTCATTGCAACATCCTTTGCACCATCAAGTCCAAAAGACAACCTCACAAGTACCTTCACACCCCCTATGAATACACCCGACAATAAGCATGTGTGTGACCTTGAATTAGGTGGGACTACCTCTGTGCCCTGTATGAAGTGAACAATAAAATAATGAGTAAGATATTTCCTTCCTAGATAATCCGGCAGAATTACCAGGGAACAGGCATTTGATTGATACAAGATGCTCAGCTCTTTTCTTTCGGAAATTGTTTGTAGCATTGAGTTAGAGAACAAAATGTCTAAAATTCTAGAATAGCCTAGGAGTAAAAAATATTCTACTCTCATGAGCACCTAAGTAACTCTTAAGTTGGATACTCTATGGTCATGCTTACATTGGCTTTTACTTGCATCTATAATCTAACTCATTGTGGCATGGATTTTGGAATACCACAAACTTTGTGGGATTTGGGAATACCACAAAGTTTAACTGCCAAATTATTAAAAGGAACTACTGACTGAAAGCAATAAAATCTTGTATAGCCAAAATGTATTTGCATCTTATGTTGGTAATATCAAAACTCTAAACAGTTGGGCTTGATCTTTGTGCCATGGGAAAAAGACTCCTGAAGCACCAGAGAATCTCTTCTAATTCAGATCATCTGTCATTGAACCTGTGTGCATGCAGTGCACATGTTGATAGAAAAGCATTATGTCCGAACAACAGCACTTTAAAGTTTAAATGATATCCATTGACCTCCGTGTGGCTTGAGTATGGCAATGTGACAAATATCAACTTCAAAATTTTAAAAGGATTGACATATTTATATACATAAACTATATGCTGCTCAGAATAATATTAAACCTAAAATTTATGTATGAGAAAGAGGATGCCAACATTTGGTCTATGCTCTCCAATAAGGCATGAAAAATGAGTATATGGAAAATGAATCTTGATAGACAGTACTAACATTTATTAGTCTTTTGGCAGCATCTAACGGGGAGAACACCCAATCAACATGTGTTGCAGTAATAACAGCAAAATGCTCACAACTAGTTTAAAAAAATGGGCCTCATAGAAATTAACATTTGTGAAAGCAACAATTGACATGATTAGCTTACCTCACAAGGTTGCATGCCTAGAAGACTGATGACAGTATTTACAGCTTCAGACAAGCTTTCCCTTGGGCCAAGACCATACTCATCCACTCGTTCACTCTCAGGGTCAATGCTTTCCCACGCGTTCCTGAAATTAGACACCCCCACTCTCAATATGTAATCTGCTGCAACAACATCAAGATCTTCCAACTGGTATTCATCTTCAACACCATCATCTTCGGCTTCACCAGAGGTTGGGTCAACCTGGTCCATATCCAATTTATGAAATAACACAAATTCTCACAAAATATTATAGGTTTGGTATTGCACAAATTTACTGCCACACATGCATATATAATATATAATGGGGATTATTGGATAAAAAAACAACAAATAAAGGGGACAATTACCTCTTTAACAATAAATTTCAGTGTGTTAGAAAACTTTCCAGTTGTTGGTAATCCCTCGGGCTTCTCAAATGCCACAAAAGTCTGCCCAGGTGAATCATAAGGAAGAGATCTGACGGGCTTGGAGAACACCTGGGAAAATTCCTCTGCTTCTGAAGCATCCACAATTACAAAAACCTGGAAAAGGGGAAAGAATTACACCGAAGGCCTGAAGTTGCATTATAGTATAAAGTTGTACACCAATTATATTAGTCATTACATCTTCCAATAGTTGTTCGGGTATCGTGTTTGTGCAGTTGTACTGAAACACAACATGTGTATCGAAAATGTGTTTAACAACATTAACTGCATATTCTGTCTCTGCTTCAGTAAGCTCCACAGGTGCTGAGGACTGGTAAGAAATACAATATCAGAATACATATGATCACATTGGAATAGAAAGAATAATATAATCTTACAAAATTCTGTAAGATTTTGAGAAAGAACCTTAAAAAGCTTTCCATAGTTTGCAAACTCGGGAATTGACAGGAGCTGCCTTTCATATGAATCTACTGTAGATGGGGGGCCACTAGGAGGAGCACCCAATCCAGTTGGCTTTTTACCTTGGGCTTTCTTCTCAGTAAGAGGCTGGGACTTGACCTCCTTGGGCACTAAACGAATGTCAAAGGCCACTTCCGAAGGCACCTGCAGTCACATTTAAACATGAGATATGCTTTAAAGTAATGAAAAGAAAGAACAATATATAGCCTAGGACTTACATAGTTTTTCAAACTAGACTCCAGATTGGTGAGTGGGGTATCAAGTGACCCAAAGAGGAAGTCTTTCACATCTTCATCGTTCTCAAGATCACCTCCAAGCGTGCTTAGATAAAGTGTGGCTCTATCGCGAACCTGCAAAGGAATAAAAACCATCCAAATATAAATCAAAGGAAATAATAGTTTGGCACAATTCCTTGAAAAATTGTATGACTTCAGGAACCACATAATAAAAGAAATGCAATGTAAAAAATGACAGATGTTGACCTCATCATCACTGTCAAAAAGACATCGCCTTAGCAGAACAAATATGCGGGGCTGAAAGGAATAATTAAGAGATTTTAAATTAGGTTAATAACACATATCACTCTAAATAAATAAACAAATCTTATAGAGAAAATAATTAGTAAATAACAACAACAACACCTTTAATGCATCAACAGAAGCACCAAATTTGGCAAGTGTGCTCACAGCACTGGCCCTAACAGTCGCATTCTCAAGATGTACTCTGTTATAAATATAACGAATATATTTGCTGGGGTCCAATGTTTTTGGTCCTTCAATTCCAATGAAATGGAGTATCTACGGTACAAACGGGAAAAATTAAAAAAATGTAAAATTCCAAAAGCACACAAAGTAAACGACAAATCACAACCAAAGTTATCACCTGTGTTGACAAGTAGGTGAATTCACAATCTTCAATGAACTCACAAAGATGAAGCAACCCACTTTCCTTAGCATCAGGGATATCTCTAATAAGAATCACTATTGAATCAACAATAGCTTTTTTGTAATCGAAACCACCTTCCTCCCTAAGAATGTTACTGAGGAAATTCATCCTGAAAATAATAACATCATAGAAATCAGTAATTTAAATCAGTAATTTAGACCATTTATCAAGGAAAATATTTAAACGAAAGATGTAACATCTGGCTGAATTGAAAGAAACATATAGAATGATATGTATACTCACAGAGATCTATATTTTAAAGGAAACTTCAAGCATAGTGATCTTATTGCTTCAACAACAACAATTTTGAACTCGTCAGCAATATCAGACATGAAATTTGTAATCTGCTTCATAAGGCGATCCACACTTGATTCATTGCCTGTCTTCAAAAGAGTAGTAATAGCAAGTGTGGCAATGCTTCTGTTCTGGTCAGAGATTAAACTTTCCATATCAATGTTGCAGTTAGTGACTGCCATTGGATGCGTCATTGCCACCTGCAAAGTTCAAAGACACGCTAAAAAATTATTAATAAAAACAATTAGACCAAGAAAACCTTACAACATTAGCTACAATACAATTTTTTCATCAATTTTGCCAAAATCGTAGTAGACAGAAAAGCGAAATGCACCTCCAGAAGGTATAGAATCGTCATATATCCTTTCTTAAATTCTATTCAAGCATGAACACTATTTCTACTACAATTTATGTGATTAAAGGTCAACCTTGTTCAAGGTGCGGACAGCAGCAAATCTCAAAACTGGCTTGGAAGAACTTAGGAAGAGCTGAAGAACAGTAATTGCTGGAGTTAACTCGCGAGTAGTTACACCATTGAGGTCTGTAATTGCCTTAGCAGCTTCAAAAATCACCATTTCTGACTTGTGACGAAGGCAACTCTCAAGAAAATCATAGAAGGGGCGTTCCCCTGATTGTGTATTATTTCCTGACTCACGAATAACCTGCAGATGATTTATGGTACATAAAGATTATGCAAATGAATATCCTCCCAGAGACAATTTTGTATGAAGAGGAAAACACACCTGACTTGTATAACGGATCAAGAGACATTGGGCCAAAGGTGAGCGAACACTTCCCCTTGTCAAGCTGGTAACCAGCTTGCTAACTGCCAGTCGATCATTTTGACGTATCTGCAACGTTACAAGTCACCATGTGTCAATAAATGGGTTTATAGTTTATTTGTTTGGTATGCCAATAAAAGTAAGATTTTTGGAAGGTATGATCAACATGCCATACGAGGACACTTTAAGAGTAAAATAAATTGATTATATTGAACTTCCATCATGATGACTATGTTCAAAGTAACTTCAAAAGACAATCACATACAACAAGTGCAGACAGCTTTATATCCACAAGCAGTCGAAAACATATACAAAGTTTTCCAAAGTTGGAAACACTGCAATGTTCAAGATAATCAGTCTACAAAACTATTCACAGTGCTAAAAGATGCAGCCAGTAATCAATTGCAGCTGCAGTTGAAGCTAAAATAAGAGTATGAATAAGAGAATGCTACAAAAAATTGTCACAATAGATGGCATAATGTCATAAGATGGACAAGAAATCAAATATCAACTTCTTCAGATGAATTACAAGGAGTTTTACTCTCTGTTGCACCGACACTTCTGACGAAGGCGTGTCTAACGCCCGACATCAACACAAGGTAACATTCAATTACTTCATTTTCTCCAATTATTATTGCAACCAACCAGTGTTATGTCCAGTATCCGTGTTTGCGTCAGTGCGTCATAGGTTTTGCTTTCTTCTATTGTGGGAAATCCAATTCTTTGAGAAGCTTAGCCAAAAGTGAGACAAATTATTTGCTTTGTTGTAAATCGACGTAAGACTTTGACACGAATCAGTTATTCCAAAAGCTCAAGTTATCCAGTGAAGTCGTATAATGGTTTTCATATCTAAAACCTCTTATTACCAAATTTGAATTTTTAGATGAAGGTAAACTAGGATTGAACTCTAAGGCTCTATCTGGATTGATGGACAAGAACGGAGTGGAACGGAATGGAACAGAGATTTCATTCTATTTTTTAGGTATTTTTTATAATTTTACGGAACGGAACATAACAAGTTAGTTCATTCCATTGCATACACCCCAAATTGGGAGAATGAAAATTGAAGGATTAGATGGAATGGATTTCATCATGTCCCATTCCACTGCATCCATTATTTACAAATTCAAACAATGAAATTTTATTATATACCACTCCATTCCATTCCATCACATTCCACCAATCCAATACCCTAAAGCATAGAAGCTTTGATATTTTGTTATGAACCAATTATTCCAACAGCCTAAGTTATCACGCGAAAGCACACTAGTGTGTTTTGCTGATCTAACAGATTTAAAAGGAAATAATGAAACACTAGCTCATGCTGAATATTCAATGAACTGTAATAAACCAAAAAATGAATGAAGAAAAAATTGCTCTTGCTAAATATCCCAGCAACTGATGCATTATATTGCAGCACCGACGAAAGAGATTTTGGGTGTGTTTGATTTGCTAAAAAATGAAGGTCTGAACAGGACAATTTTTCTTGTACTCTGTTTGATGCAGAAATTAATCAGGGGACTGGTTAAAACATGTTTCAGGGAATTGGACGAAATCATGAATTTTTGTCCTTCAGCAAACCATGGGACAATTTTTTGTCCTAAACACAAATTATCAAAAACTATCAAAATATCATATTTTATATATCAATAATGATATTATATAAAAAAAATTATATTATTGTATTCAATATATAAATTTATCAAACAAAATAAATTAAAAAAATTGTCCAGTGCCTGAATTATCAAACACAGTATAGTACAAAATATTATCTTGTATTGTTTTGTACTGTCATGTACTGTTGTGTCCAGTACTTATCATTTTGCAAATCAAACGCAGAGCATACCTGATGTAGCAAAGCCAGTGCATGGAACTGTACAAGAGCTGCTCTTGATTGTACGGCTTCCTGAACCTCATTGCTCCACCTTTTTACAATCTCAGGATTTGTCTGCAAGTGGGGGATAAACAATAAGCACCTGATGTAGATGAAATATAGAAATACAAGGAATTACAAATAGATATTAATAATACCTGGAGTAGATGAATACCACTAACTAGGGCAGCACTTGCAACAACTGGATTCTTGTCAACAATTGCTTGTTTTAAATACCGCTCAATTTGGGTAAGGAGGGTTCCATCCGTGATGCGACAAAGCACACGAATGGCATTTGCCCTATACATATCAGTCTTACTATTCATGTCCTTCATGAGGGAGCTTGTGACGATAATAACCTTGTAAAACATAAAAGAGATGGAACAGTCAGAATGTAATTTGTAAAACACAGGCCACTAACGTGAATCTCACAAGTAATATAAATTGCATGAGAATATGTAACCTCATCTGCAGAGGGGGAGAGTTCTTTTATAATCAGGTAAACCATTCTCCTCAACCCCAGATCTCGAGACTGGAAAAGCTTGGTAACCGAAAAGAAAACTTCTGTAGCTTCAACCTATGAAAACAGGCAAGAAAATTTACTGAAAAAGGATTCATACCGACTCTAACATAATCATGTGAAGTACATCAACAAATAACATACGGTCTTTAACTAATTAAGAAATAAAAGGAAAAAATCTTGACCTTTGTAAATGTCTCTCCCTGATTCAGTAGGTATAAGAGTTTTGTGATAACCTAGAAAAGATGACAAAAACACACCATCAAAAACCAAACACCGATTAAGACAAAGAAATCATAAATAAATAAATCGATAGATAAATAGACAAACCTGTGAACATCTCCTAGCATCTAGTTGTGGGTCATTAAAAACCCTGGCCTCCTGAAGAACAGCTCCCTTTTCAATTCCCATAAAGGGTGAATAATCAGCTGTTAAACAAACAAACAAACAAAAAACAGAATTAATCAACAAATATGGACATTATAACATTATAATATAATTGCATATATGTATGTAGGATTCATCATAATTAATCAGATTGAGTCCTGACCAAAGTGTGAAAACAAGCTATCAAACATCAAATATCTATCTATTAACTAATCAACTAATCACCATAAACTTGTTCAAATTCACACAAACAATTGCATATTATTAGTTACATGCATTTCAAATCACACTATTAGATCAATTCAAAATTCTACCAAACAATACAAAAACGCACTAATCGAATCCAATCAAATCAAATCCAAGTGTCGTGATCTATGCGAACCCTATCACATTTCCTATTGTAAACATGAATTAAACATTGGATCTAGAACAGATGCGGAAGAAAGAGCACGGAAGAGAGCAGATCGAATTGCAAAAGTTAAAAGCGAGACGGAAAATCAGGGAAGAATGAATTACCTTCGTCGTCCCGGTCATCGTCTTTTTTCGCAAGCGGCTGAGCCATCGCCGGAGTAGGTGAATTTCTGAGATCTAGAAATTGCGCAACGTTTGTCTATAGGTGCCTCTGCGAGTGCACCACTGAAGTTTACAAATGAACAAATAAGGAAGAAGAATGAGTTGAAATATGCCTCGTCTAAGTGTAATAAAGTCACGAAATAAGAAGGCTTTGTGGTTTTAATTAATAAATAAATGGTAAATTTACAAATAATATAGTTTTGAGATTTTACAATTAAATTTATTTATATTTAAAAATTTGGTACCTTTGTTTGGATCTATAGAATTACATGGAGCGGAGCGGTATGAGATGGAATGTAATAATATTTTATTGTTTGTATTATGTTGCGAAATTATAATTGTTTGAAGAACGATGAAATAGGACTCTATCATAGTGGAGTAAGCTTTTGGTACGGTATAAAAAAAGGTTGATCTGCAAGATTATCACTTCACTGCTCAAGTCAGTAAGAGAATAAAAAGTGATATAAGAGTGAGAATGGATTTGAATACTTGAGAATGACGTGTTTTCCCTCTTATATAGTAGAAACGGTTTAAACACAAAGCGTGGAGTGCGGCGTGGATTGTTGTCAACTGTCTGATAGATATGAATGGTTGGCAGTGCCTCAGAGGCATAATCGTACGCTCTAGATAACGAAGGAGGAGTACTTGTTCCTTGGAAGTGTTTTCTTTATTAGGGTTATGAGCCTTTCGTTTTGGGCTTTGTGGCGGCTAAAAACAATTGTTCCCAAATTTTGTCTCTGCTTTGGCAGGGCGGAAGGAAACTGCTTTTAGAGGGTAACCCCCTATGGTCCAAGGAAGGATATAGGTAAGGGATTGTCGGGTGCTGAATGAGGGTTTGTCGTACACTCTCTAAGCGAGGTGCATGGCCTAAGGAATTGAATATTCTTAATGTGATGTCACTGTCATTAGGAAGAGGCACACTAAATTTCTTTCTTATATTATATAACGTTTCCCTAGGAACAACTGACATGTCTCCTTATGCTAGCTGGCCATGATGCTTTTTGTCCCTTGTGACACTTGAGTACTTTGCATAACTTTTGATGAAACCTCGATTGTTGGTGTGCGTGGTGGATTTATGTTCCTTAGTGGTCGAGGCACATATACAAAAATCTTTAAAGTCATTTTTCTTTTTTTCTTCCATTTGCGACCTATAATAGATTCTCTTCATGCCTTTCTAATTTCATTCTTTTGTTACAGTTTCGTCGTTAAGTTCATACGCAATCTTTATTCGTTGGTACTTCGTACGCATAAATAACTAACATGTTTCTTTTAAGATAATGTTAGCTTTTTCCTCTTGTTTTCGCCTTTTTTGGGGTTTTCGAGGCAGTGAGTTTTTTATATCTGTGTCGTTTGAACTCTTGTTATCGGGTTGTTCGATCGCAATACTAATCCTTCATACTTCTATTTTCTCTGTTGACAATGTTCCTTAGAACGAATGGACTTTTAGATGGATATTTCTTCAATGTGGGTGGACTTAGAGACGTTGGACACAACTTCTGCTTTTGCCTCTGGGTGGTTTAGATTGAGCCTACCGAAATGGGGCCCTAGTTTGACTAAGGAGTGTTTATCCTTGAGAAAGACAAGAGGGTTTGGAACAAGTATGATGGGTGTGTTATCCTTCTTCGTGAGTGTCTTTTCTCTTTGGTAGGTCTTTGTCTTCCCCTCAATGTGTATGAGGTTAGCATTTTCAATGAATTTTTGATTGCCTCTTTGCAACTACACTCAATGAGCTAGGTTTACATTAAAGTATTCCAATACTAGTGTGAATACACGGGGTTGCCTACCTTGATTCTATTTTTCCATCTCTTTAAGGATTGGTGCACCATGGATGCTTCAGCAAGGGGTTAGGGCTTCATATCTCTTCACCAGTGTGCCAGGATGTTTGATGTCTATTTGGATTGCATGAAGCACTTCAAGGACCAATTCCCTCTAGTCGTACCTCTCAATAATAGGCTTGTGCTAAACTGATCTTCATAGATCTTGGGCCGCCCTACTAATGCTCAGATAAATTTGCTAAGTTTTAGCGCCAAAGCCACTTTCTAGCCGAGTTTGGATACTATGTTTATAAGATGGACGATTTTACTAAAGAGGAAATATTTCTGAAGAGGCAACTTGTGTCTTTCTCTGAGGCTCTAGATTATGTTGGGGTGTTACCCCTTTTGATGCATCATTGAAGAAGCAATTAAGGTGGCTCATAAAGACATGTTTGCTTATGGATCTGATTCGAAAGAGACTAGGAAATATATCTTTGGTAAGTAAGTTGAGGATTTCTCCTATTTTGAATATTTATCTATGACCCCTTTTGTAATCTGTTGCGCGACTAACGCAATTAAAGTCCCATCATAACTTTAAAGCTACAAATGCTTCTCTAGTAACCTCGAAATCCTTCTATCGAGAATGTCATTGAACATAAGGTTCCTTTTTCACTTTGAAATCTGAACATCTCATTGATCCTATGACTCCAAATACAAGAGGAATGAGGTAAATTGTGTGGGTTTAAAAAACCATTTCCAAATAAAAATCTTTAACAAAATTAGAGTTTAAAATACAATTTTAAACCAAAGACGATAAAATTTACAAGAAAAACAGAAAATCATATAGATGGAAATGCAAGGGAAATAAATGACTAAAAAGTAAATAATTAATGGAATAGAGAAAAGCACCATGAAATTTTAGAGGTTCAATCTAATAATCTGTCTTACTCCTCTCCCCGAGAAATTCCTTCTCGGGAGTTTTCACTATGATGTGAGCTTTTGACAGGACTTTTCTACAAACCTCCTTACAATAGGATTTAAGGTTTACACAGTGGCGACACCTCCATTTTAAGGTTTACAAAGTTTTTAATACAGAAACCTCACAACCAAGATATTTTACCACCAGGACAATCTTAAACCAAGGAGGGCTTTTAACACCAGGCTAAGCTCACAAATCGATTGAGACTTTTAATTGCGGAGACCTATCAACCAAATAGAGGTTTTAATTGGCTTACCTCAAAAACAAAACAAGAGTTTTCACTTGGTTTAACTCACAACCAAAAAAAAATACCCCCCAATGAGATTTTACAATATTGTTATTACACCATACTCAAACTCCTCATAGATAAAAAGATTTCACTTTGAAAAGTAAGGCAAAAGTGTGTGTGTGTGTGTGTGTGTGTGTGTGTGAGAGAGAGAGAGGGAGGGAGAGAGAGAGTAAGATAAAGGTATTTAAAATACGGTTTCTGTTGTGAAATGAAGAGAAAAGGAGCTCTCTATATATAAGATAAAATTTTGCTTTAAAATGAAAAGATTTGTGGGCCTTTTCAATGTTAATAATCAACTAACCAATCACATAATCGATTATCAAGTTCAAAATGGAAGGTTTTCAAAAAAATCGCTAATAATCAATTATGAACCCTAATAGTTGATTATAAGGCATTACAAAAAGATGTAATTGATTAGACACGAGGGTTAATTGATTATACAGTGTAAAAAGCCCTCATAAAGAACTTTTTTAGCCATTCACCAGCTAGATAGGCACAACATGATTTTTCTAGTTATTTTAATAATATTAGAAAAGCTTTCCAATCAATCGAAAATACGTGTGTGATTTGCCCTAGTAAATTTGAGAGTTAGTCTTATACCTTAAAGAAACAAATCACTCGACACAGGCTCAACAAGCTTTCACACTTCCTTTATTTCACAACTTTGAAGCTTCGGGTTCCTTACCACATTATCTTTGACTTAAAACTTCACAGGAACCTTGAATCTTCTCCATGATAAGGCTTGAGATTATTTTTCAAGATAGATACCATCATCAAACATGCTGCTTGATTAGAGATCTTCACTCTAGAGGTAGGAATTGATATCTTGATCTCCAAGCACCACAACTTAATCATCACATAGATAAGCTTTGATATCTTGATCTCTTGATATTAAAATAATACAAGCAGATCATAACTTTATCACATATTGATCACCACTTCATATGGATTACATCAATATTTATAATGAGGATTTTACTTTAGAATGTTGCCAACATCAAAATTAACCAAGTTCCTTCAGACTTCATACTTGCAAACACATAGATTCATATTTTCCTTATTTTTTATGCTTACAACACATCTTTTAGGGAGGTGGACAAACAAAGAAACAATATGATAGATTTAAGTGGTTAAACTCCTCATGACAAATATAGAGAGTTGGAACGCCGCAAGTGTACAATCATGCAAAGTAGTAAAATAGGTTGTCGAACCTCAAAGACCAATTATTTGAATACCAATTTCTATCCTATCGATGTAAAGCTAAAACAATTGAAATTGGAATAGTTTGGAATCACAACAGGTCTGAAAAACATTACACAATACAGCTACAGCTAGGACTGACACGAGGGTCGTGCTCAGCAACATTTCCCATGCCAGATGACACGGTCTGACTGTGTTGTCTTATCATCACTTGTATTGATGACCAACACGATCTGTGTCAGGTGACACGACCCAACTATGTTGGCTATTGTATTCTCATACTATAAGACTTATTTTTTTGAGCGATTATTGATCCTTTTCACTTTAATTTGTCCCTAAACATTCCTTATTACTTAAAAGCATAAATAACACACTGAAGCACATGAAAGAAGAAAAAAAATGGAAAATCACACAATAAAAACTAAATTAAAACAAGGTAAAAAACACAGTGTGAACACCACATATTAAACACCCTAAATTTAAAATGTTCTTTGTCCTTAAGCAACTTGACTTTCAAAAACAGAAGTTGGACAAAGCAATTCAATATGTAAAGCTCATGAAAACAAAACAAGTGATGCAATCGGCTAATGATCAATTACCCTTGTACTTGTTCAACACCACATGCATCGTAAGAACAATAATCATAAAGATACGAACCAAAATTCCCCTATTTAGATACCATTTTGACTATAATCATGTACCTAAGTCTCACTTATCGATTGTCTTCTCCTTTTGTTCTCAACATTCAAATTAAGGCAATGAGATATTAATAATAATTGCAGACTATACAAAGCTAATTGATGATTTATTTATTACTTTATATGCAGCACACAAGTGAACTAGCTTTTTGTGAAGGGCGACCTTTTGAGGGTAAGCCCGACTTACTCTGACTAACTGCTTTTTATTTATAGATAATTCAAACACAAATTGAATATTTTTTCTTTGCCATTGGGGATCAATCACTGTTGGGCTGAATAACCAGATGAGGGTTACCCAACTTAGTAGGTGCAATTTCCTTTTACTACCACTTTTCATTTTTCAATTTTTCTTTTTTATTTCAATTTTTGTTTGTCCTCAATCAACTATATATAGCATGTGAGTCAATGATATGTCAAACTGTTTCTATTGAACTAATCAAAAAGTACATCTTAGAAATTAGAGACTACAGTACAAAATGAGTAAAATCAGTATCCTATTTGAGAGATTTAGGGTGCTCAAACAATATCTATCTTATTGACTTTTCCTAGGATCATTAATCTTAGCCTCTCGTTCTAAAATTCCATATATTTTCCTACTAAATTGGAATCAAAGCTTTTTTTTAAAAGTATTTCCTACCGATTCTAATTTTGGGAATAAATTTCAAAGTGGTGCACACACAATAGCTAAAACACAACTAATTAAAGCAGTTTAAACCAAACAAACAAACAAATAACAAAAGCAAATAAAAACCAATGAATAGGGAAATACCCCCTAACCTTAAACAGGACATTGTCCTCGATGTTCTAAATAAGAAAAAAGGGGCAAAGAGAACTCACAAGAACCTCAGTACAGAGGTGGAAAGTGCAACATCAGTTATTTTAGCGTCTACTAAACATCTGTGAGGATAGCGCCCTGTCTAACCTACTTCTCCCCTTACCTCAGATGTTTAGCCCTAAGACTCTTAACCTATTATTACATTCAATCCCATCAATATTTATATTCATTTGAAGTATTAATCTCATGACGGATAGGCTGGGGTTATGCATCAGTAATATCATCCATATCATTACCTGCAATGTCAGTCTCATATTATGGGAAACCCTCTATCGCGTTGAAAAAATACAGAGTTGCCACCAAACTTTGTCTATTCCAAAGAAAAGGGAAAATATCAAGAAAACCCCCTAAAAGTGAAATAAAATGGTCTCACAACCATACTCGGGTTCGAAAATCGATTATGTAAGGGAAAAATATTAACACCGCTCACATTTGTTGTACTCAACAGGAACTATTTTGATTCTTTTGTGTGTATGGGTGTTGTTATCTAAAAGTTACTTGCTATATGGTTATTGATGGATTGAATTAAAGGGAAAAACAAGTTTTTAATTAGTGTGTTTGCCAAGATTTCAGAATCATGTGCCTACATATCCTCATATTGCAATGAGAAATCAGAACCCTGTAGTTTCTGGGTAGAAAATAGTATTTGTTGATTGTTTTAATTGGAAAATATTAACGTTCACGTTCTAGCAGTTAAACTTTACTTATATGTTCGTATTTGAGGCTTAAGCTTTGTTTGTATTGTGGTAGAATGGAAATAACATGTCCTTTCTGAAAAGTTTTTTATTGAAAGCCCTAAGGAAAAAATTAAGTTTGATTGGTTGAATTTAATTATTAGGAGACGTATATTAGATGGTCCCCCTATACAGCTGGTATCTAGATATACGGGAAATCAGGAAGAATACACCACCAATTCCCTTTTCATCCTTTAATTACAAAAAAAAAAATTATCTTGATTTGAATCACACTAAAGTCTATGAGTGGAGGTGAATACTTTGGACAACCGGGTCATATGTCCTGTATCCAAAGATATTCAAAATAAGGATAGAAATACACCCTCTCATTCTTCTCCATTTTCTTAAGAATTGTGGTGCATGAATCATATCGTATTTTGAAGTATTTTTGAATTTATTTGTAAAAAAGAAATTTTAGTCTTAATTGACGAAAGAAAAAGAGAAAAAAATGGAGAAAGGTGGGGAATTGATCCTAATGTTATCATGCAAATTATTGTACCTATTTTTTGGGGGGGTTTTTGTAAGGAAAAAATTCCTAAGGGAACATGATTGTTTTTTGGTTCATGACCTAAAAATACTATTTAATTAATCAAGTACGTGAAACTCAATTAATTAAACAACAAAGAAAGCCTTAAGGGTGCATGGAAAAATATAGGTAAATTTGTTATGGATTTTTTAGCATACAAATCAAGCATAAATACATCAATTATCAAACATAAAATCAAGGCCAAAATGTGACAAAAAATAGAGTAAAATACTCTAATTTCTACACATCCATTAGTCAACAAAAAAATTCTAAAAAACTTATAAATCCTGAAAATTATATTAGAATGATAAAAATGTTAAAGAAACTATCTTAAAAAACTATAAAAAAAAAATGTTTATTACATAATTAGAATGGTGTTAAGAAAACAAAGTTATATTTGGCTGAAAAGTAGAAAAAATATGAGCTTAAGCTGGCCCAATGCTCCCTATAGTGCGAATCAAATTAAAAGGAAGGGTGTAAATAGAAAAATAAGAAAATGAATAAGTAATAATAAAAAAATAAAATAAATGGCCATGTGCCCTCTAAATCGGATCGACCAATTGGTTGAATCGGACCGGTCATCCAGTTGAATCAGACCGGACCAGTCCAACACAATATTTGTCCATCTCCACAGTGCATGTTCTCACGCGAACACAACATCAAGGCAGCAGATGCCAACACGAATGGTGGTGGTTCCTGGGGGGCCATCCGACTAGTAGTGGCGGCCCCCTCCCTAGGGGGAAGTATTGTTTTTTGCTTTTTACTTCTTCTTCCTCAACTCTCCTTCTACATTAAAATCTTCTTGAGATAAGTTGAAAAATCCAAAATCTTGCTCAAAATTGATAAAAGATGGGTGTTTCTTGCTTATTTTTCATGGGTTTTTCATTTCTAGTGCTATTCCCAAGTGATTGCATCAATAGGGTTTGGTTTGGAATTCTTGGAAATTCAAAAAAGTGTTTTTGGGGTTTATGTCAAAGGTTGGGTTTTATGAGGAAAAAATGATTATTTTCAAAATTTATTTCATGTTACATGTTAGAATTAACCTAAAATCAACACTATATTAATTATATGCTAAAGTTATGTCAAGATTTGTGTCAAGAATTGTTATGCTAATTGAATTGAGATTTTTGGGGTTAAATTAAGTGCTTTTTCTAATAAGTTTTTCTTAAAACAGTGGCATAAATTAAAACTTCAACACATGCATTCAACAAGAATCATTCATACAAGCATACATATGGAAATGACATGTAAGGAAGAAGGATAACTAGTTACCAACGAAACAGAGATTTGCTTCGGTTAGTGTTGAAAATTGTCGACGAACAATGAAGCACCGGTACAGATTTTTGGAGGAAGTACTCGTACCCGGTACTTGGCCGATACTGGTACACGTACTGGAAGTAACAGTACCCTGTATTTTTTTTGTTTTAAGATTTTGGTACTACAATGGTACGAGCGTGGTACTTAAAATCTATTTTATTTTTTAATTGGGCCGGAGCTTTAATAAAGTTGGTTTTAGGGTTTTAATTTTTTATATAAATATAATCTTATGAGTATGAGTGTGAGTGTGACAAGAGAGTACTACTCCTATTTCTTTCATCTGTCAATTCGGCACGGCAACAGAAGAAATTCAACTTTGCATTGTCTTACAAAAAGGTACACATACAATATGTATCTTATATATAAATGCAAGGTTGTCATGATGGCAACCCTAGCCACATGTCACCTTGGTAGTATCTCTAAACCAAATTTGCTACATGTCACATCGATAATAAATCTAAACAAAAATTATAATTTCTACTTTTATTAATTTAACTCTATATAAAAAATAAAATAAATAAATATAATAATCGTAATAATAATATAATATGAAATCACAAATAATAATAACAATTATATAAATATGTAATATATAATATCTAAATATATAAAACATTTGAGAAATAACTTATTTATGTAAAAATAAATTTTTCTTAAATTATATTAAAAACTCTAAATAACTTTTATATAATTAATTTATAATAGAGAAAAAATATATAAATACGATTTTAATTTATTTGCAGCAAATAAATATATTAAATAAATTTTTCTTAAATTATATTAAAAACTGTAAATAACTTTGATAATTTTTTTCTATTATGATCACACTAATTTTCTAATTTTTCTGTTTTAAATAATTTGAATAATGTTCTTTTTTTAGGTATTGCATAAAATAATTTGAATAATTTTCTAATTTTTTCTGTTTTGGTTTTAATTTAAAAAATAAAAAATAAATTTTATTTTAATAATCACTAAAATTATAACTAATAATGATATGTAAGTATAAAATAAAATAAAATTTCATTTTAATAATTATTAAATTTTAACTAATACACTTTAATGATGAGTTTATCTTTAATATTTTTTTATATTATTAGTTTATAAAAAAATCAAATTATTTTTATGAATTTCTAAATTTGAATATTTTATTTTACAAAAATTTGTCTTAATTGAAAATTAAAAAATTCAGAGGTTAGATTATATAATATTGTTTCTATAGTGTATATTAGTTATATTTTTTTTGTTTTTAAAATTTTATTATTTATATTTATACAAATTAATATTATAATATAAACTAAAATGTATTCATGTAATATTAAAAAAATATAATAATAATTATTTAAATTATGTGAAATTAAAAAAATAAAAAACAATTTATATCTATGAGTTTCTACAAAAATGTTTATTAATCATAAAAAATCTAAATTTTAAGTTAATTATATTATAAAGAGTATGTAATAAGTATTCAATTACGTTTTTTTTTACAAATTGATTACATTCATGTAGCATAAATAAATAATAATAAATAGAATAATGAGTAAATGGACAAAATAAATAACAATTGATAAATAAATAGTGATTAATCCAATAATCATTGTTATTTATTTTATGTAACGTAAAAGAGTTAAAATTTTAAATTCTTCTATTTTTTATGGAATGTTTTAATGAAATGTTGTTAATATTATTAATAGTATTAATAATAGTCTACAAAAACGGTTATAAAATAGTGTCTTTTTGTATTTTTACACACCTTTATAATCACTCCTGATACTACCTTCATCATTTACCAATTTCATTTGGTATCATTTTTCACCTATTTGTTCTTTTCTAGGATTTTCATATCTCATAACAACGATTTTTTTTTCAATTTCATTTGCTAACATTTTCTACCCATTTATTCTTTTCTAGGATCTGCATGTCTCATAACTATTTCAATCAGTAAGAATATTTTTTTTCCTAATAACTATTTATAAATTTGTTTATCTTTTTGTTAAACTTCATACACATTTATTTTATTTTCATATAAAATATAATATATATTTTTGCAGGTTTAGCGAAGATAAAATATTGCAAGGAAAATCATATTTACTTTGAAAAACCTCTGTCAAAAGTGATTCAATGGACCCACTATTGTGGGTGAAATATTTAGATAAAATTTTCTAGAATCTAAAAATTAGAGCTTAAATTGTAAGCAACCTAACAAATCTTTGGAATATAAGAATAGTGGTCAAACTGTATGTCACCTAATAAATTCTTGGATATAAGAATAGGGGTCAAATTGTAAAGTCATTTAACTTAAATCTTTAGGATAGGAGAATAGTGGTCAAATTGTAAAGTCATTTAAATTAAATCTTTATGATATAAGAATAATGGTCAAATTATAAAGTCATTTAAATTAAATCTTTAGGATATAAGAATAATGGTTAAATTGTAAGTCATTTTACTTAAATCTTTAGGATATATGAATAATGGTTAAATCGTAAGTCACTTAACTTAAATATAATTTCACATCGATACATTGACAAATTGACAAGCCAATAACATATCCTACAAAATTTTACATAATGAAATATATATTTAGATTTTCTAATTTATATTTTTATATTTTCATCTTTTATTTGTTTTGTTTTTATTTTTTTGTTTTTTTTATTTCATTTGTTAATTTAGTGAGATAGATCACGCTCTCCCACTATTGAATTTTTTTCTTTTATGTATATTCGATTTACAATAAACCAAACAACATTATACATTTTGTTGATAATATGTGTTTAAATTTATTATTAATTTAAATACAAATGATTCATGAAAATATTGATATGGTGTAATCAATTTAATAAATAAAAAATTATATTACTATAATTAATTCATAGTATCGAAGATTCATGTATTAAATTATATTATTATAATTAATTCATAGTATTGAAGATTCATGTATTAAATTAATTCATAGTATTGAAGATTCATCTATTAAATTAATTCATAGTATAAAAATTGTATTACTATAATTAATTCATGTATTAAATTATATTAAAAAATATTTAGTTTTTAAGTTGATTGTATTGTAATATTGATTATATTCTTTAACTTATGTGTATGTTGTGTTTATTTCTTTAAGAAATTGGATTAAAATATCTCACTAAAATATTATATTGTATAGGATTAAAAAAGTTTGAAAAAAATGATTTTGTTTTATTTCTTTATTTATTTTATTTTTGCTTTCATTTGTTAATTAAGTGGGGAAGGTCATACCCTCCCACTATAGAAATTTTCTTTTTTTATTAATTATATTTGATTTATAATTTATAATAAACCAAACAAAATTATAGTTTTTGTTGATAAGATGTTTTGAGTTTATTATTAATTTAAATAGAAATGATTCATGAAAATATTGATATGGTGTAATCTATTTAATAAATAAATAGTTATATTACTATAATTAATTCATAGTATTGAAGATGTTTATATTAAATTACATTAAAAAATTATTCATATTTTTGAGAAATTTTTACAACAAATATTTGAGATCTATAAATATTATTTATTTCGTTAAATAAAATTTATATTCTATGTTCTTTTATTTTATTTTTAAATATCTTAATTGAAATTTATTATATTTTTATTAATATTATAATAATTATTTTTAATAGTGTTAGCTGAATATATTATTATTAATTATTATTAATTCTTATATCATTGTTACTCATTGTTGCTCTTGAGATTTATGAGACTGTTGTTAACATAAATACATCTATTTTTATTATATTCATTTGTACTAAAATTAATTTAAATTGTAAGTTAAATGCTAAAATTAATATAGTTCAAATAGTTTTATGCTCATAATTAGAGGTGGCAAAACGGGCTACCCGGCCCGTTTCGGGCCGGCCCGTGACGGGTTCGGGCTTTTAGCGGGCCGGGCTTAAAAGCCCGGAATTTAAACGGGCTATAATTTAGTTGTTCAAGCCCGGCCCTTTACGGGCTACGGTTATTCGGGCCGGCCCGGATTATATTTAATATTATTTTTATAAATTAAAAAATGATTTTTTAAAAAATAAATATAAATAATAGTAAATCATAAACTAAAATAGTATCATTCATTTTATTACACTAGTCAAAATATTTGGATTAATTTGAGAATATGAATTTAGGAAGGAGTATTTACTACTTGACAATTGACAAAGATTACAATTAACATGAGTTCTAAAACACCGATGTAGACACAAGTAAACACGCTTTACTGTGAGGAAGGCAATATTGGATAGCAGTAGGTAGTATACATTATTTCATTGAGAGCTAAGTTGAAGAGAAAAAACTGTATTGAAAAATAAAGAAAGTGATACTACTTAATTTGAAAAATCTTTCCATTTCTAAAGTGCTAATATGTGTGAAACATATAAAATAATATAAGTTTAACACATATAAATTAAATGAACTATCAGTTTAACACTAAAATATAAAATTAGTATGGAAATTATCAGTTTAACACTAAAATATAAATGAACTATCAGTTTAACACTATCAATTTAACATATAAAATAATATTCATTTAAATTATCAGTTTAACGTGTATATTTTAGGTTAGGAGATTTTTAGAACTGATATTATGCAAATTAGTATGGAAATTCGTTATTAAAATATAGTATGGAAATTATTAATATAATTAGTTAAAATTTTTATTAAAAAAATTAAATGAACGGGCTACCCGCAACCCGGTCGGGCTAGCCCGGTTAAACATCGGGCTTTTGACGGGCCGGGCTTAAAGGCCCGGATTATAAACGGGCTCTAATTTATTTGTTCAAACCCGCAATTTTTTGCGGGCTTTCGGGCCGGCCCGGTTGGTTAGGCCCATTTTGCCAGCTCTACTCATAATGTTAAAAATAACTTACTTATTTTAATATATAAATTGAAACATAATAGATTTTCTGATAACCTTAAAAAAACAATATTATAAAACATTTTTTACATTATTGTTTCTCATTAAAAAATTAATAGTATAATTGTAAACATAATTTAAATATATGCAAATAAAAAACCAAATATTAACTATTATTAAATAATGCAATTTTATTTCTAATATACCCGTGCGGAGCACGGGTCGACAATCTAGTTCTTCTAACTTTTTAAAATAGGATATTATAATACTATATATCTCTTATTCTCAATGATCCTAGTGACTAGTCTATTGTTATTGCTACTTTTTTTTTATTTCTACGTTACAGCTATCATTGCATATTTCTATACTATAATGTCATTGCATCGTTCTTAACAACATTTTATTTATTTTAATATTAATATGTGTTTGCTTTATTTAGTATATAAAATAACACTGTAAATATCACATTTTACTCATATTATAATTAATTTATTATAAATTATAGAGTATAGTAAATAAATTAAACAATAATAGATAATATGGTAAATTTATATTAATCATTTAATATTTTATAAGGATTGCTTTTTTTCTTTTAATTTTGTTGCAGATGTTTTTTCAAAGACAAAGTAATAATGTTAGTGGAGGAAGAACTAGGACAAAGAATAGTATTACGCCTTTGACAGAAAAATATACAAGTGGAACAAGAAGTACCGAAAATGATTATCCTCTTGAGGCTTATGTGACGATTTTGCAAAATAGGAATGAAGGAATTGGAAATAATGTAACTTGGCGGTGCAACTATTGTCATGTAGACTTTAAAGGTTCTTATTTTAGAATAAGAAGTTGTAACACCCTTAATTTCCACGAATAATTTTTAAAATAAAATCAGAATAAATCAAAACAATCCACACATTTAGGATATCACAATCAACTTTCAACAAGCTCATGTATTTAGATTCGCAACATGTAACACTCCAAATCTACCCGACAATTATAACAAAAATTAGAGTATAAAATTTTACAACAACTATTTGGGATATCATATTTTCAACATAAAACCACAACCTGTATTGCAGTTGCAAACGATACATAACAAAGTAAGATGAACTTAAGAACTTGTTTAGTCTCAAAACATAGTTAACTTTATTTTAAACCACACAACGGATTCTCAACATAAACTCCAAAATAATCATAGCATCTTGCTCACATAAAACAGCTAAAAACAAAATAAACTCCTCAAACGAAACAACTTCAATTCAACTTGATAACAACAAAACAAGACAATGCGTTCATCCCCCCGAGTGCTACGTATCAGAGCGATGACACCAACTAAGCTACTAATCTTCAATCTTCGTTACCTGCATGTTACCAATATAAAGGCAACAACGAACAAATAAAGGGTGAGATATCAACAACTATAAATAAATGTATGATAAACGGTATATTATATTAGAATCATACAATTTTACCAATAATTTTAACAACAACAAATAACAACCAACCAACAAACAACTTAATATCAACATTAACTTCAAATATGCAACTCAAATGCGACTCAACTATGCATATGCATGTGGTACCATTAGAGCAGAACTCCCAACTTAGAAATTGCCAGTTTATCGAGGCATCAAGGCATAAGCCTTTAACTTTCAACTCTTTGTCAATCCAGGCCAACGTGGTGAGCATTAGCTCCAACTTAGAAAATGTGATGTATGCGACCATTATGAATATCATACGACAACAACAACAACATAAAATATGCATCAACTGCAATAACTTATTCAACACTGGTCATCAGACCTACAACTCAAATATATCCATAAGTCGGAATAATTCAACTTATTCAACTGAACCTACAAATCAACATATTCGACATAATTCCAACAAAATAACCAACCAAAAATACCTATTAATATATACGAACTACCCCGACAAGTTTCGATTAATCCCAGACAACAAATTTTACCGCTTAATTCTGCTAATTTCTACTTTTCGGTACTATTTTTATTTTCTGCACTGCTACTGATTAATCACATTGTTCCTGTCAATTTCTACTACTAAGTTTACCTGCTACCAAAAATCAACTTGTCATCCAATTCTACACTTTCGTCATTTATGTACAGTTCCTGCTAAAATTCTACTTCTGCTAAAATAAACCGGTTTAGCTAAATTATTACCATCACTATGCACTAATCAGTTAAATCATACACTAATCAAATAAATTATATACCAAACAATTAGATTATACACTGATCCATTAAATCATTATTTGTTACTTTATAAGGTATGATGTATGTCCACAGAAAATTACTAATCAAAGCCAAAAATCTAAATAATATGACAACTATAGAGTACACGTCACAAAGGAGTGAGGCGCCCATCCTGCCCTCCTGGTGGTCCCCACCTCCTTCCTTAAGTGTGGGGTGCCCGCCCCTTAATACTTGTGGCCCCAGCCACAGTTCTAAACTTCATGTCTTCTTTAATGTTTTTTCAAAACTAGTTCTATACGTTCTTCTGAATTCTTTTCTCGATCGATCCAACAATTTTCAACTCAATAACCCACAACATTACAGTTTCTAATTATCAAGTTGATTCACCTCAACAACGTTGAATTTCAATGTCAAATTCACCGATTATAGCAACGTCAAGCAGCAATTATCACCACAGCAAATCAACACGTTAAACAAATTTTTCAACACAGATCAATCAAACACAGAGGCAAAGTTCATACGACCCAACCCACATACAATTTATCATATACTCGGTTATAGGAATTGAACCCCACCCTTACCTCGGATTGAAGGGCGTTCTAACGGTTTCCAGTTCAATAAAGCTAATTGCATCCGGTTGCACTCTACGTACTCTCCTCTTCCAATCCTTTTTGCTTCTTCACTCGTATGCTTTCTACCAAAACCCTTGTTCTGATTTTTATACCTTATGCCACTACTTCCACTACTATCCTTCTTTTATTCTAACCTAATAAAATACTCTATTATTCTATTTAGTCTCATTGGGCCTACTAGTCAACACCTCCACTTTTGCTAATTCTCACACAACAACCAAACCGACTTAATTAAATAAATAGTCTAATATAATAATATTATTTCTAATATTATTTCTCCGATTAAACCGACTACTTTACCCGACTATCCACTTAACTGCTCGAAAAACATAATAATTCAATTACGCCTCTTAGATTGATATCGATAAATCTCCAACTTCGACAATTTCCAATTATTAAATCCTTAAATAATTTAATTAACCAATTAATTAAATTACGGGTGTTACACAACACATATTAAAACATAGACCACATAATTATCATGTTTGAAACTTCAATGCCTTCATTAGCAGCGCAAAACATCAATCATAACTTATTTCAACTCTTCAACGTGAATTATAAAATTAAAAATTCAAACCAACATAAATCACCAAATTAAATTCAATAATTGAAGTTGTATAAAAGTTTCCTCCCAACATAAACAAAACAACGCTAATTCCGCAGTGTTACGTATCAAAGTAGACACCGACTCAATCTACGCAATACGAGGCAACTTCCTTGGCTAACCTAAGCTTCAAGCTATTCCTGATTATCTGCATGTTACCCACGTAGAAGCAACATTCAAACAGAAGGAGTGAGATATCATAAATAAATAATGGAATGTATAATAATAAGTGAACACAGATTATTACAAGCACAACAATACATTTTAACACATAACACACCCAAACAGTCCAACAACAATACACCGATGCAATGTAATGGGACTTGACAACAACGACTCAATGCATGTAGTACCAAGTTGTGAACTCTCAGGTTCATCGCTCCGATCCCCACTTAGGACCGAAACTCACCAAACGGGCCTCCGTCCAAAATCATTACTAATTAACGCTTCACTAATCCATCACCATAGGAATTAGCTACTCGCACCTAATCCACATAATGAGATTGAGGCTCACCAATAGCAGGGTCGGCCCAATCAATGCAGAGGCCCCGTTCTAATTTTAAAAATGGGCCCAAATTTAAAATAGAAATATAATTATAATAGTTGAAAAATACACATAAAAATACAATTATATATTAATCAATAATATATTTAATTATAATTACTTTGAGGTTTGATCTATCTCAATTTTTGTATGCATTAAGTTTTTATCATAACACTTTTCTTAATTTATGTGATTTTTATTATAAAATTTTATTTATTTCAATTAATATTTAAGGAAAAAAATTAGACATTTCAAAATTTTGAGGCCTCCCTAAATATGAGGCCCTGTGATGTAGCACTTCCTGCACATGCACAGGGTCGGCCCTGACCAATAGTTATCTCGCTGATTCCAACACCATAGGAGTTTAGCTACCAACAACAGACCACCGTCTAACACCATGAATGCATGTAACATATTATGCATACAACGCAACATCACACACAAAGACCTTCACCATAGTGATGTACCTCGCCAGTATTGGCCACCATGCACCAAACACCTGGCTAACATGCAGCAACAACAACACAACAATATAGCATGCAATAACAATGCATGTGCACACGTTCCACAAAATAACCTAAACTCGCTATGCATTAAATGCATGCTCAAGCCTCAAATAATATGAATTATGGTATTGGAACTAATTTTAAGTTAAAGTACATTACAACAACTTTCCAATGGTCCAAACGGCGCGTCAAACGGACACCTGAGTCAAAAGTTATGGATTTTTGAAATTAAAAAAAAATTGCCCACACAGTGATGTAACCGGTTACATGAATCATGTAACCGGTTACATGACTCAAAAATTGCGTTTTTCACCCTTTTACACACATGTAACCATGTAACTAGTTACATCACTAACAATTTCAAAAATCTACTATTTTTCAAAATACGAAGCAATTTTCTCTCAACCCCAAAACCTCCCAATTTCACTCAAAATTATTTGTCAACTTTTTACAGGTTCAATGTCAATATTATACCATATTTCAAACAACTCACCAACACATCAAATCACCCAAATACCACTATGATTCCATAATCATTCATCAATTCATTCAAACACCAAGAACATGAAAACAATATACACATAATCACACGTAAATTCATCAATATACACATAATCACGTAAATTCATCATTGGGTAAACATACAATCCACTCAATCATGCAAATTAATCACACGTAAATTCATCAATATACACATAATCACAAGAATTGCATAATCTATTTCACCCAATTCATCGATAGAATATAATTCTCACTAAATCAAGATTTGGAACAAGCAATAGGATTAGATTCTATGAGTAATTACCCTTACCCACAAATTATTATGTATCCCATTAGATATTTAGAACCCCACCCTTACCTTGGATTATTGAGTTCTCTTCCCTTCTCCAATCTAGTATCCCCTTTAGCTGTAACTTCTTCTTTCTCTTCTCACTTCTACCATCGTCTCTCCAAAAATGATTCTCTCCTTTCCTTATTTTAGATATCTAACCCTTAGACCCTTTCTATGAATTTCCACTTAAGCCCTCACTTATTCATATTATTATTTCTATTATTATTATTATTATTATTATTATTATTATTATTATGTATTATTACTCCTTAATAATAAAATACCCCATTAATAATAAACTAACTAAATAATTATTAACTATCACTAATATTTTTTAACACCTCCAATTTAAATCAATAAATGCTAGTAACTATTATTTCTAAAGGAAACTATCCCACACCAAGGCCTCACAACACATCAAAACACCTACCAACACATATAATGCACAACACCACATAACTAAATCAAATCAGGGTGTTACAGAAGTCATTTACTGAAAGAAAAGGGAATGGGATAAATGTTTGTTCGAAAGTGACCAATGAATATTTGGCTGAGATGAATTGCTAGGATTGTAGCTAACAAAGAAAAGCAAGCAAAGCTCGTACAATTTCCTTTTCCGAATGGAACTACAAGTTTGAATCCTCCTATTGATACGAGTAAGAAAAGAAGGGGAAGTGATGGACCTTTAGCAAAGGCATTTAATAATGAGGCTAAAGATCATCTATCATCTGAAATAGCTAGACTATTTTACTCTACTGGTTTGCCATTCAATGTAACTAGAAATCCTTACTTTATCAGTGCATTCACTTACACGGCAAATAGTTCTATATCGGGCTACCTTCCTCTGAGTTATAATTCCATAAGGACAACAATATTGCAAAGAGAGAAATTCAACATATTAAAACTACTCCAACCTATCAAATATACTTGGCTGGAAAAAAGGTGTGAGCATAGTTACAGATGGTTGGGCAGATGCTCAAAGAAGACCATTAGTTAACTTTATTGCAATTTCGAGTTCTGGACCAATGCTTTTGAAGGCTATTTATGGGACATGAGAGTACAAATATAAACATTATATTTCTACTCTGATTTTTCTTACAATTGAAGAGGTTGGAGCAGAAAATGTTGTTCAAATCATTACTAATAATGCCCCTGTCTGCAAGGCTACTGGTTCAATTATCGAAGGAACATATCCTCATATATTTTGGACACCATGTGTAGTGCACACGTTGAATCTAGCTCTAAAAAATATATGTGCACCAAAAAAGAAACCAAGTAACGAAGTTGTTTATCTTGAGTGTAGTTGGATATCTGCTATTGTTGACGATGGATTTTTTATTAAAATTTTTATTATGAACCATTCCATGAGATTTGTTATGTTCAATTTTTTTTTGCATTTGATGTTTCTTTCTATTTATGAAACAAGACTTGCTTCTATTATTGTTGTGCTTAATAGGTTGAAAACCATTAAGAATGGTCTATTAACTTTGGTAATTAGTGAATAATGGTCTGAATATAGAGAAAATGATGTTCAAAAGGAGGCCTTTATGAAAGAAACAATTTTAAATGATTAATGGTGGGATAAAGTTGATTATATTCTAATATTTATATAGCCTATATATGACATTCTTCGTTCTTATGATACTGACGAGTCAAACCTTCATTTGGTTTATGAGAAGTGGGATTCTATGATTGAGCAAACCAAATTAGTAATATATAAATAGGAGGGAAAGGAGTTAAGTCAGAATTCATCCTTTTATGATGTGGTGTATAATATCCTAATTGCTAGGTGGACTAAAAGTCACACACCTCTTTATTGCTTGGCTCATTCTCTCAATCCAAGGTAAATTTCAATTTTTTTCATTTTCCTTTTAAACTTCAGTTACCTTACCTCACACTTACAATTTTGTAATAGATACTAGTGCAGACAATGACTTGATCAATCTCTAAATCAATTTACCCCATGTAGAGACAATGAGATTTGCACAGGAAGAAAAAAATGCATAAGGAGTTACTATGTAGATGAATATGAAAGGTTAGAGGCAACTACTGAATTTGTTAAGTTCTCAAGTGGTGAAGGTGAACTTAGTCAATTTAATTCATAACATGATAGGTGGAACTTGACACCAAAGGAATGGTGGATCACTTATGGATCAACAGTCCCTAAACTTCAATCCAACGCGTTGAAACTCCTTTCACAACCATGTTCTTCTTCTTGTACCGAGAGAAATTGGAGCACATATTTATTTATCCACTCAATAAAAATAAATAGGCTCAATCCAAAGAGAGCTGAAGATTTTGTTTTTATTCATACAACCCTTTGGCTTCTCTCAAGAAAGAGTATGAATTATAATGAAGGAGAAACAAAAATGTTGGATATTGGTGAATATGAAGTCTCTCTGATGGGGATGGTATTCTTGAAGTTTGAAGTCTCTCTCTTGATGAACCAAACATGAAAGTTATTCTTTTTACAGAAGATGAGGAAGGAAATAGTGACATTGACACTGTTAAAGTGTGATTTTTATTTTCATGCATAGATCTTAAGTTTCATTTCGAACAAATAACTTTTATGTTTTTATGTTTTATCGTCGTTAGTTTTACAATGTTTTATCTTCATTTATATTATATTATTTATAAAAAAATTAGTTAAAGTACTTGTACCCTTGTTTTTTACAAAATGACGTATCCCATACCTGTATCGGGTACTATACTCGTACCTATACATCATAGTCGAGGAATTAACCAAAGAGAAACCCGGAAAACTTCAAGAGGAAAGCTCTTGCACCTCCAGTAATTCTCAAGCTTGATGATGGTGATTGAATATAGAATTATGCTTGAGTTGTGATGATGGAAATTGATGAATCGTTGACGTTGTAATTGCTTGAAATTGATGAATTTTTTTATGATGAAAATTGTTGAAATTGCTTGGATTGTTGAAATTTGTTGGAACTTGACGAATGTTTGAATCTTGATGAAAATTGTAGAGACTTGAATGATGATAATGACATGTTTATATAGTTTTCGTGATTGGTTGTGGATCCTTTGATTGTGATTCGAGTGAAAAGTCTATCAACGGTTGGAAATTAGTTTGAGCTTAAGTTGCGGATCGCTGACCTCAACCGTTGGATCAATTATTAGGAACTGTTAGGATTGAATGAAAAATGAAAGTTGGATTTTGTGTTAGTTTAGAAACTTTAAGGAAGTTAGAGGTAGTTATAGAAGTTAAGGGTATTTGAGTAAATGAATGGTTTGTGAAGAATGATGTAGTTAGAGATAGAAGGGTTGGAATTTAGTAAAAGTACCAAGTTTAAGGGTAATATGAGTGGTCACTAGATTGAAACTTGAAATTTGCTTTTTGCATTGGTTTTACTTTGATTTTAGTAGTTTTTTTGGCTTATGCTTTTTAGTGAATTAACTCATGATTGTAAGTGCTTTGGAGAAGTGATTTTATGTTAAAAATAAGAACTTTTGAATGATATAAACACATGGATTCAATTATGATTTTTTATGCATGAAGTAGATTGAATTGCATTGTGGAAACATGATTGTGGACTTGATGAATAATGTAAAAAAAAATCCATGTGTAATGCATACTTTTTTTCTTGACTTTTGAGCAACTTTTGAATGACTTTGATCCGTGATATTTGTCGATTATTTGATGTGTCTTTTTCCTTGTAGCAAGGTGAACACTACGATGGAAGAATGGCCTTGAACCGATATCAGAAAGTGAAGATAGAGGCATGGAAAAGAGACTTGATGGAAGAGAATTTGGTTGGAAATTCTTCATGTAGCGTAATCATGTAGTTTTTGGTTTTTGATGAGAAATGATGGATCTCTTGATCTAATAATTGTAGAATAAGTCTACGAAAGTTCAGGAGTCAAAATCAAGTCAATGGTCAAAGTTGACTAAAAGTCAACTGTTGACCAAAAAGTCGACTTTTTGACCAAAAAGTCAAATATACCAAAAAAATTTAATTTTTTACCCTCTTTCCTTGTAATCCATTATCTTTACTTGTATATTAAGAAATAATTATTGTACCAAGAATTTTCAGGAATGAATGAAGTATTCCTTAAAATTTACATCTTTGACTTTTTCCTTTGAATTTGAATAATCGTCTGAATCTAGCTACATTCATTTCAATCCTTCTGATAATCATGAATCTCAAATAAAGAGATGATCTGCACCATAAGTAAATAAGGGAAATAAACCCGAATAATTACCGAATAATATTCCTCCTTGAAAATTCACTTTAAACTAATTAAAAACAAAATCACAAAACCTTTGACCTGATGATTGTGCTATGCAAACTGCGATAATTGGCATATTAAATGCATGACCTTTTTGAATGAATTGATGACCATATATGCAGATTATTTTAACATAAGCGAGATGGAGACAAATAGGAGGGAAAATTTAGAGGTATGACACCATCCTCTTCTGAAACATTATATTGGGAATGTTCCGATCATATAATCAATTGGCCTTGATATCTACCTTGATTTTCTTGGGGTTATGTAAGTAGAGAATTCCATAATATTATATGTATCCTCCGAATGATGAATCGTGCCCATAATGACGAGGGACTCCATATCGACCCTAGTCTTGCCTATAATGGGCTGAAAGTTATCTTCATTAAAAGCATATCCTAGATGTTCAACGATGGGGGTAATTAATCCCCTGTCAAGATGTCTCCTTTATTGGAAGAGGACGTCATTTTTAGATGCATAAAAAATAACACATATGTGTTAAACAAAATAACCTCTAACCATGGCATCTAAGGAATATAGCTCTCTTTGACTTACCACCTATGTACTATTGACCCGGGAAAATAACGAATGAGCCAAGACTTTCAGTATATTCCTGAAATAGGGGTTCTGAATATTGGAGGCATTTGCTTGGTTGGCATTATACATTGCCTCCCTAGAGATTTTAGACAACATTTCTCCAGCCACAAACTCGTTTGGGACATATATGTGCCCTTCAACGGGTAGTTGGATGATTCGAGCAATGATCTATATGAGCAGCTCATGGTTCAAATTATACATGCGAAAAGTTATTTTCATGTACTAGTTAGTGAACCCATTTCATAAATTATTTTTCAAATTTACATGCAGAGTACTCAGAAACTCTAAGGCAATGTTTTCATAACCAGTGAAATATAATCGAACAAAATCTCCTAAGCCCATAACATTTAACATCCGATCAACCCCATTCTTAATTCTTAAAGTTTAGATAGTTGGATCATCAATGTACCTGGTGATTGTAAGATGCCTCAGAGACATCATCTCGAATTTAGCCGCCTGGTCATCATTTGCGAACACTATCTCATGAGGGTTAGATCAAGAAGAACTCCCCTTCCTTTTTTTTTCGTTGAGGCCTCATGTATTTTTCCCTTATCATTCTTTTTAGGAGCCATGGTTGAGCTTCATGTTTTTAGGGAAAATTTGAAGTCGAGGTTTTTGAATTTTTGTTGGTACAATGATGTTTAGGGTGATAATTAGTGAAGGTTTTGTAAAGTGGGTTTTTGGTTTGGAGTTGTTTGAATGGTAAAGGTTAGGTTTTTAGGTTTGAAACATTAGAGGTTTTAAGTTTATGTGACAGGAAAAATGAGAGGTTAGGGATTATGAGTGGCTCGAGAAAGAGAAAGTTTTTGGTAGTAATGAGGAATGAGAGTAATTTTTCGTGTAAATATGAAGTGGAGGTAATTGAGGAGTTGGAAAAATAATTGAATGGAGGTGGGGTCAAATGGGAGAATGTAAGAACACGGGTCGTGCAGCAACACGAACCACTTGTGTTGTTCCCAGGAAAATGAAAGGGGTGTGTTGCTAAGAGGTAGGGCGTGTCAGGCTAACACTGGTCGTATAAATCGACATGCAACACCCGTGTTGGCCTCTACTTTTACAATAGGGTTTTGTGTTCTTGACTTTTTGGCATGGATTCGTTATTGGGATTCCCTAGTTCACTTTTTTCTTAGTTGTATTATATTGTTGCTCTCCTTATCCTGAGTTTCTCTTCCCTTAACAAAGAATTATCCTACAAAAGATAAAAAATGAAAAATAAATTAGTGATTAAAAACTGCGGGTTGCCTCCCACGAAGCATTTTGTTTAAAGTCGTTTAGATCGATTATCCATGAGTGATATACTCATGGTGGTTCCTTTAATGTCAAATTCATCCCCTGCTCCACTACATCCATAGTGATGTAATGCTTCATCCTTTGACTGTTCACTATGAACAAGAATGTGGACTCGCTCCAAACCTCTACTACTCCATATGGTGTTACCTTTTTTACCACGAAGGGTCTAGAAAACTATAACCAGAGTTTCTTAAGAAAAAGTTTAAGCCTGGAATTAAACAGGTTCTTGGAATCATACACATTTACCTACAAAATTGATTCGAATCAAATTCCCGAGACCTGGATCCATTAGGGGTTGTTGTTTTTGATTCAGATAAAATATATCACATGATTCGAATCAATGTGCCTTTTCTTCAAATAAAATTATGCTCGTGATTTGAATCAAACTTTAAACGTGATTCAAATCATAATTGAAAAGTCACGCTTTTTGAAAAACCCTTTCAGTTTTCATTCATCTTCTTCTCATTTTCTCTTAATTTCTCCAAAATCCCTCTTGAGAGAAATTTTCTCGTCATCATCAATCATCATCTCATCATCATCATCATCATCATCATCACCATCATCATCATCATCATCATCACCATCATCACCATCATCATCATCTCATTTTCATATATCATCATTAATCACCATCTCATAATCATCACCCATTACTCAAACTTCATCAATGGCTTCTCACAACCCTCATAAGAACTTCATTAACAAGCAGCGCGGTAAGAGACCTGTTGCATCTTCTTCTCATCCACTAGTTCATAAGAAACAAAGGATCAAGGTTCAAGCATGCAAAGCAACACCTGATGTAAGGATTAAGAAGAAGTCATCCAAGGTTCAAACTGCTGAAGCTCTGTGTCATAAGGTAAAACATATTCTCTCTGTGGATAGTTTAGAGTTTTATTAAGAGAATTTTCCGAACACATCGGTTGATTTTGAGTACTTGTTGATGCCTCCATTAAAACTAAATTAAAAGCAAATTTTTTTAAACCATTTGTTAAACCAAAATCATTGAAGTTCATTGGGCTGGGTAAGAAGTACAACCTTGATTATATTAAAGCGTTTTATTGTAATTTGGTGCTGACTCCTGTTGGTCTTGAAAGTAGATTCAAGGATAAAATTGATAAGTTTACTTACTTGGATTTTACAAAATACTTTGGTCAAGCATCTGGTGGTGCTGATTTATCTGTGAGATTATTTGAGTATGATAGGATTTCATTTGTTCTCTCTATCTCAAAATATGTCTGTGAAAATTTTGGCATGTCAAACTTTGGCTTCAGTCAAATCAAGTTTGACATGCGTTTGTTGCATTAGATTATGTCAAAATTATGTACATGAAGCCTGGGAATTAGGGTAAAGCTGATGACGATGGCCTCTATTTGATGTGGGATCTTCCTACTAATCGAGAGGTTAATTAGGTGAAGTTTATTATCAACAAAATGATTCACTACAGAGATAATCCAAAGAAACATTTGTTATATTCTTCTTTTGTGTAGCAAATTATTAAGATAAATGAGATTGTGTCGAAAGAAGAAGATCACACTGAGGTACCAAAGATTTTGGATTACCGTGTTGTATCCAAAATGAGGTATTATATGGACACCGAAGGTGATTATTGCCACCTTGAGGAATTTGTCCGAAAGGTTTATGATGACAAGGTTTTGGAGCCTTATAAGGACCCACCTGTTGAGAATTTTGGTTCTTCTTCTTTTGTTTCTCTACTTGTTGAGTTGAAATCATATTTAGATGAGTTGGTTGGAAAGCTCTTGGCTGACAACCAAATCAGAGAGGAGCGGATTATGGCTCGCATTGATTCCGTGGCTCGAGAAAGTGAAGGAAGCAGGGTACGACTGAAGACTAATTTCAAGGTTGAGATGAAGGCATATATTTAAGCGTTTAAATCTCGAGTGGTTGCTCAAGTAGAGTTTGTCAAAACTGTTGATGACCACCAGGGTAAAACTAGTGCTATCTTTGATATTGGTCTTCTGATCTTGATATTGATCCATCTATTCTAATTCCTGATGACACTATTGCTGCTGTTGTTCCTCCATCTGATGATGAAGCTATCATTCCATGATTTTTCTTTTCAAGCGTACCATATATCATTAGCATTAGGATTTTATGAACATTTATGCCATTTTAGTTAACTGGTTGACTGTGTATTTTGATTATCTTTGACTATATTTTGGATTTTGTATAATGTGACGAATCTTTTAGTCACATATGTATGATATCTTTGTGATTCTATATGTTATCTCTTTCTTAATTATCTTTGTTAAATTGCGTATTTGTGATAGTTTAATTTGTATGTGATTTATTTGGTGCTTGTTTAGTTCACTTAATATGACATTCTATTTTTGGTTTTTATTCTATCTTGAATTTAGCTGGTTTCATTTCTCTCTCTCTCTCTATTATTTTCTTTTTTGATATTTGTCCAAAGTGATAAGGTATCGAGATATTATCAATACTCACGCGCATTAAGTGTTTAATGCATGGGAGTTTTACATCTTTTACAACTTAAACAAAGCAATGTACTCCAGTTCACCAGATTCATTTCATCCTTCAAAATCCAAATAACATCTAGAATAATTGATAAAAAATAATATATCAAATTTTCCAAACATAAAAAAGGTGGACACTGAAAGTGTAGTTACTGTATCATATGGTATCACCTATTTGTTTTGATGTTTTTGTCAATTTGATGTAGATGTTTTAGAACTTGAGTATTTGTAATTTAATTCTATAATCATGTGCTTGTAATTTATTCATTTCATATTTTGTTTGTAATCTCTTCGACTATTATGTTATTGTATCACTAAGAACCCTTCTTACTCATTAAATAAGAGTTTTGTTCCTTGATGGGATTTTTTTTAGCCTAGCTAGTTGCTACTTTGTCATTTCATTAGGCATAGCTTGAATCAAAAGTTAGAACTCTTAAATTTGGATTTTCATTCATTTGATTCAAATCAAGTGTAATATATGAATCAAATAAGAAGTTGTGTGAAAATGGGATTTGCCTCTAGAGCATTTGATTAGAATCACAAATTGAACATGATTCAAATCACAACCTCATGTGATCCAAATCAACTGTAAAAATAGGTTTGAATTAACTGATTTCTTGAAGCTATATTTTGGCTCTACTCAAATTGATTTGAATCACAGTTTTCACTTGATCTGAATCAGAGCTTTAAGGCATATTTTTCATCCTTGATTTAAATAGTTGTTTCTTTTATGAAAGTAACAAGTGAGTGAAACCTATGGGAGAACTCTATGGAGACAAAGAGTGATTTTGTCTTCTCTTCTTAGTGTGTCTATACCCATCACTATGATTCCTTCCTCTTCTTCTATAAACAAACTTATTGATTATGAATTCATGTCATATTCATTCTCCTTTTGTTGCATATTGTTTTGTACAATTTGTTGTTGTATTAAGTGAATTAGAGAGTGTGGGTTGATTGATCTTAACGTGTTGCTCATGTTTAATAAATCTCTTGATAACAACCAAATCCAAGACCATTTACCTAAAAATTTGAGAGAACCTTGCGTGTGTGTTATTCGTTTACATTTATCTAAAACCATTGACTAACACCTTGTGTCTTTAGAGTGATTGTGAGATATTCTGGCACTGTTCATCATCTTAATCCTTAGTCTTTTTCCATTATTGAGGACCTTCATCTCTTAAGATTGAGTATCGAGGGAGACTAGTGACACATTAGGATTTCTAATATATTTGTGTGAAGTTTGATGATTATTAGAGGTGCAAATATCATTTCTTGAAAGCACTTTGGTGTTTGTTGTTATTCATCAAGAAAAGAGTTTCATTGTACTCAAAGGAAGACTTTGGCGAGATCTAGTATCAACTATCCGTAAGGCGGGGATGGAACTTATCTATCTTTGGTGGAGTTGGAGAAAGACTGCTCACAGACAAAGTTGGGAGTTGTCCAATCAACGCTTATCTAATGGAAATCACTCAGATAAAAGATACGTGGGATTAGGTGGTTTGCCATATAAGAATACTTGGAGCAGGTTATTATGGATATCAAGGTTATTGGATCAAGATATAGATCTTGTTTTTGTTAGCAGTTGAGTGTCTGCATCAACAGATGGAATTATTGTTTGATAGTTCGTTATAACCAAAATGATTGTAATCAAACTTATTAAAATAGTGGAAGATCGTGATTATTTTCCAATGGTATTCAACACCATTGAATAGTGGAGTAGGCAAAGTGAGAACGAATACCGAAACACTATATATCTCTGTGTATCTTTTCTTTTTCCCTTAGACTCGTTTAATTTTCTAGTATTCATTATTTCGTTGTTGCATTAGTGCATCATTGCATTGATTGTATACCACATAAGTTAGACTTTGCTTATAGGGATTTAATGTATAAGCCTAGGTCTGTGGTGTTTCAATCTTATTGAAGAATCATGAATCCAATTATGTCTTGATAGAATACCTACGCTTAGCGTTTTGAAATAGATTTGTTTAAAGCCACTTTGGTTGTCTTGTTACTTGCATTTGAAGCAATCAAGTGCTTAGTAAATATCACATATTATTCCATATGGATTAATTCATTGAGATACTTCTAAGTTCTCTTGTTTTTGTGTTTTGCTTTCGCACTTTTTAAAATCTTTGATTTCGTATATGGAACCTAATTTTTTAAAAATTGTTTTAAAAGGAAAAAGGTCTATTCAACCCCTCTTTTAGACCTCTTTGTGTCCATATTCTCGTCCAACAAATAAGACTCTTGTCCAAGTACATAGAGTACCCTTTTCATATACTATTTTCTACATAATCATACCTTGGAATATTCCTACAAACAAGTTTCTTATTAGGATTGTATAAAAGAACACAAGGTCCTAACCTAATATTGTATCTATTTGATGAATAAGAAGAACAAGACAAAGTGACCTCTATTTAATCCTCTGAGAATAAGGCCTCAATCGAGGGGTTCAAAAAGTGTATGGCTCTTTAAGATTCAACAACTTCAACTACAATAGAGTTAACCATCGTAAAACTATAGATATAGGAACAAAAAAACATAAATCAGGTATACCAGAAAATACAAAGGAGAAATCGAAGTGCCAAATTGAAGAAAAACATAAACCAAAAAATGACCTGAAGGTTAGAAAGAAAGCGTGAATCCAGAGATGTTCAAAATGCAAATAAGAAAGTATAAAAACGAGTGATGATAATACTACATCAAATATTTCAAGCATTTTTATTCACTTATTACATCAAACAACATTGTAGTCATTCGGACTAATCGATACACACATGTTGCAACTTAAATGACAAGAAAATGCAACTCTTAGACTTTTAGCTCATGTATGAGCTATAGGTTTATGGGGCCACACACATGCACACACACACACACACACGTGCACGCGTACACACACAAAACACACTTTTTGTATACTACACTGCTTTTTTAAATCCATGACCTATTATAAAAACTAAGAGTCAAAAGGACTTGTACAATGGTATGAACCTAACCACTCTAACACAAATATATTATATATTGCCCACCAAGAAAGTCTACATCTCTAAGAATAAGACAAACTCAACAACGAGTCTTAAATCCATAAGACCTATGTATTCACTTTAGTGTAATATGATGACACTACATGACAATTTACTCAAACATACAAAAACATTGACCCAGTCGCAGTGGTCTAAGCTATACGAAATATATTCAAAATAGATAGGTACCACCACTTATCTCAAGAATCAGTTAAAATAATAGAGTCATACTTATCCATCAATGATCTCAAAGATCACCTCAATAGAAATAACAACTGTATGAAGCACATAACCACTCGATAAATAAGAAATTTACCCTTTATGTATGAACACTAGTCAATTCACCCACTTGTGATTCGTATATACTACGTCTTACTTTAACATTAGAATATCTTTGTAGATACATCACATTTCATTCAAAAAAGGACATAAAATGCGGTGAGACCAAAGCACGTCAACATATCACAACCAATAACGCATAATTTATATCATCAACTCATGCAATCAGGGCCGGCCCTGTGCATGTGCAGGAAGTGCTACATCACAGGGCCTCATATTTAGGGAGGCCTCAAAATTTTGAAATGTCTAATTTTTTCCCTTAAATATTAATTGAAATAAATAAAATTTTATAATAAAAATCACATAAATTAAGAAAAGTGTTATGATAAAAACTTAATGCATACAAAAATTGAGATAGATCAAACCTCAAAGTAATTATAATTAAATATATTATTGATTAATATATAATTGTATTTTTATGTGTATTTTTCAACTATTATAATTATATTTCTATTTTAAATTTGGGCCCATTTTTAAAATTAGAACGGGGCCTCTGCATTGATTGGGCCGTGTAGCAACCTGCCCTAAAATTGAAGGTTTAGAGTCGCCACCTATTCTGAAGGGCGAATAGGAAACCCTACGTAGATACGAGATTCATGGGTAAGTTATTACAATCAGGTTGAGGGAAGGTGTTAGGCACCCTCAACCCTTTCCTAAAGGCTAACATTTAAAGATAGAGGTTTATGGCAAAAGATAAGGTTTATAGCTAATGAAATGAAAAGGGTAAAAATTAAGATTTAAAACTGAATTGAGATTTTAAGGGGGGAGACTCGCCTTGTTACCAAGTGCCTACGTACCTCTTTATGGAGGATCAGAGTCAACGTAGTTCGGGCACAGGGTTGTACGCCTTAGGATTGAATTTTGTGATTTGAAATTGTTTTAAAGGCTTTTTGAATGGCCTATTCGCAGTTTTGACATTGATTTGAATGTGGAAAAATGTTTTGAGGTTGGCGTACAACCCTGATTTGATTTGGCACCGTTAGATGCGGTGACCAATAGGTTTGGTCAGTATAGCTAACGGATTATGGGCATTGCTGATTGCTCAGATCGATAGATTGATCATCGCGGGCAGCAAATTGATTTTGTTTTAATTTGTGTATTTTTATCTCTCGTCTAAAGCGACTGATAGCTTCAGTCGGGTCGAGGAGAGAATTAATAAGAGTAATTAAATTATAAATTAATCAGAACAATTTATTTCTCGTCTAATACGACTAATGGATTTAGTCGGTTCGAGGAGAAATTAAGTTATTGATAAAAACAATTAAACAAATTTTAGAAATTTAATTAATTAGTTACCAAAGAAACAATTATCAAATTTTAGAAATTTAATTAATTTAGTTATAAAAGACAATTGAACACTTTTTTAGAAATTTAGTTAATTAATTTCATTGGTTTCACAAAGGGGGGGGTGTATTTTGTTGAATGGTAGTGATTAGGGGGTGTGTGGATAGTAAGGGCCAAGCCCATTAGTATTTTAGATCCGCTGGTCCGTGTGTAGCGCAGGTGTATGGTTTACGGTGTGTACGCAGGTACGGAGCGTTGGATCTGGACCTAAACAGATCAAAGGGTCTGCATGCGTTTTTAGTTGGGGTGTATGGTAAGACACACGTAGCGAATCAAGTTCGCTCACGTTGACAAGTGGCCATCAGGAGGCCAAGTGTCAGTCACCGGACGGCGGTGATAACCATCACCCACTCCCTCTCATCTCTTCCTTCTTCATTCCTTGTTTCCTTTCTCTCTCTTTTCGCTCTATTCTCTCTCTTTTCTCTATTCTATCCAAAACACCAAACCCAGAAAACAACCATAACCCCAACACCGGCCACCGCCCCCACCGTGAACCACCTCTCTCTCCGTCACTAAAACCCAGTTTCCGGTTGAATGTTCAACCGGTAAACTCAAACGTTCAAACACTTTTAACCCAAAATTCCCCAAATCGATGAAGATCTCGATGATCTTCATCCCCTCCGCCCCCTTTGTTCATACAAAAACCCAGAATCCCGTAACATAAACAAAAGAAATTTCCAGATTCATACAAAATTAAACATGAACATGCAATAGATCAAACCCCTAAGCTACGTGTTTGCGGCGGTTACCTTAAGTTCTTGATTTCTGGAACGTGTTAGCTCCCTCCCTCTAATCTCCTCTTCTCTTCTGTGATTGCAGGTACCAAGACGACGGTCAAGCGACGGCTTAGGGTTTGAGCTCGCGACGGCGCACAACCAAGATCTCTCTGCGAATTTCTCCCCCCTCTTCTAATTTCTTCTTTTCAATTTATAGTCTTAGGGTTTTGTTTTAGATTAGGAAAGATTGGATTTGATTCTTTGATTCAAATAGTTTTAGGTTTTTCTTGATTCCGATTGGACTTTTCTATATGTCTGTAATATTATTTTGATTTAATAAAATTACTTGATTCAATTTGTTAAGATTTGATTGAGATTTGATTCGTATGTGTTATGATTTCAGATTCATTTTGTTGTTATTGATTGGCGTTTTAGGAATATTTGATGCGTTTTTCCTGGATTTGGGCTTTGGTTCACTTGCAGATTAGGGTTAAGGTTGAAGCTTGCAGCGGCTAGGGTTTGTGCAGCTGCGCAGGGAGAACGAAGGAGGAATAGTACTCGGGTCTTTCTGACCTGCTCCATCCGGATCCAGTTGGTTGGTCCAGCGCCCTGTTGGGCCCAAACCCTTATCCGACTTTTCTTTCTTCAATAACCCAATAACAACTTAACCCAATAAACCTAATAAAAAGTAACAAACCCCCCTCTAATCTAATAATAATATAAACAACTACTAATAATAATAACCTCAATAATAATAATATTACTTATAAAGGATGATATTAAAAATACTAATTGTTAATACTAATAATAACATCCAGATAAATGATAATACTATCACCTTGATAATCTTATAATTAACAATACTCCTATTAATTATTTAATAATAATCTAATCCTAATATATTATACATAAAGAATGATTAATTAAACATCTCGTACATAATATAGATGGATAAAACTATATTCAAATAACCAACCAATTAGAAGTACCTGATTAATCGATTAAAACCTTGAGATAGAATGGATGGGCCTAAAACCAATTGGACCTCAGATTTTTGCTATCCACACCTCGTTTTATTTCAAACAAATTTATAAGGGAATTTTATAAGAGAGCGAGTTTAATAATAGGTATATTAAACCCTATGGCTCTTAATTTTTAAGGCCCTTAATAAATTGACAGATGCACATAAAGTCGGGTAAATTTTGGGGTATGACAGCTGCCCCTATTTAATTATCTTGGATTGAACAGCGTGAGAATGCGCGGGTCTCACGTTTTTCGAATCAAAGAGTTATTAAATAATGGAAGGCCCCTAAATTTACCTTGTGCTTGAGCGTGAATGAGAAAATCGTCCTGCTAAAGCCTGAGTCTTACATAGCGAGGACTTTCTGTTGGTTGTGTGATTAGCTTACCGTATTTCCAGTAAGCTTTCGTAGTTTGTGGACCCCAATAGGATTGCTTGCTATAGTTCTAGCAAGTTCACCTGCACCAATAGGATCCTTCGCGAGGGTTATCGCGAAATTTACCTGCACACGTAAGGTTCTTTGCGAGGGTTATCGCAAAATTTACCTGCACCAATAGGGTTATTTGCGAGGGTTATCGCAAAATTTATCTGCACCAATAGGGTTATTTGCGAGGGTTATCGCAAAATTTACCTGCACCAATAGGGTTATTTGCGAGGGTTATCGCAAAATTTACCTGCACCAATAGGGTTATTTGCGAGGGTTATCGCAAAATTTAACTGCACCAATAGGGTTATTTGCGAGGGTTATCGCAAAATTTACCTGCACCAATAGGGTTATTTGCGAGGGTTATCGCAAAATTTACCTGCACCAATAGGGTTATTTGCGAGGGTTATCGCAAAATTTACCTGCACCAATAGGGTTATTTGCGAGGGTTATCGCAAAATTTACCTGCACCAATAGGGTTATTTGCGAGGGTTATCGCAAAATTTACCTGCACCAATAGGGTTATTTGCGAGGGTTATCGCAAAATTTACCTGCACCAATAGGTTAGCTTACTCTGGTTTGGGCAAGCTTACCTGTGTAGAAGTTTGTTTTGTAAGTGCGTATGCATCATGTTTATGCACTATGCGCTTACGTATGCTCCTGTTTTCTGTATAATGTATGTATATGGATGTTCATACATGCAAATGTTATGTATATGTGAATGAGTATGTATGATAGCCCCAACACCTTATCTCCTTATCACCCATTGCCTTTGCTTACCCTCCTGTAAATTATTTGTAAATCCTTGCTCAGATTGTATTTGACTACTCCATTGATATTGTCCTTTGTGAGGGAGTCCGAGAGATCGCAACGTAGGGCGTATGTAGCCTTCCGGGGATTTCATAGTTTTATTCTATTGCTTTTGTATCGAGGGTTTGTAAGTTTCTCATGTTAGACCCAAGTTAAAGTTTATGAAAATAATTTAGCCTTTACAAGTGGTATTGAAATGAGAAAAGAAACGCAGTATGTAAGAAAAGAAACTTTTATTGATGTTGCCTTGAATCGGCGAGTGTACAAAAATGCAAGATAAGTAAATGACAAATGGAAATGATATTAATACTGTCGTGGCTCTTTTGTTATCAAGGGTCCCGGTAATCCTTCGACCTTAGAAGTAGATGATTGTACGAATCCTTATCCTTCGTAGTCTGTCTTCAGCTTATGCCCAATAATCCTGCCTTTGCTAGGTGTAATATTTCTTGACCGCATCAGAATTGATTGGGTGTGGTAGCTCGTCTCCGTCCATTGTAGTGAGGACTAACGCTCCTCCTGAGAACACCGTTTTTACAATATATGGACCTTCGTAGTTAGGTGTCCATTTTCCACGGGCGTCAAGTCGAGGTAATAGTATTTTCTTGAGAACAATATCACCTTCTTTGTAAGTTCGAGGACGGACCTTTTTATCGAACGCCTTTTTCATCCTTTTCTGATAGAGTTGCCCGTGACATAAAGCCGTCAGTCGCTTTTCTTCAACGAGATTAAGCTGATCGAAACGAGTTTTTACCCATTCCGACTCCTCTAACTTTGTGTCAGCCAGGACTCTTAATGAAGGAATCTCCACTTCGATAGGGAGGACTGCTTCCATACCGTAAACCAGAGAGAATGGTGTTGCTCCTGTGGATGTACGCACCGAGGTCCTGTAGCCGTGTAGGGCGAAGGGAAGCATTTCGTGCCAATCCTTGTATGTTTTCACCATCTTTTGTATTATCTTTTTGATATTTTTATTTGCAGCTTCGACAGCGCCATTCATTTTAGGCCTGTATGGTGAAGAATTGTGGTGCTCAATCTTGAACTCCTCGCACAGCTCCTTCATCATGTTGTTGTTTAGATTCGACCCATTGTCGGTGATAATCCTGTTTGGAACCCCATACCGGCATATGATGTTATGCTTGATGAACCGAGTGACTACTTGTCTTGTCACATTGGTGTAAGAAGCAGCTTCAACCCATTTGGTGAAATAGTCTATGGCAACCAATATGAATCGGTGTCCATTTGAAGCTTTCGGTTCGATCATCCCTATCATGTCAATTCCCCACATTGCAAACGGCCACGGTGAACTCAGAACGTTCAACGGATTTGGAGGTACGTGTACCTTGTCAGCATAAATCTGGCACTTGTGACATGTTCTTGCGTACTGGAAACAGTCAGCTTCCATTGTCAACCAGTAATACCCTGCTCGTAGTATTTTTCTAGTCATCGAGTGGCCGTTTGCATGAGTTCCGAAGGTTCCTTCGTGTACTTCTCTGATAATCTCTTTGGCCTCATTTTTGTCCACACACCTTAATAACACCGAGTCGTAGTTCCTTTTGTATAGGATGTTTCCACTCAGGAAGAACTTAGATGCTAATCTCCTCAATGTCTTTTTATCAATCGTGGAGGCGTTCTCCGGGTATTCTTGTTTCTCCAAGTACCTTTTGATATCATGGTACCATGGTTTGTCGTCAGACTGCTCCTCGATTGTGAGACAATAAGCGGGCTCATCAAAGTGTCTAACCGTTATTCGTGGCTCGTGGTTTGGCCAGGTCATTTTGAACATAGAGGAAAGTGTTGCTAATGCGTCAGCCATTTGATTTTCTTCCCTTGGGATATGAGTAAAAGTGATTGTCTCAAACTCAGCCATTAACTCCAGTATAAGGCCACGATATGGGATTAGCTTTGAATCTCGAGTATCCCATTCTTTGTTGACTTGGTGGATTACCAGTGCTGAATCCCCGTACACCTCAAGCAGTTTAATCCTTAGATCGATTGCCGCTTCTAACCCCAGTATGCATGCTTCATATTCTGCAATATTGTTGGTGCAGTCAAAGCATAGTCTTGCAGTGAAGGGTAAATGTCGATTGTCAGGAGACGTCAGGACTGCCCCTATACCATGTCCATATGCATTTGATGCACCATCGAATGTAAGTGTCCATACCAGGCCCGGCTCGGGTCCTTCGTCGGGTCCTGGTATCTCGTAGTCCCTTACCAACATAATGTCTTCATCGGGGAAGTCGAACTTCATAGATTGATATTCTTCGATGGGTTGGTGAGCAAGATGTTCTGCCAATACACTCCCTTTTATCGCCTTTTGGGTGACGTATTGTATGTCGTATTCTGACAGCAACATTTGCCATCTTGCAATTCTACCCGTGAGAGCCTGTTTTTCGAACACGTATTTCAAAGGATCCATTCTCGATATCAGCCATGTGGAATGGTTCAGCATATATTGCCTTAGACGTTTGGAGGCCCATGCTAGGGCACAACATGTCTTTTCCAATGGTGAATATCGAGATTCGCAATCCGTGAATTTCTTGCTTAGATAGTAGATAGCGTGTTCTTTCCTGCCCGTTTCGTCCTGTTGCCCCAGTACACACCCCATAGATCTTTCGAGAACCGTGAGGTACATGATCAATGGTCTCCCTGGTACAGGAGGTAAGAGTATCGGTGGCTTTTGCAAGTAGTTCTTTATAGTTTCGAAGGCTACCTGACAATCGTCATTCCATTTGATAGGTTGATCTTTCCTGAGCAGCTTGAATATAGGCTCACATGTAGCCGTCAGATGTGAAATAAACCTTGATATATAATTCAACCGACCCAAGAACCCACGCACCTCTTTTTCTGTCTTTGGAACAGGCATTGCTTGTATAGCCTTTACCTTGTCGGGATCAACCTCTATGCCTCGTTGGCTTACAATGAATCCCAATAGCTTTCCTGACCTTACGCCGAATGTACACTTGTTCGGGTTTAACCTCAGCTTGAACTTCTTTAAACGCTCGAACAACTTATGTAGGTGTGTGATATGTTCTTCTTCTGTGCAAGATTTGGCAATCATATCATCTACATATACCTCGACCTCCTTGTGGATCATGTCATGGAACAGTGTGACCATGGCTCTTTGGTATGTTGCCCCTGCGTTTCGCAGTCCGAAAGGCATTACCTTGTAACAGAAAGTGCCCTAGGATGTCATGAAGGTTGTTTTCTCCATATCCTCGGGAGCCATCTTGATCTGATTATACCCGGAGAAACCATCCATAAAGGAGAACACTGAAGCCTGTGCTGTATTGTCAACCAAAACATCTATATGTGGTAGTGGGAAATCGTCTTTTGGACTTGCTTTGTTTAAATCCCTATAATCCACGCACATGCGTACCTTCCCGTCTTTCTTAGGAACTGGCACTATGTTGGCTATCCATGGTGGGTATTCAACTACGGCAAGAAACCCGGCGTCAAACTGTTTGAGCACTTCCTCCCTGACTTTACTATCCATATCCGGTCAAACCCTTCTACGCTTTTGCCTGACAGGTGCACATCCTTCTTTGAGCGGTAACCTATGCACCACAATATCCGTATCCAACCCTGGCATGTCACGGTATGACCAGGCAAAGATCTCTGCATACTCGTGGAGGAGTTTGATTAGCGTCACTTTCACATCCTCGTTCAGTGTTGCCCCAATCTTGATGTTCTTGGGTTCTTCGTCTGTACCCAAATTTATGATTTCAATGGCCTTTTGAGGAGGGAGCATACTTTTGGATTCCTTATCCACTAACCTTGACAACTCCTCTGGAGGTTCATCGTCTTCCTCATCCCCTTCTTCGGACTGATTAGTAAGAGCCTCGAGTTTGTATAGAGTTTCAGCAGTATTATTATCGGTAGTGTTAGAAGGTGATCTGCACACGTTTTATGTTTTTTTTAGTATGCAGATATGAACGTGCTTTTTTTTTGTGCAAGAAATTTATTTGTCATTTTGGAAGGAAAAGAAAATAAATGCGGGAAAAGACGATGTTTTCAATACCAAATGCAAGGACAATTTTATGAATAAACTTTTAAACTTGGAAATAAATGGGGCCCTTACAAACAAACTCTATGCTTCGGGCGAGGCATGAGCGTTATTGTTTTTCTTTATTTGAAAGGGAAATAAAACACACAAAAGCAAATTACTTTGAAATAAAAACTATCTCCGGTATCTCCAGGCTTGTCCAATTCTGAAGCTGCTCTCCTGGTCTGACCTCTCGGATGAAGTTGGACGTTCCCTCTTTAGAATCCCTGTTGGATACCATAGCCACGTGTTCATATCCTCCTGTTACGAAAGTATGCGTAATCGGGGGGAATTGTTGCTCCTCTTTCACAGTGCTTGTGACCTTTGACGGTTGGTATCCCAGCCCTAGGCGATCCTTCTTCTCTAAGATCTCTGGTACTTTGCCCCAGCCTTCTACATTCGAGTCTTGTAGATCTCTCCAGGATGTTACCGCCCTTCGCACTTTCTCCACGGGTAGTGTGACAGTAGTTGCTATCTCGAGAGCTTGAAATGCAGTACCCAGTGCACCTTCTCCAGCCTCAATATATCTGTATGAATTTAAATTGCTGACAAATATATCCTCTTCTCCATTGACGGTCACTATGGAGTTCCCGTTCACAAATTTTAATTTTTGGTGGAGAGTGGAGGTGACTGCCCCAGCTGCGTGAATCCAAGGACACCCTAGTAAGCAAGTGTAAGCTGGTTCAATCTCCATTACTTGGAAATTGATACAGAAGGTATGAGGGCCAATTATAACAGGAAGGTCTACTTCTCCAAATACTGGACTCTGCGATCCGTCAAAAGCTTTAACTACCAGACGACTTGGTCTAACCACAAGACCCTCCAAAGCTATTTTATCTAGTGTAGCCTTTGGCATCACATTTAATGATGAACCTGTGTCAATCAAAACTCTAGCCAGATGAGCCTTTCCACATTGTATGGAGATATGTAAGGCTTTGTTATGTGACTTTCCTTGTGGAGGCAACTCACTATCACTGAAACCCAGGCATGCCCCAGCAGTCAGATTGGCCACCATGCCATCGAATTGATTGACAGTGATATCCTTAGTTACATGGGCGGCATTCAGAATCTTCATCAAGGCATCTCGATGCCTCTCGGAGTGTATCAGTAGTGATAAGAGTGATATTTTAGATGGCGTCTGTTGCAACTGATCTACCACCCTATAGTCACTCTTCTTAATCAAAGCCAGAAACTCCTCAGCATCCTTGTTGACAGTCTCTTTACCCTTAGGCTCAACCTCGTTACTTGGACTCATGGCAGCTTGATCACCAGGTTGTGTCAAGTTTTCATTAGTCGTTGGCTGTGTTTGCGCAGTTTTGAATATGCGTCCACTACGGGTCATGCCCCCAGGTCCCACAATGCTTGATACATCGGGATTAGTGCCAGAATTGTACTCCCAGGGCACTGCTTTCATTTTATCTAGAGGATATGGATCTGTAACCGGGATGATCCTAGTATGCTCTTGTGCAGGTATCCTCAATGGTGATCTCAAGCATGGGATGATTAGTGGCTTTCTTGCCCCTTGCGCGGGTATCATTAAAGGCTCGTTTCTTTCCACCATAGCCACATACTCTTCTTCAGGGTGTTCCTCAAGTTGGATCAAACCTTGATCCATGAGTCTCTGCAAAGTGTCTTTGAAAGCTTCGTTATGTTCTAGGATAAACCCCTTCATAAGAAGATACCTCTTAAGGGCATCTACAGGGGAATTCCTTTGTTGAACCAAATCTTGCTCGGTGACAACTTCTATTGCATTGACTGCGCCATCGTGGTGTGGCATCGGGTTTGTTTTCACATTGGGTTTGTCAAAGGCGATTGCCCCAGATTCAATCAGATCCTGAACGATGTGCCTGAAAGCCCAACATTTCTCCAAGGTATGCCCGGGCGAATTGGCATGGTATTCACACCTCTCATTTGGTTTGTAATTGGGTGTGATCTTGCCTGGGGGAAGAGGTGTCAATGGTTTAATTTCTACCAATGACTCGTTTATCAAATATCTCAGTATCTCCTTCTTGGAAGTAGGTAGCGGATCGAATCTCCTTTGACCTCCCTGGAACCGGTTCTGTTGTGGTGGAAACGACATGGAAGGTCTAGTTTCCTGATGTCCCACAGCATTAGTCTCTCCTTCCTTCTTCTTTGTGAAGGTAGGAGCGGGCCTCTTTGACTGATAAGATCCTGGGGATGCCCCTTGTATCTTCCCATTCTTAATCCCGTTTTCTATCCTTTCACCAATAACCACTAAATCTGAAAATCCCGAGGATACGCTTCCAACCATTTTATCATAGTATGGCCCTTGCAATGTAGCCATAAACATGTTTACGAGTTCTTTCTCCAACAGGGGAGGTTGGACTCGGGAAGCCATTTCCCTCCACCTCTGTGCATACTCTTTGAACGATTCCTCTTTCTTTTGTGACAAATTTTGGAGTTGCATCCGATCGGGTGCCATGTCCAAATTGTATTTATATTGCTTCAGGAATGTATTAGCAAGGTCGGTCCAATTTCGGATATGAGACTTCTCTAATTGCATATACCAGTCAACCGATGCTCCACTCAAGCTATCTTGGAAAAAATGCATCATCAGCTTTTGATCATGAGCATAAGCAGCCATTTTTCGCACATACATGCGCAAGTGATTCCTCGGACAAGTGAGTCCCTTGTACTTTTCAAAGTTGGGAACTTTGAACTTGTGTGGAATTGTTAGGTTCGGGACTAAACTCATTTCAAAAGTGTCCACGTCGAAAGCATCATATCCTTCTACAGCTTTCAGTCTTTCTTCCAATGCCCTGATTTGTCCACTCTCCTTAGAATCCTCCCCAGAATTAGTAGAGGTCAGCTTTGGTTGAGGGACTTGATCTGTGTCATTAGTGTCCCCATATTGCAGATCCAAGTAGTCCTCATCCCTAAGAGGATTATTGACAGGAATACGAACTGTGCGAGACGTCCCTTCCTTCTGAGCAGCAGGAATAAATCCTTCTTGAGAGGCTTCTCCTTCTTCCTGGATTGTGACGACCCTTTTAGAGGAATGAGCATTCGTTTTGTGAGGGTCATGGCCTCGAACATATCCTAACAAAGGGTTGCCATCATTTGGCACCTCTTCATACTGATCCTGAACCTCCTTAGCTTTGTCTTGCTTATCCTTGAGGTCTTTCATGAAGCTCAGCATTTGGGTCATCCCTCCCTTGAGGTCCTCAATAGTACCTTTCAGTTGGGTCATTTCTTCGCGAAGGGCGGCTTGATTCTGCTCTAGTTGTTCCATTGCTTTCTTCTTCTGAGCTCTTGTCTGGATGAGAGATCGGGTTGCAATGGCGTGACTGGAGATGTAGACAGTTTTTTCTTTTAATGTTTTGAAAAGAAATGCAATGATATGCGTGCTATGAATGATATGCAAATGCTATGCTCATGTCTTATCCACATTGCCATTATAATATATTTATATATATATATCAGCATATATGTCTATATATATATATATATATTATTTCTTTTTTTGTGTTGTTTTTTTTTTTTTTTTTGTAGTAGGAACCTTTTCTTTCTCTTTTTTTGAATAATTCTTTTTGGTGAATAATTGCGAAGAAATTGAATAATGCGGAAATAAACACACTTTATTAATTCAAAAAAACTTGAAAGAAAGTACAATTTAAATTGTTCAACATTGCGAAAGGAAATAAACACCCATAAAAATAAAACTTCTAAATAAAAAATACAAACTATAAATGACTAAGAACGCCTATGAATGTCCTCCTTGAATTTGTCCACCATGCCCCTACAAAGCTCCAAGAACTCCTTCACTTCTTTGGGAAGGATGATGGGAGAGGACTCCGCTTTTTCTAAACCCTTCGGAATGTCTAAAATTAAATCATTGCACAAGTAGACTAGTTTGTCATAATTCTCACGACACTTCTCATATTCTTCAAGCATCTTGGGAACCATGCTCACATGCTCATTTGTCGTAGAAACAATTGTGTATTGTCTTTTCCAATGGTCTCTTTCGCTCAGGGTTGCCTCGTGTACCTCTCTTTGTCTTATGAATATTTCCCTAAGTGATACCATGGCTTGGAATGCTCTATTGTACTCATCGGTGCGCTGTAAAAGTGCTTCTTCCGTGGTTAATCTCCTTGCGCGCTCTTGTTGTCCAGAATTGCGAGCTTCTTGAAGATCATATTTGAGGTTCCTTATTTCCTCCTCTTGATCTTTAGTCCTATCAGTTAATTCAAAGACCACAGCTTCTAGATTTTTCTCAGATTCAGCTTTGTCATGGGAAGCTTTCTCATAGCGCCTTCTCCACCTTGCAATTTCTATGTCCGCTTGTTCCAACCTTTCATTGTGTGCAATTAAATCAAAGTTAGCACTTAGAACTCCTTCGGTTGCTCGCTTCCTTTTATTCCTTTGTCTATCATTCTCTTCCTTAGCGGCTTGAAGCTCTTGGCTTTTCTCCTTAAGATCGAAGCGTAGTTGACTTTTTTCGTTGGAAAGTCGATGTATGTCAAGCTCTAATTTTTCCTTTTCCTTACGGGACGCCTCTAGGGCAGCCTTGATTCCTTCTATCTCTTCGATGGATAGAGAAATAGGATTAGGAGAATCGGGCTTGTACGCGGGATCCACAACAAAAGGTAGCAAAATGTTTCCAACTCTCTCTTGAACCCATCTAGTGTAGGGTTCCTTAGCAACAATATTCTTCGGCCCATAGTTCTTTGTTTGAACATGCTTCCAAGCTTGAATTATTTTCTTTAATGTCCTTGGTTCTCCTTTCCCATTGTCATGCAAAATTAATCCTTCCACTTGTTGATCGGAAGGCTCACAATCCATAGAATGACCCAATTGGCGCAATGCAAGCACGGGATTATAATTAATGCAACCCAAAGTTCCCATTAAAGGCACATTATTAAATTCTCCTCATTTATAAATAATTCTTTCAGAATTTAATTTCCTTGCAAACCAAAAAAATAGAATCCGCATTGAGAGCTCTTAGCTTTTGAGACCATTCATGCCTAGTCAAATCTTTGATTAAATAGCTAGCCTTGTAAAGGTGAGAAGTCAACCAAGAGTACAATAAATGAAGACAACAAGATATCGCTCCCCTTTTCTTTTCATACCGATCATGGATAGTATAGTAAATATTAGCAAGAATAGTAGGAGTTGGATCCTCATTTGAATTTCTGAAGGAGGTGAAGACATGAATAGCAGCATCATCAACATATTCTGCCTTATTAGGCAGTAGAACAATACCAAAAATTAAAAGAGCCAAAAAATGTCCGCAAATGTCCCATTGTTTCTTTTGAGCATAAGACATAGCTTGAGCTTCCAAATAAGTTCTTTTAATTCCTTGTATTCCTCCATCGGTTTTGTGATTAGCTTCTAAGTCTGCAACGGGCACTTCCAAAGCTTTGGCTAAATCAGACATTTCAGCCCTTTTTCCAGCACCTGTATAGAATACCTTTTTTATCCTTGAAAACCCAAGCATAGCATCCATCTCCTCCAAAGTAGGAGCCAACTGAAAATCCTGAAAAGTGAAACATCTAAGCGGCGGATCATAAAACTGGATCAAAGCGGTGATTGCTTCTTCTTGAACCTTAACCTTAAGCAAATCCAGAATATCCCCATAACGGCCTTCAAACCTGTTCAAAGCAGTTGATGACATCTTATCCCTTATATTTCTCAATTTCTTGATGTCAGGCACTGAGACGGTGAGGTGGACAATAGGCTTCTTAGCATTCATTTTTCCTGAATTTTCACCAAAAAGAATTATTATTATTTTTTATTCTTCCTTTTTTTTTCTCTCTTTTTTTTTCACCTGTGGATAAGACATGATAAAAATATGCATATGATGTATGATGCATGCAAATAATTATACAAAAAATACAATATTATAATAATAATAATAATAAGCATATATTCAACATATAATCACATTGGCCCTAAGTTCATAGGTTCGACGTAACGGCTCGGGAGCCTACCCTTCCCATGGGAAAGTTCTAGAAGGTCTCATGGGATCATTTGTAGCCGCCGAGACTTTTTGTCTCTTTGGATTTTAGAACAACTCATTGGTCCATGAGGTTCGAATTTTAGGGGTTGGTTCCCAGAGAGATCAGCTAACTACCCAGTCCACCCCTCAACAAGGTCGAGCCTCGTATCAGAACTTTCCGAATATTTAACCCACTCTGAGTGGAATTATAATAAGACTCGTAGGCGATGTAATTCCCCTCTGGTCATTATTATAATCCCCACGCTTAGGCTTAACAGCAGTAAAATATACCCAATAATGCAAATTATATAACAATTAACATTTAATGCAAATATGGCAAATAAATATTTAATAAAAAACAATAAATAAATAAATAATTAAAAAAAAATCATTATTAAAAAGATAAACCTTCCCCCAAACCATAAACGTGGCAAGTTTGCCAAACCCTAAAATGCGCCACAAACCCTAAACCACAAACCTAAACCTAAACCCTCTCAAGCCTTAGGAGCATAATAATTCACCATATGTGTGTCCCCAGCAGAGTCGCCAGCTGTAGCAACCTGCCCTAAAATTGAAGGTTTAGAGTCGCCACCTATTCTGAAGGGCGAATAGGAAACCCTATGTAGATACGAGATTCATGGGTAAGTTATTACAATCAGGTTGAGGGAAGGTGTTAGGCACCCTCAACCCTTTCCTAAAGGCTAACATTTAAAGATAGAGGTTTATGGCAAAAGATAAGGTTTATAGCTAATGAAATGAAAAGGGTAAAAATTAAGATTTAAAACTGAATTGAGATTTTAAGGGGGGAGACTCGCCTTGTTACCAAGTGCCTACGTACCTCCTTATGGAGGATCAGAGTCAACGTAGTTCGGGCACAGGGTTGTACGCCTTAGGATTGAATTTTGTGATTTGAAATTGTTTTAAAGGCTTTTTGAATGGCCTATTCGCAGTTTTGACATTGATTTGAATGTGGAAAAATGTTTTGAGGTTGGCGTACAACCCTGATTTGATTTGGCACCGTTAGATGCGGTGACCAATAGGTTTGGTCAGTATAGCTAACGGATTATGGGCATTGCTGATTGCTCAGATCGATAGATTGATCATCGCGGGCAGCAAATTGATTTTGTTTTAATTTGTGTATTTTTATCTCTCGTCTAAAGCGACTGATAGCTTCAGTCGGGTCGAGGAGAGAATTAATAAGAGTAATTAAATTATAAATTAATCAGAACAATTTATTTCTCGTCTAATACGACTAATGGATTTAGTCGGTTCGAGGAGAAATTAAGTTATTGATAAAAACAATTAAACAAATTTTAGAAATTTAATTAATTAGTTACCAAAGAAACAATTATCAAATTTTAGAAATTTAATTAATTTAGTTATAAAAGACAATTGAACACTTTTTTAGAAATTTAGTTAATTAATTTCATTGGTTTCACAAAGGGGGGGGGGGTGTATTTTGTTGAATGGTAGTGATTAGGGGGTGTGTGGATAGTAAGGGCCAAGCCCATTAGTATTTTAGATCCGCTGGTCCGTGTGTAGCGCAGGTGTATGGTTTACGGTGTGTACGCAGGTACGGAGCGTTGGATCTGAACCTAAACAGATCAAAGGGTCTGCATGCGTTTTTAGTTGGGGTGTATGGTAAGACACACGTAGCGAATCAAGTTCGCTCACGTTGACAAGTGGCCATCAGGAGGCCAAGTGTCAGTCACCGGACGTCGGTGATAGCCATCACCCACTCCCTCTCATCTCTTCCTTCTTCATTCCTTGTTTCCTTTCTCTCTCTTTTCGCTCTATTCTCTCTCTTTTCTCTATTCTATCCAAAACACCAAACCCAGAAAACAACCATAACCCCAACACCGGCCACCGCCCCCACCGTGAACCACCTCTCTCTCCGTCACTAAAACCCAGTTTCCGGTTGAATGTTCAACCGGTAAACTCAAACGTTCAAACACTTTTAACCCAAAATTCCCCAGATCGATGAAGATCTCGATGATCTTCATCCCCTCCGCCCCCTTTGTTCATACAAAAACCCAGAATCCCGTAACATAAACAAAAGAAATTTCCAGATTCATACAAAATTAAACATGAACATGCAATAGATCAAACCCCTAAGCTACGTGTTTGTGGCGGTTACCTTAAGTTCTTGATTTCTGGAACGTGTTAGCTCCCTCCCTCTAATCTCCTCTTCTCTTCTGTGATTGCAGGTACCAAGACGACGGTCAAGCGACGGCTTAGGGTTTGAGCTCGCGACGGCGCACAACCAAGATCTCTTTGCGAATTTCTCCCCCCTCTTCTAATTTCTTCTTTTCAATTTATAGTCTTAGGGTTTTGTTTTAGATTAGGAAAGATTGGATTTGATTCTTTGATTCAAATAGTTTTAGGTTTTTCTTGATTCCGATTGGACTTTTCTATATGTCTGTAATATTATTTTGATTTAATAAAATTACTTGATTCAATTTGTTAAGATTTGATTTAGTTTTGATTGAGATTTGATTCGTATGTGTTATGATTTCAGATTCATTTTGTTGTTATTGATTGGCGTTTTAGGAATATTTGATGCGTTTTTCCTGGATTTGGGCTTTGGTTCACTTGCAGATTAGGGTTAAGGTTGAAGCTTGCAGCGGCTAGGGTTTGTGCAGCTGCGCAGGGAGAACGAAGGAGGAACAGTACTCGGGTCTTTCTGACCCGCTCCATCCGGATCCAGTTGGTTGGTCCAGCGCCCTGTTGGGCCCAAACCCTTATCCGACTTTTCTTTCTTCAATAACCCAATAACAACTTAACCCAATAAACCTAATAAAAAGTAACAAACCCCCCTCTAATCTAATAATAATATAAACAACTACTAATAATAATAACCTCAATAATAATAATATTACTTATAAAGGATGATATTAAAAATACTAATAGTTAATACTAATAATAACATCCAGATAAATGATAATACTATCACCTTGATAATCTTATAATTAACAATAGTCCTATTAATTATTTAATAATAATCTAATCCTAATATATTATACATAAAGAATGATTAATTAAACATCTCGTACATAATATAGATGGATAAAACTATATTCAAATAACCAACCAATTAGAAGTACCTGATTAATCGATTAAAACCTTGAGATAGAATGGATGGGCCTAAAACCAATTGGACCTCAGATTTTTGCTATCCACACCTCGTTTTATTTCAAACAAATTTATAAGGGAATTTTATAAGAGAGCGAGTTTAATAATAGGTATATTAAACCCTATGGCTCTTAATTTTTAAGGCCCTTAATAAATTGACAGATGCACATAAAGTCGGGTAAATTTTGGGGTATGACAGGCCGGCCCTGCATGCAATTCATTTCTTAAATTTACATCAAAATATAACGTAATATTATTGACAAAATCTAATTAGGGGTGTACATGGGTCGGTTTGGATAAAACTCTAAATTTGTGGGTTGGATTGGGTTGGGTAGTAGGTCACCCAATTTTCTTTCTTCTCCATATAATTATTAATGGTGTGTCACATTTTTTCTTAATAAATAGTTTAACATATTACCACTATTTTTTTAAACATCAAATGTCTAAATGCACGATAAAATTCATCATAAACATATTTGTAAAAATCAAAGTTACATACAGTAATACCTAGACTTGCATAAAATACTTGCAACTTACAAGAATTGGGATCAAAATAATCAAAGCACAACATCCTAAATAAGTTAAAATAATTACTTACAAAATAAAATATGTTCGAACAGTTGAAATTGAAGCAACCAAGATTAAAAACTAGGGGTGGCAAAACGGACCCGGCCCGTTGGACATGCCTGTTTTGCCCGCACTTTAATGCGCGGCGGGCCAAGGATTTAGGCCCTCACCCTCTAATGTATCCGCCCCGCCCCGTTTTCTACGCGGGCTTTTGCAGGCACGTGCATTTACATAATTTTTTGTGTTTTTACGCTTAAAACGTGCAGTGCCCGCAGACTTTTCCCGCCCAACCCTCACTTTTTTGCGGAGCGGGGTTAGATTTTAGGCCCGCATCCTTAACTATGTCTGCCCAGCCCCATTTTTTTGCGGGCTTTTGCGGGGAGGACATGCCCGTTTGCCACCCCTATTAAAAATATTAAAGTAATCACTTTTATAATTACAAAAAAGAGTAAAAAAATAGTCATTAAAAAACTGATGGATTTTGTGGGTTGGGTGTGAGTTTACCCATAACTCAATTATTTTTTAATGCGTTTTCATTTTTAAAAATCGTATTCACCCAATAATCCAACCCAATCCACTTTTATGTATCAACTAGTAACAAACCCGTGCATACGCACGGGTTATGTTCGGTTAAGCGAATTTGGATACATCATTTATTTTATATAAAAATGTTAAAAAAGAAAAAAATTAGATAAATAATTGATTATTTCGTATTTAAAAATATTTAGATGAATAATAGATTTTTTTTCCGTATACCATTTTTGGATTAAAAATATTTAATCATAAATACCATTTCTTGTATATAAAAATATTTAGATCATTAATAAATTTTTTTCCGTATACATACTTCATTTTTGTTTAGGTATCATTTACAAAAATATTTAGATCAATAGTAAATTTCGTATATAAAATTTTTTAGATCAGTAATAGATTTTTCCCTGTATACCATTTTTTAATAAAAAATATTTGGGTCATAGATACCATTTTTCGTAAATAATATATTTTTTTCCGTATACAAATATTATTTTTGTTTAGGTATGATTTACAAAAATATTTGGTTCAATATTAAATTTTCGTATATTAAAATATTTAGATCAATAATAGATTTTTTTTCCGTATATCATTTTTGAATAAAAAATATTTGATCATAAATACCATTTCTCGTATATTAAAATATTTACATCAATAATTGATTTTTTTCCGTATATAGACTTCATTTTTGTTAAGGTATCATTTATCAAAATATTTGGATCAATAGTAAATTTCATATATACAAATATTTACATAAATAGTAGATTTTTTCCCGTATACCATTTTTGAATAAAAAATATTTGGATCATAAATAATATTTTTCGTAAATAATAATATAAATATTATTTTTATTGAGGTATCATTTTGCAAACTTTTAGTATTTAGAGTTCAACGTCCGCATACCCTCAGCCCATCATTACTTTTTTGTGGGGATGACAAAAATTTTAGGCATATACTTTTAATATTTGGATCAATATTAAATTTTTTAATAAAAAAATATTTAGATCAATAATAGATTTTTTCCGTATACCATTTTTGGATCAAAAATATTTGATCATAAATATTATTTCTCGTATATAAAAATATTTAGATCGATAATAGTTTTTTTCTGGTATACAGACCTCATTTTTGTTTAGGTATCATTAACAAAAATATTTGGAACAATAGTAAATTTCATATAAAAAAATATTTAGATCAATGGTAGATTATTTTCCCGTTTACCATTTTTGAATAAAAATATTTGGATCATAAATACCATTTTTCGTAAATAATAGATTTTTTCCGTATAAAAATATTATTTTTGTTTAGGTTTCATTTACAAAAATATTTGGATCAATATCAAATTTTCGTATATAAAAATATTTAGATCAATAATAAATTTTTTGGCCTATTCCATTTTTGAATAAAAAATATTTGGATCATAAATAACATTTTTCGTATATAAATATATTTAGATCAATAATAGATTTTTTTCCATATACAAACTTCATTTTTGTGTAGGTATCATTTACAAATATATTTGGATCAATAGTAAATTCCATATATAAAAATATTTAGATCAATATTATATTTTTTCCCGTATATCATTTTTGAATAAAAAATATTTGGATCATAAATATCATTTTTCATAAATAGTAGATTTTTGAGAAAATGGATATGCACCGACTATCAACCAATCACAACCATGTATCCAATTAAAACAGAATTGTAATTTAAAAAAACTAATATGACATGACAAATGTAAGGATTTTGATTGATTGTATGTGTAAAATTAGTTTACACTTTCAGTGCACTACCATAAACTCTAAATTTTTCCGTACACAAATATTATTTTTATTTAGGTATCATTTACAAAAATATTTGGACTAATATTAAATTTTTGTGTATAAAAATATTTAGATCAATAATAGATTTTTTGAATAAAATTTTCTCGTATATCATTTTTTACTAAAAAATATTTCGATCATAAATACCATTTTTCGTATATAAATATATATATATATATATATCAATAATAGATTTTTTTTTTGGAAGAAAGAAGTGAGAAAGTGATGAAAGAAAAAAAAAGAGAATGGAGAGAGATTTGATAAGTTTGATAAAATATAAAAGTTGTATTATTTTAATGATAAAATTAAAAACTTAATTGTGCAAAGACCAAAAAACCACAATTTTAATGTGGTGGCAAAAAATTAATTTTGCACAACCATTAATTTTCTTATATTATAGATTTAGATAGATTTTATTGGGTTTGTTGGACCCTTAAATCTAATTATATAGTAGGAGTATTTTATAAAAATTAATTGATTCTAAATCTTAAATTAGTAATTTTAATTTTATAAAATAATATTTTAACAAAATTAAAATAAATTATTGAGGAATTATTGTTTGAATAATAGCTGTCAGGGTAGTAGAATATTCCTTAAGATTTGAATTAGAGAGAGAAAACGTCAGCTTAGAAAGATAGAGAGAGAGAAAGAAATAGAGTTGAAGACGGTGTGAGAGAGAGTCGTAGTTGAAGTAAAAAAATCATCGAACACAAAGCAAACAACCGTTTCTTCTTCTTCCACCGATCCGTACGATGCCTTCTCGCAGAAGAACTCTCTTAAAGGTCATCATTCTCGGTGACAGCGGGTTCGTCTCTCTCACTCTTCAATTCTAGGGTTTGCTAGTAACAGTATTCTACAGATCTCTTCACTTTTTTTCCTTCTGCTGATTTTTATTCTACGCGAATTGATCTCTGTTTAAACTCAATTACTAATACACAAGCACACAATTGAATTGTAGTTTGTAAATTTTCTTGTTATTGTTTGGATCACAAGAATTGTGCATAGAGAGCGTAACTTAATGAATTGGTGGTTTTCATATTCTTGTTTGGATCGCAAGAATCATATTTGAAGTAATTTGATATGTAGAAATGTTTGTTGTATCTATCGATTCTTTATTTATTTTTTGACTGTTATGATTTGCAGTGTGGGGAAGACGTCTTTGATGAACCAGTATCCTTCAATTTTTTGTTTAGAAGCTCAGATTTTATTTTTTTTGTTTAGAAGCTCAGATTTTATTTTTTTTGTTTTCAATTTTAAATGCAGTTTTCTGTGGTTTTAGTGTTGTATAGGGTTATGCTTTAAAAATATGTGGCCTTTGCGTTTGGCTTAACCTATGTATTTTAGATATGTGAATAAGAAGTTTAGTAATCAGTACAAGGCAACTATTGGAGCGGATTTCTTAACCAAAGAAGTGCAATTTGAAGATAGGCTTTTCACCTTACAGGTTTGTGACTGGTGCTGTTTTAGCTTGGTTTGTTTTTGAGATGCGTGAGAATGACTTCAGGACTGAACCTTTAAATGATAGGCCTGATTTACGAATTATGTAATACTTGTTGTTTGAGTGTTTTTGGTATTACCTTGATGTTCTTATCTTATGCATTATGTTACATACTGATTTAACTAAAGAATTCTTAGGTTACAACCTCTTAAATGAATGAAGGTGAATATGTTGGTGCTGCATGGTGGTGTTATCAGCCTGTAGTGTACATCAAACATGCATAGTAGTTTACTTTGGATTAAGCATAGTAAGTCAACCAAGAGTCCAGGATACAGGCCAGACCTAGGACTTGATCTTTTTACCCGACTTAGACTTGACAAAGATGATAACTGTATTTTTAATGATTAACATCTAAGTTTTTCTGTTGCCCTCTCTTAAGAGCCTTTTTTGGTTAAGGATAGTAAGGCTGTTTGATTTTTTTGGATAGTGCACCACTCTCTTTTAACTATTAGACTTCTATGTTGTGTTTCTTGTAGAAGTCATGTTTGTGCTTGTTTTTCATCTCATAATTATTTTCTTGTTTTAATTGAAATCAAGCTGGGTGGTTGAAATGGAGGAGGGCCTCAAGGATTTTATGAGACACGAAAATACCACTCAAAGTGAAGGGAAAATTTTATCAAACAAGTGTAATAATCCCATCGATGTTGAACGGTATAGAGCCAACAAGAAAGTAAAATAAGTGTAGTAGCGATGAGTATGTTGCGTTGGATGTGTGGTAAGGCTAGACAAGATAAAATTAGAAATGACAATATTAGAGAAATTGTTGGCGTAACAACCTTAGTAGAAAAGATTGTGGAAAATAGGTTAAGGTGACTTGGACATGTAGAGAGAAGACTTGCGGATTTTGTAGTAAGGAGAGTAGATCAAATGAAAGGTAGTCAAACAACTAGAAAACTAGAAGTAGAGGAAGATCTAGAAAAATCATTAGAGAAACTATTAAAAAAGATCTTGAGAGTAACTAACTAGTTGGATAGAAATATGTTTTTGATAGAACATTATGACATAGTTTGATGCATGTAGCCGATTCAGGTTTGGTTGTTGTTGTAATTGGAAATTTTAAGTTAAAATAGTAGAAGTTTTCTTTCCTTTCCTTTTAATTTTTAATAATCTCAACTATGCAGATTTGGGATACAGCTGGCCAGGAAAGATTCCAAAGCCTAGGAGTTGCTTTCTATCGTGGTGCTGATTGCTGTGTTCTTGTATATGATGTTAATTCAGTGAAGTCATTTGAAAACCTTAATAACTGGAGGGAAGAGTTTCTCATTCAAGTATGAATCTGCGTCTCTCTTGATAAATTTCTCAGTTTTATCAATAATCTCAAACAACATATAAGAATTTCTTAACTTCTGAACTTTGTGATCATTTTCATAAGGCAAATCCGTCCGATCCAGAGAATTTTCCCTTTGTCGTTATAGGAAACAAAATAGACATTGATGGTGGGAACAGTAGAGTGGTATGTTTTCCTTGCCTTGTGCTATATCTTCCATGTCTCTTTTTATTCTTTCAAAAGCTTGCATGCATCAAATAACATTCATGAAACACCTGAACATGTACTGCTAAACAGATTAACATACATAAGTTCTTGTGCGCAGGTTTCTGAAAAGAAGGCTCGGGCATGGTGTGCAGCTAAAGGAAACATCCCATATTTTGAGACATCTGCTAAAGAAGGTATTAATGTTGAAGAAGCATTCCAAACCATAGCAAAGGATGCCCTGAAAAGTGGAGAAGAAGAAGAATTGTAAGTTCTTCAGCATGCGCATCTCTTCTTTAATATATATGAACACATTTCGTCACAAATACATAAATTTAGGGGTCTATCTGATTATGATACGGTGTTCATTGGTTTGAGGAGCATATTTTGGTCCTACTAGTGTTTTAGTTTATAATATCCTTGTTGTCTCTTGAAAGCAGATGCATATAGGGGGAATGTTTAATGATGGAGACAAACTATTTGCTATAATATAACGAAAAGATTGATTAGTTGCAAGCTGATATAATGTTTATGTTTTTTATTTTAAGTCAGTCCTCTGAAATCTTTTTTTCATTGAGCTGCTTTTTTGAACCCTGTAGATACCTCAAGTCCCCCTAACAAATTGAAATTGTTACTTATGACTCTACTACCACTTTTTCTAAATCTTGATACATTGGTTTGTCTATATAACAGTGCTGCCTGCAAACTAATTTCACTGTATATTTCAATTGAAGTATTATTTGATGCATACCCATAGATTATGAGTCTTTCAGTTTATTTGATAATTGAATAATTATATTACTCCAATGATATTGATATTTTGTTTTGGAATTTGTTTTCCATGTGAAAAAGATACCTGCCAGACACAATTGATGTTGGAAACAGCAATCAGCCAAGGTCAACAGGATGCGAGTGCTGAACATATAGATTTTGTTCTCAATGCAAAATAAAGTATTTTATTTAAAAATCTTTTTGGCATGTCTAGCCATTGCTGTCTTATGAGGTTTAATTGTACATTTATGTTTGATCAAGAAACAAATTGTTCCTGTGCGATCTGTTGGGTGCTTGTTTGGCTTGTGTTAATCGATCATGCTGTTCTCCTTGTATGCTATTCCAACATTGTTAAAAAACAGCAAAGGATCATTCTGAAGTTATTTCATTAGTTATTTTTCTTTCCCATACAAAAAATATTTTGTAATAGACGGTGATTGGTGGTTGTGGTAATGCCTTCAGTTATAAAATCTGTTTAAAACAGTTCAAGAGTTTCTACTCAGTAATGTTTTATAGGTAATGCTAACATGCACAGGTCACATGTTAAGAAACTTATTCACAAATGAAATGTTTATCTCGGAAAAAAAACAATGGTAAGATTAATTATAAATTTTTAATAAAATTAATGTACAATTTCTATGAAATTTTTCTACATTTATATGTTTTATTGGGACATATTACCATAATGTTTTATTGAGTAATAGTTGATATTGATCCGCTTAAAAGGTATCAAGTCAAGCCTTCTACCAGGACAATTTCTTTATTTACCTCCAATCTTTTTAGAAATCCGTGCTAAATTTTTAAAACACATATATTATTTAGGAGGTGTATCTCCGAAATTACATTTTTTTTGAAAAAAAGGTTAATTTCGGAAGTGCACTACTGAAAAAAAGTATTTTCGGAGATGCATTTTCGAAATCATTTTTTTTAAAGAAAAAAAATGTTTTTTTTAGATGCACTTCCAAAAACACCTATTTTTTAGAAAAAGTGTCTTCTTCCAAAGTAAGCCTCCGTATCCTTCACCTGTTATTTCACAACACCAGATCAAAACTGATTCTGCAGCATAAACATAATATCACGTTCATCCTAATAACCTTCATAAATATTTCAAACCATAAAATTCCATCAAAACTTTGCACAAACTTAAATTACTCTCCTCCACAAGTTCAATAATATCAAAACCTGCATAAACCATCTTTCAACCAACAAGTTTCAACAAGTTTCGATTAAACAGATCCATAACTGTGTCCATCATCATGTGTTAACAACCGACGCCGACGCTGCAACAACACAACTCAGCCGAAAGATTCAACAAGTCAATTGCTACTGAACCGATTCAACTCAACATTATTTCCATCGAAACCGAACGCTAAGAATCCAGAATTACAAAAGGAAGAAGTGAGCACTAGAGAGCGAGATCAAAACATGAAACAAAATGTTTATGAAGAGTTTTTTTGAGATGTATCTTCGAAAAAACATAGTTAAAATCCAAAATTTGATTTTTAAGTGCTTTCGGAGATGCATCTTCGAAAACACCACAAAATGGGTGTTTTCGGAGATACATCTCCGGATTCTGGGAAAATTTGAAAAAAAAAAATACTTTGGAGATGCATCTCCGAAGCAGGGGTATTTTGGGATTTTCAGCAGGGGTTATCCCCACAGGGGATCTATAAAGAAATTGTCTCTACGTGGATGACTATCGATCGCAGTTGAAATATGGGTAAATGGGTCTATTTTATCTTCATCATGATAGTTTTTTTTGACAAGCAAAGGAAAATAAATATATTAAGACAATTTTTTTTACACTCCTATAGGGTGAAGGCCCCTGCTATAAACTTCAAAATACCCCTAAATTTTGACGATGCATCTCCGAAGGATCCAATTTTCACATTTTTAATCATTTAGGAGATGCAACTCCGAAATCACCCATTTTTTTGGTGTTTTCGGATATGCATCTCCGAAATCACCTATGGACCAGTTTCGCAGATGCATCTCCAAAATATGCTTGGAGTTTTTCTATTTCTTTTTAAAACAATGATTAATCCGTATTTTACATTAATCGACAAAATATAACAGAATCCACAAAATATAACACATAAATTAGAATAAAATATCAATATTATAAATACGAAAATAGTTGTACGGGTAAGTGCTCAGTGTCAAAATATTACAACACGAATACAAAAAAGTCATAAATAAAACATAAATAGGCAACTGCTATTGAGTATGCCTAATGCGAAGACCCTGCGACCTCTTCTGCCTACTATACGCCGCTGCACCAGTCGTCTCTCTGACAACCCTTTCCATGACGGCAATCGCCTCGTCACCGCCCCGCTGCATGATCCCTTTGTTCAACGCCTCCTGCCCAATCATCTGTATCCGCTGGCATACCGACAAGAGATCAGTGGCATGGTTATCTTCGACCTGCCGGTTCTCCAAGATCTCCTTATGTGCTGACCTAGGTGGATCTCTAGGAGCATCGGGTGTCATCAAAGGATGTGACACCCGATAAAACCAAGTCACATAACCATCCACATGGTGCCAGCTCTTGGTGGCCACCATACTCCGATACTCCTTCAAAACTAAATGATGCGACCAATCTTCAAATATAGCAGTGAGCTCTCGGCGTGTAACGGTGTCCGGACCAACCCGGAATGGAGATATCGGAATCATCTGCACACGCCCAAACTATCGCATGCACCGCTCCGGCAGGTATCTGACCATGGTGTTGCACCCACATGCCAACCATCCGGAATATAATGCGATGCGGTCGAATGGGATAACATCACCGTAACCAATGAAGGGCGTCCACTGGATGTCATCGTGAACAGTGCGGTCAAGGTACACATGATATGGGCCCACCTTATTATCCCTCCTTGGAGGATGTATCGTGCGGCCCTGGGCATGGGGTCAGTATACACAGGATCAATGTCGTAGCCGTGGATGCGATGGAAGTATGAGATGATCCAGCCCTGAAACACAAATACGATAATATATCAGTACACATTAGGAAATAACATATTGAATGTGATATAATTAACAATAATTGTACCGTGAGAAGTGTGCAAGAGCTAGTCAGCTGGCGAGTCTTCCATAGGCAGGCTTCATTTAGCTTCTAGTAGAGGTATATGAGAATAGAGGCCCCCCAGTTCCATTCCTCCACTTGATTCAAATTCATAAAGTACCAGAGGTAGGTCATGTCCACATAGTTGGCACTTTTGTCCACAAAAAGCGCCGTGCCAACCAAGAACATAAACCAACACCGCAAAGCGCAACCTCGGTGGTAGTCAACAAAAAAAGTGTCACCCTCCTCCTCAACCTCATCTGCCACCAAATGGTTTTCGTACAACTCTCTCAGGGTTGGAGAATCGGATATGTGTCCCACTCGTTGCTTGGCACTCCCTCTCGGCCATAAATGGGTCCATGCCCAGAAAATCCACCATCCACTCGATGGTCTCAACCCGCTGTATACGAGAATGGTCCAGCAGCCTCCCTCTGATAGGTAGGTGGAGCAGACAGGCGACGTCGTAGAGGGTGATCGTCAACTCCCCAACAAGAAGGTGGTAAGACAACGTCTCCTTGTGCCACCTTTCGACGAATGCCCCTGATATTCTGTGGATAACAGTACCATATCCGGTCATGTATAACCCGCCAAGACCGGAGGCAGCTACGACATCGCTAAACCACTGAGCCTCTGGTATCTCAATATCAAATATTTTCCGCGTGTGGTTAACAGATTTTATGGTCGCCCTCTCCTGTCACCAAAAAAACAACAATGTTAGTTAATGTTTTCGACTATTTATAATTAAAACCGTTAACTAAGAAAGTATAATAAAAAAATTACCTCTCCCTCCCAAACACGTCGAACGACATGCTCATGTTACCATATCAATAGAGATGTGTCCGAAGGCCCTCCTGGGTAGCCCTCATCCTCATCGCCCCAATCCTCCTCCCCGCGTACACCCTCATCCTCAGGCGCCTCTACCTCCTCCTGGTGTTCCTCCACGACATCCTCCTCAACCTCACGGGAAGAAGACGCCCGAGCCAGCCTACTCCTCGATCCAGATGAGGAACTTGCAGGCGCCTCATCCATTTGGATGGGTACTCGTACTAGGCTCGTCCATGTGTCGCTACTAATTATGGAGCACGCTCGCATCGAGCTGATGTCGTCTGGGTCTCCCTACCCTGTCTAAGTCGTGTCAGATTTCCTGACATTTTCCTGAAAAAATTGCACCAGGTAAGACGTCGAAACAATTCAGAAAAAAACAGTTCAGACTAAATTCGGGAGTGCATTTCCGAAACTGGTCAGAGGTGATTTCGGAAATGTACTTCCGAAAACGCCTGTTATTCTCCATTTTCGCAGTCCCCATTTCTTGCCATAAACCATTAAAAATCCAATTTTTACCAACCAAACACTACTACATGTTGCTAATAACTTCAACTAACTACATTTTGTTAATTTCTAACCGCCCAAACAAGATTATCAATGATAGAGTTTAAAGTTTTGAAACTTACAATTTGTTTGAAGCTGTTAGTGTGCCTTTGAGTGGGCCTTTGAGTCCTTTGATGTTGTAGATCAACTTTAGATTGTGTAGAAAGTTTGGAGAAATGGGTGTGGTGGTGAAATTTTGATGTTTTGGGTAGAATGAAATGAGGGGGGTGGCTGTTTTGAAATAACAGAAAAATGAAGCATATTTCGAAGATGCATCTCCGAAGACGTAAAAAAGGGTTATTTCGGAGATGCATCTCCGAAAACACCTTTTCTTTTTAAAAAAAATTGATTTTGTAAAGGCATCTCCAAAATAATTTTTTACGTCTTCGGAGATGCATCTCCGAATTATAGGGACATTTATGGAATTTCGCTTGGGGTTGGAAAGAAGGCATGGGGGTCTATAAAGAAATTATCTATATTAAAGACAGGCATAAGACATGCCAAAATCTAAAACAACACACTTTAACAGTGTCAAAATGCAGACCCCAGTACAACAACTTCAAACAATTAACTCCTATCAATCCTTTAAAAAGCTCTAACAACCCATTCAGAATCATCCTAAAGTCACTTTAAAATCACCTTTATCCAGCCTTAGTAAAAAAAATCAAAACTATCCTTAAAATTCAGAAATGTATTTTCGGTCGCATCTCAATCACATTTATTTTTGAGTCAAACCTTAAGGTTATATCAAAAAAGTTACACAAATGCATCTTCGTGTAGCTTACAAACTCCGAAGTCTGTTTTAATAAAAAAAGTGTCAGACCCTTCTCCTTCCTCACTTCTCAAAATACTCTCTAAAATGCAAACTCTTCAAACTCTCAACTCTCCAAACTCTCTCAATTCACATTCCCTCAAACTCATTCACTTCATAGTTTCTACCATCAACATCCAATCGGATCAAAGAGCTCACTCAACATCAAACTAAACTCATATTTGATAAGTTTTTATTTTTCTATATTTTTTAAATTTATATATACATTTGTAGAAATAAAACATTATGCTATGTAATAGGTAGTTTAAATATGTTATATATGTATATATGATCAATGCATTCTTTTGGATGTTAATGGAAGCATTTCCACCATTTTCGTGATTTTGAGTTGCAGAACATTACGGAGATGCATCTACAGATTATTTCAACGTTTTGATTTCTAGAATCCAGAGATGCATTTCAGGATTTAATTTGTCTGCATTGTACGACTTCACTTCATTGTGTTTCATTTGTATAATGCTTGTGTGATTTAATTATAGACATTATGACTGCTAAGTAAGATAGCTTAAGGCACGACAGATTTGCACAACATGCAGTTCAAAGGGAAAAAGCTTGATCATTGCAAGCACCGGTCGGTTCTAGTTTGATTGATGTGGATGCGTCAAATTCTGGACCTCATGCATTTCTACCTTCCTCTTTGCATAGGAGACATGTGTCACTTACTAAGGCATCTGAGGCATTCCACACCCCATGTGGAATCTTTTTTTTTTGCAGGTGATAAACTTTTAACAAGGACATTAAGGCCCATGCTAGTTTGAAGTTGCCTTGATTATGTGCAACTGCTTGATATCTTTTATTTCTGTTTTGAGAACTTACAAACGATTATTTCATCTATTAATCGATTATGAATATGCTCTAACTGATTAGATAACAGTAAAAACATTCATTTCAAATTTCTTTTTGAACCAACCTCAGTCCTATAAATATAGGTTCCATTTCACATTCTAAACCATCCAAAACCATATTTTGACACACCTCTCTCACTCCCTTTCTCTCTAAATTTTATTTTCATTTTCTCTCACTAAAGTTTTAGCCTAAGTGCTTTTGTGAGTGATAAATAATAGTAATTCTGGAAAGGATATAATTGTAAATTCACCAAGGAAATCTTTTATATAAACTTTGGTTAATACTGTCAATTTAGGGATTTATTTGGGTTCAAGGCTAAACCCGTTAAAAGCTTTGATTTGGGATTGTGTGACTCAGTCTTAGGTTAGGTTAGAGATCAGCCAGTGTTAAAATTTCCTAGGTTTTTGGTCAACCCGGTATTAAAACCAAGATAGGTTGAACCTCAAATGTGTATTAAAAGCTTCACAGGTTCAAGATCAACCAGGTGTTAAAATCTCACAGGTTTTAGGTAATCCCGTTTAAAACCAAGGATTTAAGCTCAATGGTCGTATTTGCGAAGAGGAGACTAGCTGCTTTAATTCACAATTGGGAAGGAAGATTGGCCGCTTCACTCCTGAGATTATTCTGAAGAAAAGACGCAAATACCCATATCTATCGTCTTGTATTCTTTAGTTGAAGATCATCATCATATCCTTGTATAAGAGGATTTGTGAGTCTTTCCTACTAAAAACTCTCAACATTTATTGGAAACTCTCAAGATCAATTTTCGGGGACATGCCTAAGTCATTTTTGATGAAATCTGTATAAATCTGTATTCCTCTTCTTCCCTTAACTCTTTAATTTTTGCAATTTATTTTCTGCACTGTATTTTTCGCTGCTAAGTTTTCAAAATTATTTTAGACTTTGATTTTATTTTTTAAAATGTTTAAAAACCACAATTTTCAAAATCACACAATACATGCCCCTCTTGTGTGCGAATTCTCAAGTCCAACAAGTGGCGTCAAAGCCTAACCCCTGTTTCAGGACTAATCGTCTCAGGAGGAAGATGACTTCCAACACAAAGTCTTTTCTAAATGCACAACTACTTTTTGAAAATAGAAGTTTTAATATTTGGCAAGCTAGATTCAAAAAATTTCTTCAATTGATAAAACATGATTTATGGAAAACTATAGTGAATGGTCCGGTTTACCCTACTCATCAAGTAAATGATGAAATAGTGGAAAACACTATTTTCTTTGGACCGAAGAGGAAAAGAAAAAGATATATATATGGGTATCAAGTAGAGCTGTCAATATGGATTATCCAGTCCTAAACGGGCGGGCCCTAGACTTTTTAGGGCTGGGCAAAAAAGGCCCTGTATAATATGTGCTCAAGGTTTACTACCCGAGCCCGGCCCTAGATGAGCTTCGGGCTACCCGGCCCTAAATGGGTTTTTTTATTTAAAAAAATTAAAATAAAAACTCCATAATATTTATTATAAATAAAATTAAAAATTATGTTATTTTAAACATAATACATTTTTAAGTACTACATTATCTCTTATAAATACTATAATGTGTTTCTAAATATAATATATGTCTAAATTGTATAAAATAATACTTGAATATTTATTATAAGAGAAAAACTAATATAATATGATGAAAAAAATGTTGATTATATTAATGTATAATATTTAAAAGAGAAAGATTGAATAAAATAGAGATAAAATTTAGTGAAGTGAAAAAAATCATTATGCTATTTTGGAGTAAGATAATATAAATAATAATATATTTTTTAAAATTTATAATTATGCAGGCCTAATGGGCTACCCACGGCCCATATGGGCTAGCCCTAATGGGTAGCGGGCTTTTCAGGGCTGGGCTAAAAAGGCCCTGAAAAATATGGACTCTAATTTTAAGGCTCAAGCCCTATGATTTTCCGGGCCTGGTGGGCCGGCCCATATGGGCTAGCCCATAGCCTTGTCTCTTGAAGACTTTACTTTAATATACAACCTACCTTTCATAGAGTAAGATTTTGATCAGTTAGATTCTGAAGATAACAAACTTAACTTTGACGCTCTTGCTCACACATTCCTCATTAATCACACCTCTCATATTCCACCTCTTTTCAAAGTAGGACATATTCGCCTAAACGTAAGATTAATCCACTACATCGTAAGTTGTGTGCTATGCCCTAGGAAAGATGAACCCTTTCAAAATCAGACATCCCTGTTGTCTGACTCCTGGAAAAACAAGTCCCTAAAAACTGGGCAGATGCAGTTCTCCACCATATGCTAGATACCAAAAGAAAAACTAGTTCTCTACCTTATGCAAATTCATTAGTAAAATTCTTCACTACACCAATTATCCATTTGTAGAAGAAGAACCTATCTATGTACACACCAAGATAGGACAACTTGTGATAAAAAAAGGGCTACGCAATTAAAGAAGGAGAATTTGTACCCTCAACAACGTTAAAGAGTAAGGGAACAAAGAAAGAACCCTCCATCCAACACCCTCAATGAAATCTGCGATGAGCAAAGAAAGATGAATGCAAAAATAACAAGCTCAAAAAAATGGTGAGGAAAAATCTTATCTCCCCAACTAGAACAAGCAAGGATGGTAGTGAGATGAATTAAAGTGTTTCTTAGTTGTCTACCCTTCATGTACCTTTCAATTTCGCAAATTTCTTATTGTACTTTAAACGTCCTTAATAATATGAGTATGATGTTTTTCCTTTCTCTAAATGTCTTAACCACCTTTGTTTGCATATTTATTTCTTGCAATGTATCTTTATCCACCTTTTTGATTTAGACAAAGGGGGAGAAGAATACTCTTAGGGGGAGTAGGGTATACTCTCTATTTAATTCAGGGAGAGCCTAACCATTCCAAACATATTTGTATTATTTTCTTTTACCACCTCCCTTGAGAGATGCGTTGTCATCCTAAAAAAGGGGAAGACTATGGAACATTGTTTTGCAGGTGATAAGCTTTTAACAAGGACATCTAGTTTTGATGATGACAACTAACATATTAATATAAGTCACGCATGAAAGAATAAGTGGATAAGGATGCAAACCTTATCATTAGGTTTAATAAACTTGGTTATCCGACGATGACAAATAAATAGAATGCAACTAAAGCCTTATTTCAAGCTATTTAAGTATGTGTCAACAAAAAGAGAGAGCATATGGCAAAGACTTGAAGTACTTAGGTTCCTCCTAGATTTAGTAGTGAGTGAACACTATTTAAACAAAAGGTTTATCATAAAAGCATAAGGTTAAAGGACACACACAAAACTATTTTCAAAATGCTTTATCAAAAGAAAATATTTTGAAAAACATCTGGAAGTTATGTCCGATGAATGAGGAGCAGTCAATATAGCTATAGGAATTTTTTGTCTAATCGATTAAAAATGCGCAAACTTGAGGCTCAAGCTAGTTTGAAGACGCCTTGAATTTGTGCAACGTCTAGATATCGTTCTACCTCAATTGACGATTAATGGAAGATACAGTTCACCAAGCTTAAACTGAAGATGGATGAGGATTTAAAAGTTATGTGAAATACATTTTACCATTACTCAACAAATAATCTGATTGAAGTGGATGCGACAATTGCTAGATTGATCGAAAATATTTTAAGGATGTTGCAACGTTTTGAACCATTTGTTTATAATAAAATGTAATGTTAAATTTATGCTAATGATTATCTATGTAATATTAAGTAGTTTGATGTTAATTTGTGTTGTTTTTCCAACATTTTGTCATTGTTTCTGGGTTGACCTAACATAGCATATTCCAGATATGCATATTTGAAAAACTCAACAAATCTTGAATTAAGGGGTAGTTACAGAGATACATCTCCAGACTCACCCTAATATTTATACGAAGATACATCTCCGTTTTAAATTTTGACAAGAGTGATTCACAAACAGCATTGCTATATAAAACAAAATGTTCTTGCACAAAAATTAAGATTGGATAAATTATTTAAAAAGTATAGTTTGTAGACTTTTTATATACTATTACGGTGCAAGTGTTAAAAAAGTGTATGAAAAAAATGTGCAAGAGACGTTGTAACTTTTCATTCTGGTGAAGAAGCTCCTCTAAGGGTGGAAAAAGTAACCCCAAAATTAATCTAAAATTAAAAAAACAAAGGTAATGTTCGGCTTAATTCTTTTAAATTCCCTATTATTTATATTATGCATGTTGAGACTAGAATTTATTCTTTTCGCAGTACAAAAGAATGATCTTCACATCTAATCGCCTAACTTTATTGCATTACTGTTAGGGCTAAAACTAAAAATCCAGAGAACCGACTTGAATTGAATCAAATTGTTGTTAATTAACTGAATTATTTATTTTGGTTTACGAATAAAATCAATATTTTTCAAATGCTACAATAACTGAATTAAAAGTTAGTTAATAACTTTATGGTATATGGTTTTGACAATTTTTCAATGTACCCGTACATCTTTCACACGCGGAATTTCAATTATACCTTCTGCTTCTGTAGACGCACTTTCGGAAGCATTTTTTCGTAGATGCATTTACAGAAGCGTTAAAACATAGTGAAATTTGGGATGCATCTACGGTAATTAATTTCACTATGTTTTAACGCTTCCGTAGATGCATCTACGGTAAAAACCAAATTTTAAAAAAAAGTGTTTCTGGAGATGCATTTATGGAAGTTGGAGGGCATTTTTGTCAATTCGGTGGTGCGTGAGAGACCTATGGAGTGTAGTGAGAAACAAAACAGATGAATTATTAAAAAGAATTGGCTTAATTACAATTTTGGTCCCCTAATTATTCGTTTTTTTTTGGATTTTGGTCCCCTATTTTAAAATCAAGAATTTTAGTCCCTTTATTTTAGTTTTTTGAGGATTTTGGTCCCCTTGACAATTCGAAGGCAATTTTTAATAAAATGAAACTTAAATTGATGACATATTCAACATAAATCTTAAATAAAATTAGTTTTTTTGAACTGTTCATTGTTGAACTGACACTGACACATCATCAATGTGAGCGTCATTTCATTTAAAATTGTCTTCGAAATTGCAGGGGGTCAAAATCCTCAAAAAAACTAAAATATAGGGACTAAAATTCCGGATTTTAAAATAGAGGGACCAAAATTAAAAAAAAATGAATAATAGGAGGACCAAAATTGCAATTAAGCCTAAATAATATAAGAAAATTAATGGTTGTCGAAAAGTAAAAAATATTCTTATTTAATTTTTTGCCACCAAATTAAAATTGTGATTTTTTGGTCTTTGCACCATAAAGTTTTAATTTTATTATTAAAATAATACAACTCTTATATTTTATCAAACTTATCAAATCTCTTTCTATTCTCTATTTTTTTTTCTCTTTAATCACTTTCTCACTTTTTTCTTCCAAAAAAAAAAAAACTATTATTGATATACATTTTTTTTATATACGAAAAATGGTATTTATGATCGAAATATTTTTTAGTAAAAAATGATATACGGGAAAAATTTATTTCAAAAATCTATTATTGATCTAAATATTTTTATATACGAAAATTTAATATTTATTCAAAGATTTTTGTAAATGATACATAAATAACAATAATATTTGTATACGGAGAAAATCTATTATTTACGAAAAATGGTATTTATGATCCAAATATTTCTTATTCAAAAATGATATACGGGAAAAAATTTACTATTGATTTAAATATTTTTATATACGAAATTTACTACTGATTAAAATATTTTTGTAAATGATACCTAAACAAAAATGAAGTTTGTATACGGGAAAAAATCTATTATTGATCTATTATGCTTCAAATATTTTTGATCCAAAAATGGAATAGGCCAAAAAATCTATTATTGATCAAATATTTTTATATACGAAAATTTGATATTGATCCAAATATTTTTGTAAATGACACCTAAACAAAAAAAATATTGTATATGAAAAAAAATCTATTATTTACAAAAAAAAATGGTATTTATGATCCAAATATTATTATTCCAAAATGGTATACAAGAAAATAATCAAATATTGATCTAAATATTTTTATATACTAAATTTACTATTGATTCAAATATTTTTGTAAATGATACCTAAACAAAAATGAGGTTTGTATACGGGAAAAAAATATATTATTGATCTAAATATTTTTTATATACAAGAAATGATCAAATATTTTTGATCCAAAAATGATATTCGAAAAAAACTATTATTGATCTAAATACTTTTTTATACAAAAATTTAATATTGAACCAAATATTTTTGCAAATGACACCTAAATAAAAATAATATTTGTATTATTATTTACGAAAAATGTTATTTATGATCCAAATATTTTTTATTTAAAAATGGTAAACGGGAAAAAATCTACTATTCATGTAAATATTTTTATATACGAAATTTACTATTGATCCAAATACTTTTTGTAAATGATACCTAAACAAAAATGAAGTATGTATAGTGAAAAAATTTATTATTGACCTAAATATTTTTGTATACGAAAAAAATTTATTATTTACGAAAAATAATATTTATAATCCAAATATTTCTTATTCAAAAATGATATACGAAAAAAATTTATTATTGATCTAAATATTTTTATATATGAAATTTACTATAGATCCAAATATTTTTGTAAATGATATCTAAACAAAAATGAAGTCTGTATACGAAAAAAATTATATTATTGATCTAAATATTTTTAATCCTAAAATGATGTACTAGAAAAAATTTATCATTGATCTAAAAATTTTTATATACGAAATAATCAATTATTTATCTAATTATTTTAAACATTTTTATTTAAAATAAATGACGTCTAAATTCGCGTAACCAAACAGAATCCGTGCGTATGCACGGATTTGGTACTAGTTATGCTATAAAAAAAACAAAAGGAACATAGACAAGCCATATGCAAAAAGAAACAAAAAAGGTAATAGATTAAGCATGTGAACTTCATAATATTTCACATTTTTGTTTATAGCCAGCCTATCGTTCGCAGGGGTGTACTGAAAAATATGTACTGAAAAATTGCCTCAAATCCTTTGCGTCAATGGCGTTGATTTTGGTATACTCAAATTGGCAAAATTTCATGACTAAAACAGAAATAATAGATGCTTAATCCCCACCCTTCATATAGCAATTAAGGTCGAAATTGGAAGCAAGCCCTCCTAAGTATATGACACATAGACAAACATATCATTTTTTAAGACCGTTGAAAGGTCCATTTGGGATTGGGGCATGATGAACATATTTCAGAACTGCAGGCGTACATTTTGCACAACTATTTACTGGTTGCAAATTAAACACCTCAAAAATATAAGGAAACCAATCGCTCTACAATCTTAATATATCAGTAGAATTCGGTCCTCTGATCTCTATCTGCTTCTTACAAAAGATATCTCTATCTGCTTCTTACAAAAGATTAGCTTCCAGTGCACTAACTGGTCCTGATTCCCATTACTTGTCAATTGATGTTAGTCCTAACCAGCGCATCACCTTTAAAAGAATTGGCTGGATCAAACAGTGATAATAGGTTAATATTACAAGCTAACCAATGCATATAACAAGAATACGTGAGACTAGATAACAAGCATTTAACTTGGAGCTAAAATAAAATATATTTTTGGCGAGTAGACGGGTCCTTCATTTTAAAGTTATATATGAACAAGATTCAAGCAGGTCTTCTGACTTTGTGATTTTGGAATTGTAATAAGACCTTGTAGGTAACAAATTGAAAATAATCAAGTAACTTATGGAGTAAGTTGCAAATACTGATCAGCATAGTATGTTTTTGACATTGTAAAAGGAAACCGAATAATATTTCTTGAGAAAAATGGAAGATGCGTCGATTTTATTGTAACCAATGAAATTCTCCTATTAGCAAAGGATAAGTATTGTGTCTATACAAAGGAGAACGTTCTCTACAGGATTAGTGTCCATTCACTCATTTTAGTTCTCACATATCATACTTGATAAACAAACAGAATGATATTTTGTAATGGGGAGTTGGATACAGTATTGAGGCCCAAAAGGAAAAGGAGTGGTGAGAAAAAGCCAAACCTGTTATTAAAAATAAAGTCAAATCACAAATCACTGACTTCCATCGTGTAAAATGGCCGGCATGCATTTGAAATATTTGATGACTCCGAGGATTTGATACAGTAGTAAAAAGACAGGTCTTGGATCCGAAGGTTCTAGGTCTAGGTTAAAGCTCCGCTAGTATCCTTGGAGGAAAGTAAAGATAAATTCTTTTGTGAGTGCTCTTTGAACACTATGGTCTTTTCTATCTTGTATATAGACACTTCCTCTCACTCTAAATTTTCTTTATAAGAATTTGAAATGTTTAATGTTTCCATCTACATGAACTTGCTAAACATTCTTAATATATATTCCATGTATTTAGTTTTGTTCCTTGGCATTTTCATGCTTTTGCTATATTTCTTTTTTTTCCTATTTACTTTATCATAAGAAATATACTTTTATAGTTTATAGGTTTAAATATGCAAATGATCCTTCCAAATATCAAGAGTTAAAAATATTTTAATCAAAATTAATGTTTTAATACCTTCATTAATAACGTTGTGTCAATACATGTTTAATCCTTTTAGATATGTGTGAGATTTGTCTGAAAAAATATATAAGGTGTTGAAGCAAATAAAAACAATTTTTTAAACACATGTCTGAATTGTCTGACACGGTGTTGTATGAGTGTCATTACAGGTGTCAGACATCGATTCAAAAAGTGTCCAAAAAGTGTCGAAACAAAGAAAAAAAATCATTGTTTGAGACACTAGTCCGACTTTTCTGATACTTGTCTTGACTTTTCCGATACGTATTGTACAATTGTCATACAAGTGTCGGACACTGCAACATGCCTATTCGTAGAAGTGTCTGTGATTTAATCACTGTAAATTTTTTATTTTATTTAGCCCTAGTAAGTATATCACTTTATATTTTTGGTCATTGTTATTTGATTTTAGTCGTAGTAAAATTTATTCATATTGAAATTGGTTAGGTAAAATGTAGAATATTTGCAAGGACTAAAAACAAATTATTTTTAGAGACTAAAAGCAAAAAAATGATATATTTGCAGAGACTAAAAGTGCATTCAAACTTAACATCTATTGATAAAAGACATGAAAAAAAAAATGAAAATATGTACTCACATTGTCAAAATGGTGGCAGATGATCAATTAATAAGAAGGGGTGAACTTTTTCCATATCTAATTTATATTATTTTGTCCCAACAGAAGAAAGGTTTTCCTGGCTGGATGGCCGAACTGAATTTCCTGCTACTGTTGCAGACATTAATGGGTTTGGATGGGTAGTAGCTGCAGTGCTCCCAGGTCTAGACATCTGTGGCCCTTGAGGATTCATGACGATTTGTGGTCTTAGGAGGGAGTTTGCAGAATTCATAGGAATTCTATTGGTTGGTATGGATGGTGGTACACCTCTAGATGAGGAAGCTGGTACACCAAGGCGAGATGCAATTATCATAGCACGTTCATGGTAAAGCTTATGCCGCGACCGCTCTAAATGCTCCTTTACTCTCATCACCACATTTTCCATATCATTGAAAAAAGCCAACTTCGTTTCCAACTTATGCAACTGTAAGTTGATGGAATTTACAAAGTCACAGGAACATAACAATGATAGCATATAAATATAATGCAGTGAGAGCTTTACCAGGCCACAAGATTACCTGCTTTTCTATCAATGATGAAGTGAGTTGTCGGATTTGATCTTCTTCTTGATTTGCTAGAAGTTTAGCCTTCACTGCTGCTGCCGCTAGTGTAGAAACAGCTGCTCGTTTCAACTTCTCAAAGCTGCTTTCCTGTTTAGTCTTTGTGCCATCATTTTTCACTTCCATGCCATTTCCTGCATGATCTTCAACTGCCCCTGCAACGAAGGTTTTATTCATTTTTGTGGACTAGAATGATATTATGATAAAGACTCCTCAATACTGAGTGAGACCATTCTTCTATTATATTCCCCTTAACAGAATGTCAGGAATAACAACAGCATGGTTTTTTTTATAAGTGTCTGAGAGAGAGAGAAATAGAGACCTGTACTTGCACCATTTTCAGCACCCAAACTCGATTTAATTGGATGTGAAGGTGACATCATATCTACATCCTTTTGTGTCCCATTATCTTGGGAAGATATTACTGGCTGGGAGTCAATCTTTGCTGGCGACGAATTACAAACTACATCAACATCCATTGCAGAATCTGTAGTTTTATGAGACTCAGAGACTGCATTTGTGGATAGCTGTTTTTGAGGCTCACTCTTATCTGAGGGCACAGAATCAGACACTACTTCATCATACTTTGGTGTCTCTACTGGCTTTGGTAGCTCAAGCTCAACTGGTAAACTGGATTCATTTGACTGTTGAACTCCATTCTTTTCAGATGGATGAGAATCAGACACACTTCCTTCCTTTTGTAGCTCTATAGGATGGCAAGGTTTTTCATTTGAAGCTCCCTCTTGAACCTCCTCAGAACTAGGTGGAATTTTAGCTTTGGATGTTGAACCATCTGAATCATGCAGAGTACCCTGAGCCTGATCATTGGGTGCCTTCGAAATGCTGGGATCATCACAATTGTCAAGCCCACTCTCATGATTAATCGCTGCTTGCTCCTTTGAAGTTGATTTTTCTGACAGTCCACCATCTGTAGAAGCCAGGTCTATCTTGTCTTCTGAAGCATCACTTGCAATTTTCGTTTTCTGGTGATCGTTTTCTAAATCTTTATCATCTAACATTGCTGTATCCTTTTGTATTTTTTTGTCGGTCTGATCTCCTTCACTATTAAAATCCCTATGATCCATTCAGACACAACATTGTAAGTTATTATAAAACAACAAGTGGACTAGTTACAGGACTATCAAGAAAAGTAAACTCTTCATATTAATCGCATACCTCTCAGAAGTAGATGTTTCTTTCTTATCATCTGGTGGATCTTCTAGAAGAAAGCAACACCTTGAAGCAATCTCAGTGCCAGGAGCATTTCCAGACAAGGATTTTATGTAGTTATGAGCTGAAGCAACAGCCACATCAGAACCCACCAACTGCGAAAGGAAAGCTGCCTGCAGAATAGCAACAAAACATTAAATCAGCAAGATGGAATATGCAAGACTAATACATGGAAATATACAGATGACATGACACGTGGAATGGATAAACATTGCAATAATGTGGTAAAAATGAGAATTCAATAGCATAATAAACACTAGCAATTTCATAAGTTTTGTCATCTGTGAGCAATAGGCATGAGTTGCAAGACACAGTGTACCAAAAAGAGGGAGCATCAGCAGTTACATCTAAATGTAACATGATATTCAAATATTTATATCAAAATTACTGTTCTGAAGAAAGAAATCTTCCAATATATAATTCAGATTAGATAACTGTTGCCATACCCAAAAAAATGCTACTGTTCTTCACCTAACCCTTCAACTTACCAATGCCATGACAGGATTACCCACTTCGGCAAATGAAGACGGGCCTTCAGGTTCAAGAGAATAACCAACAGCTGCAAATGCTTCCTTAAGAGCATTTAAGACACATTCATTATCTACTTCCTCATCCAACTTTACTTTAATGTCATCTTCTAATTTAGAAGTTTCCTCATTAGTTTTCTCATCACTACCATCTTGTAACTTTGGAGTCTCCTCTTGATTATCTTTCACTTTAACATCTTCAGCCTGAGAAGTCTCATCATGGCCTTTGATGTTATTGTCATTCTCAATAACTTCTGAAGCATCTTTATCTTTATCTTTATCTTTATCTTTATCTTTATCTTCATCTACAGACAAATTGTTGTTTGTTGCAGCTGGATCTGCCGTTTCCTTGCAACCAGCATCGACATCTTCATCACAGTCAACAAAGCTATCCTCAATTGGCATTTGAACAAAATGCAATATGCACTGAGCTTTTGATTTAGTTCCAACATGTTCTGCAATTTCATTCCAATTTTCTTTATAAAGTTCCAATGCTTCAAGGAGCAGAAGTGTCTCCTGATCAGTCCACTTTCCACTGCTAACCCCAGCAGCTTCAGCTGGTTCCATGAGTATAAAATCCAACGAAGACATGCCGGAGCCAAACTTTCTGTTATTGAAGCAGTCCGCGCATAGATCAAAATCTGCCTGTGATATGCATAACAGAATTGATAAGATATACTACATGAAGTAGAGAAACAAATTGAATTACCATCAATTACCCATATTCTAACAATATATCAATGTTAATTCACCAAACAGACAGATAGTTAACCAACTCATCATTATATATGGTTCACTAGTATTTGAAAAGCTCTCAAATATTAATGGCAGCTATTTCACTTCTCTAGAAATAATCCTTTATGGTTCACATTTGATATATTTTTTGAAAGGTCTAATTCAATTCAGATATGATTCTAAACAGATACTGCACCATAAGGCCTCAAATGCAATTAACAAAATGTCCTTTCCGGGGATATCATGAATAGCAGTTACTGAATAAGATTCTTAGAATCCAAACATGCTAATAATTTGACTCCTCAATGGAGGGAATTAAACTAAAAATACAGTAACCAGTACAGTCATAAAATTGTGTAGTGTTTGTGTGTGTTAAGCCTTGAATTTAGAAATTTAAAAAAAGGACCAATGTAACAATCAAATAGAACAGAGGAGAGCAATTGTGTGCAGTCTTAGTTTCAAAAGAATGAAAACAGACCAATTGATTTATCAAAGTAAGGTTCACTCCTTCATTTCCTTTTCAGCTTACTTGACTTTTCAATTTTTTTTGGGCAAAAGCGACAATAAAAACAATAATAAATCGTTGAATCATGTGATTCACTGATTCATATCAACGATACGGAATCATACTGATTCAAGTCTGTTCCACAAGCTTTCCTGACATTTGTGATTCATCACATGATAAGATTTACTGTCTTGCCCAAATGTATCAAATCGTGCAATTCTAAAACTATGGCTAACAACTTTTGTAGAATAGTTTGGAATGGCATCACATTTGAGTAGAATGAAAGGGAGCATAATTTAAATTAAAATATTTAAGGTTATACCAAATCTTTAACATATCACTCTATGCACTTCAATGACTTATTGAGTTCAGATAACAACCTGCTTCTGGCAGTGGTATCGTTTGCGAGAACAATCACCAGAACAAGAGTTGCAATGGTACTCAAGCATCTCAACTGCCGGGCCCTCTTGTTTCCCCAACTCTTCAGCGATCGACTCTGGAAACAAGCCAGTTGTCATTGCAGGAATAGTTAGGCCAGTTTTTTGAGCAGTAGGTGGGCATAATTGGAGAGTTTCAAAGTGATAGAATTTTTCAAGCAAGGAATTCTTTTCTGCTTCCCCATCATCGCTGGTTTTAGCTACAGCAGACTCTGTAGAAGGGAATGGGTGGAAGTTAATTAAACCCCAGTAGTCTAGAAATTCTAGTATCTCCTGCCTAGCATCCAAGTCCCCAATATCAAGCTCTGATAGATCTTTCAATTCAATTTGTATGTTTGGATTTGAACGAAACTTCTTCATTATCCAATTCCGTATCTCCATGTATTTATCGGGAGTTCGATTTTCAGTTTTTCCATTAAAGAAAGATGGCATCATACGTTCCTCAATTGGATGGATATTCAACCATGAAAACCAACCTGAAATTCAATTCCACATATAAAAATGGATAATTCAAGAATGAAGCCTTGGAACTTTTGGCTCAAAACTTAAAATATGCATACTACGGCTAAATATTGAAAAAGGAAAAAACCAAACACCAGATAAATTTAATCAAAATTTTAAGCTTTAAGGTTTAGGAGGGACGCATAAGGACATTTGGATCACCAAGGATTTGCATAACAGTATTACCAAAATGTTGTTGGACAACAAAAGCATGACACTTATAACTATATGATAAACATATATAGTTAGGACATATTTGATTCCCCTTTTAGGATATTCAGCATACTTTACTCCCAGTAATAAAGATGAGAGTATTCACTGTGCTATTTCTTCTTTTTTGGAATTAAGAAAGCAACGTAACACCGACACCTCTAAAAAAAGGCGTGTCCATATCCGTGTCGGACTGGCACGACACTTGTCATTACATCTAATTTATTTATTTTTTCAAATTATTACCGGTGTCCACGTCGATGTCGCATTTGACGTATCCGTGCTTCATAGTAAGAAAGTTTTAATAAACTAAACACAAATACTGCCCTTCTTAGCTGTCTTCCTTTACAGTCTATAAGAATTATAAAAACAGTAATTATGCGACAAAAGCTCTATTATAAAGGTGGAAAAAATAACTGCAGGGAGTTTACAAGAAGATCTAAAGCATGGAGTCACATTGCATTAACTATGTTGCAAAGTAACATAAGGATAGTCAGGCCTAATAAATTCTAGAATTTAGAACAAAAGCACATGATTAACAATTCCATGCAATAATCCTTCTCTTTTTCTATTACTATACTACTAAAATGTAAATTAATAGACAACCTAAAGTTATCAAACAAGTAAATATACTCCAGTAACACAGTTTAAACTTTGATTATGGTAGAAATGGAAGAAAAAATAGCAAATTGAGAAAGCAAAAACAAGACCTAACAGAATCCACCATACACACAATTTCAGCTGAATCACTAGTTAGCACAACAATCACATACACTATTCAATCACGGAAAACTAAAAGCAAACAAATTAGGGTTCTGTGATAAGGAGATCAGATCCTGACCACAATGAGTAGGAACGACGTGTGCGTTAGCGTCACGAGATCTAATTGCTTTAAATTCAGCTTCAATCGAAGCTTCCAGAGACTCCCACTCGCTCTCCTTCTTGAGTTGCTCCGCCGCCGCAGCCAAAGCCTGTGTATGCGAAGCATGTTTCACCGCGGCGGGGGCGGAAGCGGAACCGGCGATGGTCGAAGCAGATGCTGCGGAGGAGAAATTGTTAGGGATTTGGCGAGCCCTAGTTAACGGACCGTTATGGAGAGGAGGATGATGAAGAGGCGACGCTTTCTCGCGAGTAATGCGTTTGGAAGGTGTGGAAGAGGAATTGGATGCATTGAGAGAGCCGGATTTTCGCTTGTTACCTCCGGCACGGCGGCGGGATGTTACGGGTTCGGATGCCGGTGCATCGGCGGCGGATGGAGGGCGTTTTTCCTCCATCGGGAGATTTTAGAGAAACAAAATGAAATGAAATTGTTGTTTTATTTTTTCAGTGCTTATTTTTTCTTTTGCTCAATTCATCTTAAGTGTTGTACTTGGCTTCCAAACATTGGATTATGACTAATATACGTATCTCTCATTTGCTACTTTCAATTCTTCATAGGCATTTCCCTCCTTCCCCACTTCAATAATGCCATTGTTCACTTTGGGTAAGGTTAGAGTTTTGAGTAATTGTGTTATTTGTATACACAATTTCTAACTTTTTTTTTTTTTTTTTAAGAAATATGCATAATTTCTAACATTGTATCTCAAGAAAAGAGAATAGGAGAGAAAATTTTAAAATTTTAAAATGATTAAATTAGTGAAAGGTATTGAGATTAGAATTTTCTACTTTAGAGTTATCAGTGAGGTGGGTATTTATTCTGATAGGGGACCGAAAAGAAATTATAATTAGTTGTTACATATTGTGCTCTTTAACGGGTATATTCTTGATAGTCGTTGCAGCTTTTATGAGGGGAAAGACGAACAATATCAAAAATATCATTTCAAAGAACTCAGGAAATTTAGAACACTTTTCCAAAAGTCATTGTTCTGAAAAGTTAGGCAATGACTTATTGGGTTCATAGTCTTAAGTAGGAACTCTGAGGTCGACGAACAAGTTTTTATTTTCATATTTTGACTTAATTGATCCCAATAGGTTCTTAGATTTAAACCGAGTAAATGGTAATGTCCTAAGGGTGATAAGTCATACCCAAGTAAGACTATACTCGATGAGTTTGACATATGTCATTGATATTTGAGTGATAGAGGCCACGTGCTGGGTTTGTTTATGTTCATGAGGAGAAACAATGTGATTTTTCAATTTTTTGTTAACTGGCACACATGCCCCTAAGAGACAAGTAATTGAGTGCATGTGACCTTTGAGCTTTTGAGGCGTGTTTTCAAGGCCAATAGTGAATTGATGAATCTAGTTGGGTGATTAGGCTCTCTTTAAAGTTTGTTGGGTCACGTGATGTATTTAGGTTTTTCCGCTTGGTATAAGTAGAAGTTTTGTTCATTTGGAAGGGATTTTTTGATTCCTCTCATTCTACAAGTTTCTTCGGGTTATTCAGCTTTATAAGGGATTTTTATCTTTTCCTTAGGAGGTTACTTCCGAACAAATTTTGGATGACATTGTTTACCCTCTCCTTATTCCTATAAATGTTATTCCCCATTTTTCATTGTTGCATTTATCTTTCTATTTTTAATAGCTTTTATTTCCCGTATTTGGTGTGTATTTAATTTTATTGTGATGAATGATTGCTTGGGTAGTTTATGTTGGGTTAGTATAAAGTTTTGGAAGTTTATGTACTATTGAGTGTATGTTTTGTTCACCCTTCATAAGTGGTGGTTTTTATGGTGTTTTTAAGGGGGTAAGTGCAATTGTGTGTACTTTTTATAATGGATTTAAGGTCTTTATCATTTCAGTACTATGGAGATACTTTCTAATGTAAGGGTTTCCCAATAATGACCATGTTGCACCATGTCAGGGGTGGTGATTGACGGGGATAAAACACATTTTCCCCATTTCACTTGAATAGTAGTGGGAGAGTGAGCTTCATATATGTTGAACTCATTATTTCCTTTGTTTTTCATGTTAAATGGTGAAGAAAAAATATCTCACTCTCGAATTTACTTCAGAGGAAGACAAGTATTCTTGGGTCACAGAAAAGCCCTTAAGATTTATGTCGGATTTGTCTTTGAAGAATGATGATGATAACTTTATAGAGGTGTGTGAGGTATTGGATGTTTGGGAAGTAGAGATTCTTTAGGAGCCTTATTGAAATTTTATTTTTCTAGCCTTTCATTGACTTTCCCATGCATGAGCTTCCCTTTAAAGACATGAGTTTATCGATTATCATTCTCAAAATTTAATATGTCAGTATTTCGCCACTTAAATCTACCACATTCCCATCTCAATCCTAATTCTCTAGTATATGTGGTGTCGATCTCCAATAACTTTATTTTTTCGATCATAGTTTTGGCTTGTTGGGGGATTTTAAGGCTCTATTTGTGAGCTTGGAGGGAAGGGAAATATATGGCTTTAGGGAAAAAGGACTAGAGAGAAAAATAGAGACATCTTTAAAAAAATTTAAGAGAGTAATTTTGTACAAAATGATAAATGAATGTTTATCATTAATATATATTTTTAGGTTTTATAATATTATGACAACATAGATTGAATTTGAATAATTTATCTAAACCCTATAAAATCGTCCTTCAATATGATTTTTGACTTCTCCTATTATAGATAGATTTTGTATTATAAAGAAAAAAAATCCTATATTCAAGTTGGGGGACTATCCTCCATACTAACAAAGATAGCCCAAATCGTGTCGGGAATCAGGAATGAGTGACTTTGAAGCATTCAAAGATGATTTTTTCCTATTCATTATTCCTTATGTAGAATTAAAACCAGTATTATTTCTTGATCCCCAAATCTTCGAAGGCATTGGATTAAGTGATGGAGAGCTTAACTGTTTATGGTTTGGGTGCCTAGTGTTGTACCCTAATTTTTGACCTTGAGATTCCACCTCATTTTGAGAATAGTGTGATCATCATCATCATCATTATCATCATCATCATCATTGTTCATATATCATTTACTAACCAAAAATATACAAAAAAAATATTGTGTTGTGCTTGTTGCTTGTTTCCAAAGGTAGGTGACTGATCAAGGAGACTCAGGAAAATTAGGGTTTTTAGGCCCACTAAGGTGCTCAAGCATTTTCATATGCTCAAATGCTTCCCCTCATCAAAATCCAAGTCCAAGGATGGCTCAATTTAAGACCAACAACTTCTAATTTCATCTGGTGCACAAATTAGGGTTTTTGACCTAATTCATCTAGGAAGTTGACTTTTAATCAGGACATGGCTCTGAAGCTCAAATCATGATTCAAGGGTCTTCGATGCCTCATTATAATCCACTAATGTCATTCATTTGATTGGAAGAGCTTGATTCAATTGATATCTACACAAGTGCAATTCATTTGGAAAAAGTCAATTGTTCAAGATGACCTTTGACTTTTGAGAAATTTTGTCAACCATGGACTTCTAAGGATCAAAATCATGAATATATGTTTACTATAGTCATTTGACCAAGAAAAATCAAGAAAATCAATCAAGGATCAAAAGTCAACAAAAGTCAAAGTTGGAAGATTTCAAATACTTAGAAAGTTTCTAAGTGTTTTTAAGCTTTTAAGTCATAACTTCAAGCCCAAGTTACATCAAAATTAAAGAAGAATTTGGAAAAACTTCCAACATGAAAGTTGTAGATCTCAATCCATATTACAACTTTGCTACATATAACTTTTTCCCAAAAAATCATCCATTTGAAAGTTATGGACTCACAAAGTTTCTTCCAACACTTAGCAAAATTTTCTAAGTGTTTTAACAAATTTTTCTTCCAACTTCACGGGCATTTTTCACCAAGATCCTAGATGAATCTGAACGAGAACCAAATACAAAGTTGAAGAGCACTGTTAGAGCTTTCCAAAGAGTACTCAAACACCTCCATAGCATGTGTGGTTTGGGAGATTCGAATTAAAGAAGAAGGCACCATAGCACTTGAATTTCAAGCCATTTCATGAAGAACCAAGTTTCAAACTTTTAATCAAATATGCATAATCTTGCTTGGCAGACCTCTAAACTTGTTCAAACCACCATAATCAGAAGATTACACTTGCTTTTGAGCTATGGACCAAGTGATTCAAGTCTTAACCAATGCATAATGCCATTTTTAGCCAAAAGTCATGACTTCCATTTTGAAAAAGAGGCTTTAATCATAAAGATAACTTGTCTTGAGCTCCTAACTTGTTGCTTTTGCATACACTCCACCAAAAGCTCAGACAATACATGTCCAAAGCATCCAACAACTCCAAACATGCTTGTACTATCCACAGGGACCATGAATTTCTCATTTCTTCACCAAGAAGCAAAGTGACATAACTTGAACATGTGATCTCCTATTGCTCTGATTCCCCCCCCCCCCACAAGTCACATTTTGTGCCTATAAATAGATGCCCCTTGCTCATTGCAACAAACACACCAAAAATCTCAAAGTCACTCCCTCATCCAAAATCTCCAAAAATTGTCATTTTGCACAAACTTGGTCATTTTAGGTCCTAAGTAATTTCTGTGTCAAACAACCATTTAAATAGCTTCTAAGTATCATTTGGAAGTTGTTCATCATATTCACTCCTTTAAAAAACACCTCTAACTCATAATCACCATCAAACCTCCATTGTTGAGCATTCTTGAGCCTTAATCATCAAATTTTCATTTGGCTCGAGCATTGTCCAAATTTCCACTTCAAACACCTTCTATACATCACATATAAGCTATCCAAACACTTGTTGCACTTATGTAAACTCAGAATCATCAAGTTCATATTCACTTGGAACCAGTTGCAGTTGAGGTCGGGTAGAGAGCTTTAGAAGGTCTCAATCCATTCTAAGCACATCAATACGTTCCTTGAAGGTTAGGGAAGCTATCTGGATCATTAAATTGCTTCTGTAACATCTCTAACAAGGGATTTAATTTCCAGCTTCAGAGGTAAACCATTCAAACTTGAACTCTATTATTAGGGTATCATTTTTAACAAAACTCGATTCTATCTTGTTTAGAATCATGTGAGGATCAAAATCCATCTGGTTGTATCCATTTATTCATTATGTAAATCATTTAATTTTTTTTTGAATAATTAGGGTTCATACCTTGTTCTGAGAAATTCGTGAGTTATAATTTGAATTAATAAACAAATGATACATGGTTAGAATCGTGAGGAAAAATTGAAAAACTTTCATGTTTGAATTTCTGAAAATGGTTGAGTATTATTGATGTTTGATTTTTCTGGAAATTGGTAAACGAAGGTTGAAGATGAAGTTGGAAATTTAAAATTTTAAAACTTAGTTTATGTTACTTTTAATGGTATGCATTGTTAAACTGACTACGTCGTTTGGCTCAGTGGTAAAAGTGTGTGTTTTAAGGCGTTTGTATGCTAAGGCGTGGGTTCGATCCACCCTTTTGGCACTTTTGTGAATTATTTTCATTTTAGAACCATTTATCACTTTGTTGCATATATGATATGTTGGAAGCGTCATATGATCAAACATAAGCACCTGGCTCAGTGGCTAAGGTTTTAGCTTGTGAACGTGAGGGCATGAGTTCAAACCCTCCAAGGGCTAAACTTTTTATTACTACTTGTTTTATTCACTTTTTATTTAAACATTGTTAAATCATAAAAAATAGCAAAAATATTTGTTTTAACCTAATTTTTTGCGCACTCTATTTATCTTACCTATTTTATGAATATAATTTAAAATCCCAAAAATATTTATTATTTGGTCATTTAAAAATTAAATAAAAAACAAGTCTTTTATGCTTTAAAAAACCTTTTAAAATCATTTCTTTTAATATTTTTCACCAAGTAGGATTGTATATACTTTTGTGTGAATTAATTAGGGCTAGGATTAAATCCATCTTGATGACATCATGTTCACTTAAACCAATCCTCTTTTAGGATTTGGCTCTTAATCAATTTTTAATCAATTAAGTTTATGTATAAGACAAAAACCCTAAAACCCTAATTTTGGTGATCCTCTAAATCTTTTGATCTTCAAGCTTCACCATGTTAATATAACTTGTAGCTTTGATCCCCTCACTCATATACTTGTACATATACTTAGTTAATCTATAATCTTGTACATTTATACTTTGTTTATGTCATTATTTTTGTATATATATACATTGTTAAACTAACTCACATGCATGAGATATTTATCCATCCATTATCACATCATATTCATACTTACATGAAATAATATTGAGGCGTGTCATCCTTTTATTCATTCAACTTTTATCTTTGAGTTTATACCTTGATATATTGTTGAACTCACCCTTGATTGTATCCATGATATACATGTTGTAACGCCCTGAATTTAATTAATTATTTAATTAAATTAATTAAGGATTTATTTGTTGGAATTAGTCGAAGTTGAGAGTTATCAGTATTATTCTAAGAGACGTAATTGGATTAATATGTTGATTGGAACTATTAAGTTGATAGTCGAGTAACTAGTCGGTTTAATCGGAGGAATAATATTAGAAATAATATTATTATATTGGGCTATTTATTGAATTAAATATTTAATTATTTATTCGTGATTTATTGGCTGATATTGTGTTACGGTGATTTAAGTTGCTAAGTCGGTATTTAAGTTGGTTTAGTCGTAGAATTATATTAGAAATAATATAATTGAGACATTATTAAGTATTTTCCGAATAACTGTTGAATTTGTATTTTAAGCTGATAAGTTGATAAGCGGGTAAAGAGTCGATTTAGTTGGGAGAAATTAATATTAGAAATAATATTAATTTTTGAAGAATATTAATTAATTAAGTTGTAGAAATAATATTATTAATAATATTATAATTATATAAGACTATTTATTTAGTGGGTTTAGTTATTGTGTTAATCGTGAATTATTGGTAAAATTTTGTGATGTTTTGATGAATATGATATCTTGAGGTGACGTGTTGTGGGGTAGAGTGAAGTGAAATAATTATGAGGATTATTTAAATGAGTTTAGATAATTAAGATAATTATTTATAATTATTTTTAATTATTTTTAATTAGTAGAATGGAGTATTATTGGTGTTAGAGATAATAAGGGCAAAATAGCCAATTGTAGAAGAGTAAGTGAGGGTAAAAGAGGTAATCCATAATGAGGAACTTTATAAAGAAAAAAATTAGAGAATGAGAAGGGAGTTTTAATCATACGTGAAAGTGAGGGCAAAAGGGAGAAGAGGCTAGGGCAAGAAGAAGGGAGGAACCCATTGAGGAAGAGGAAAAAGCTCATCAATCTAAGGTAAGGGGAGTTATCTTGATTATTATAACTGGTATAAGGTTTAGATAGTTGTGGGTTTTGTGGTTAGATTTTGGTTGTTTGTTGTTTTGAGTTAATTTGTGAAAATTTATCATAATTGATGTTATAATCCTGTTTGGATTGTTGTATAATCTGTGTATGAAATTGGTTCAATGGAGAAATTTGATTTGATATGATTTGGGGAGTTTTGGATTGAGTTATAGGGATTTGGTAGGTTGGGGTTTGAGATTTGGGATCAAAATCAATGTGTTAAAATTCATGTTTTAGGGTTCCAATTCACTACTATATGTTAGGTATGAATGAATATGTGTTTGTTTCATGAAAAATAATTGAATTGGTTGGATTTTAATGGAAAGATGCATAAAACCCGTAGCTGTTCCTGGGCAAAAATCTGGTTTTGGGGAAATCTTCAAAAATTCATATCTTTTGATTTGTAAGTCTGTTTGAGTCCCCGTTCGAAGCGCTAGGAAGCTAATAATGTGTATTCTCTTATAAAAATAGTTTCATGTTCTGGAAATAAATTTAATTGGTGTGTAATGAGGTTTTGTTGTGTCAGTGTATGATGCCGGTGTTTGCGTTTTCCGAAAACTTAGAAAACTCGTAACTTTTGACTCGGGTGTCCGTTTGACACGCCGTTTGGACCGTTGGAAAGCTAAAGTTATTTTCTATCTTGTAAAACCATTTTCAAAACCATTAGTATAATTTTTGGTAAATCGATATGACTTTCCGTGCATAATTTTACTTAAATTTTGGGAATGTGTGGATTTTCTCGTACGTTGAATATGTTGTTTTGTCTTAATTATGGGCAAATTTTGGTTGGAGGCTTAAATAGCTAAAGTTGAAATGTTGATTATGTTGTTCTGATTTGCATTTGTTGTTTTTGATATTATTGATTGTATGTCATTCATAATGTCGCATACATTGCATTGTTTAAGTTGGCCTTGATGGCATCCGATTAAGTTGGTCTTGATGGCACCTGATTAAGTTGAAAATGCCTCGATAACCTGACATATGTTTAAGTTGGGAATTTTACTCTGATGGTACCACATGCATATGCATAGTTGAGTCGCATGTTGTGTCGCATTATTTATGATGTTTATGCTGACTGGGTTTGTTGAAGTGATTAAGTCGTTCATGTTGATTAAGTTGATTAGGTTATTCATATTAATTAAGTTAATGAAGTTGTTTTATGTTGATTAAGTCGATTAAGTCGATTAAGTTGTTTATGTGGTTTATGTTGATGAAGTTGCTTATATGATTATGTTGATGTTTAAGAAGTTGAATATGTTGTGTATATTTGTTGAAGTTGATGAAGGTGTTTATGATGATTTTATAGTTGAAGTTGGTTATGTTGATTAGGTTGATTCTATTGATTATGTTGTAAATGTTGATATGTGTATTGATAAGTGGGTTATATGAGTATACTGCTGTCCTACTATATTTATTCCTTACACTTTTTATAATGATTGTGATTTCTCACCCTTTCTGCTGATATTTCCCCTACCATGGGAAATGGGCAGGTACTCAAGAATAGCAGTGGAAGTTTGAGATAATTCTTGGTGAAGTCTAGTTATTATTTCGCAGTAAAGAGGGTCTTGCTCTGATAGATGTAACATCGGGTTGTTGAGGATCATTTGAATTAAATTGTATGTTGATGATGATGTATTTGAAGTGTTTTATCTTGTTTTAAAAATGAATTAAACAAGATTTATGAATTATGAAGTTGACGATACATTTTAAATTGAAGTATTTTAATAAAGATGTTTTTGAATAAATTATTTCTCTGAGATGTTGAAGTATAAATTTTGAGAACCCGTGTTACAGAGCATGATGTTTTTATTAAGAAGTTTTATGAAGAAATGTTGCACCCTTTTTATGAATTACTCTGATTTAAATTCTTAATATTACATGAATATTCGTGGGGTTTAGAAGGGTGTTACACATGTTATCACACACACACACACACACACACACACACTTGAGATATTCACCATGATTGATTGCTTAAGATGTTGCCTAAAACTCCAAAGAAATGGGAATGGTATTGATTAAAATTGTCAAGGTACTCAATCTCTTTTCCAAACTCTTTTATTTTGTGCTTATTATTGTTAAAGCTTTGCACCCCACTTGTTTTAAAAAATGGTTTTGTATTATTAAAGCTCAACCTTTTTAATCAACCCTTGATTTTGTATTGTTAAACCTCAACCAACTTATTTTATTAAACTGTTGCCTTGTATTGTTAAAGCTTGAATTCTTTTAAAAATTGTTAAGTATTGTTAAAGCTTAACATTTTAAAAACCCGTTGAGCATTGTTAAAGCTCAACACCCAAAAAGATTTTACCTCTTGGCTCTTTATTTTCCTTTTAAGAGGAACTACAAAAGCTCTGACTTCCCTATTGTTAAAGGGGTATGTAGGCCTAAGATGCGATATCTTATCGAGCTCACTTTTAAAACCTTCTTTTCTCATCCTCCTACTCTATTTAAACAAAACCACAAAAACAGTTTTCATGACAATAATAATAATACAATAAAAAGGTTCCTTCGGAGTATCGTAGATGTGAGGGGTGCTTAAAACCTTCCCCTTGCATAACAAACCCCCGTATCCAAATCTTTGATAAGTTTATTAGTTTTGATTTTAAAAACTTCTGTGGATTTTATCTCGCTCTTTTTCTCATTTCCTTTAGAAACAATAAAGCGCGGTGACAACTCTGTTAAAACATATGAGTTTAGTCAATCAATGACTTTAGCCTCACAAATTTCACTACTACACTTAACAACAATTCAAAGAGAATGGTGAGCAATCCACAACCATGAACTTTTGTTTATCTTCCTATGGTTGGATAACCATTTCTTCGATGATGGGAAGAGCGTGACTTTTGATCTAAACAAGTTTCTCATTCCAAAAAATTGGATATGAAACTCATAAGTAAGTTTGTGGAAAAGTTCCAATTTGATACACTTATCAAAGCATATGGTTCTCGAGATTTGAAATTAGGTTTGTTAAAACTAATGGTCTTGTTAAATGCCTAACCAAATAGGAGTCAAATGTTTTTCTTTGTAACATTTTTTTGCTAGTTCTTTCTTTGTAACATTTAGTATTGGTTTATTTTATATTATTATATCTATTTCACATTTATTCATTTAATTTTATTTCTCCTTAATCAAAACATGTTGACTTTGGAAAGTATGATAAAGCTTCACGATAAGAATAGATTTCAACTTTGGGGTCTATTTTTCTTTGAATGAAGGATATCCCAAATTTGATATGAGATGATCCTGGCCAAGTTAATTTCCTATTATTTCATTAAAAACCAGACTATTTTAGATACTTCAATGACAATATTGAAAATGTGACTTTTTGGAATTATGTTGTGCAAAATTAGTATTGCCTATCATTGTGATTTAAGTTTCAAGACTTGTCTTCGGAACCGAATCAGAATGCTGTGAGAATTTCTCATATATGTTTTTCCTTATTGACAAATATCCCTTGCGATCTCATCAAAATCGTAGTTGGTGGTTGTCATACCCCAAAATTTGCCCATGCTATTTTTCATACACAAAACCAAATCAAAAGACAAAGCTCCAAAACACAGTCTCCCACACAGAAGTTCTAAACTAGGGTTTGAATAATTCAGAGGAAAATCATTGAATCAATGGCTCAAGGTGGTTCCATAGGGTCACTAACATCCCAAAGTATCTCCATATAAAGTTTCAAGTCAAATAGAGCAAGTTTAGTCCCTCAAATCCTGATTAGGTCAACAGTCGACTATCAAGGGCAAAACAGTCATTTCAAGTCAAAATACAGTCAAAGTTCAAGATACTTGGTCAAAAATATCCTCATAACCCTAAAATCATCATTTGATCAAGGATTGATCATGATGATGCAAGGAAAGATCAGAAAAGTCAAAAGTCAAAGGTTACTATTTTGGGCATGAACTGAAAAAGTCAACCAAACTTTGAAAATTCACCAAATATTCATACTTCATCAGAAAAATTCCCGCCAAAGCTCATTTTGAAGGGAATTCATTCCTCTATCCAACGGTCCAAGAATCAAAGCTCACAGGTCAATGGTTTAAGAATTATGACTCCATACATTATAGGTCCTTTTCAAAAGTCAACAAAAAGACACTTTTTTCAAAAGGACATAAAACGAGCATGGAAAATAATTTTGATATGAGACCAAGGACACTGGTTAGAGGACTCTCTAAAGTTTCTAAAATGCCCTAGAACACTTTCATACCTCAAAAATTGAGAGAGATAGGCCTTGTCAAAGTTGGACAAAATTAAGTGAAAAATGTGAAGCAAATAAGCACTAAACTTGAAACTTTTCCAAATGGGCCCATATTTTTATGACCCAAACTTGTTCCAAAGAGTACTAAGGACCCATAGAACCTTTCCCACGCCCTTTATGATTTTATTATATTTTTTTGAATTTTTATTCACTAAAAATGTAATTTAAATCAAATAAATCAAAAATATGAAAGATATGATTTAGGGTTGATTTCTAATTATTCCCAATCATCCATAAATCAGATTTTTTTTAGCCAAATTCGTGGAGATTGAGATTGGTGAGAGAATATGCAAAATTGGCCATATTTGGAAAGCTTACAAAATCAAGAATAAACCAAATTGTGATTTCAAGATTTGAAGAGATTTAGTTCAGAATTGTTGACCTAAATCATTGTACTATAAGTACTCAGCATAATCAGATCATAAGGGGACGGAAAAAACTGCAGCCAAGAACATTAAAATCGGAGTTCAAAGTTCATACAAAACTGAAATCCTAATTCGTGGCTACAAGGTGATTCAAGGCTTCCTGTTGATCTCAATTCGCTCCTGGACTCCCAAGGAACCTTTCTCGATCATTCTCAAGCGTTGCATCCTCGAGAATACGCTCTAATAAGTCACGGTTTGCACAAATTCAAACTCTTTCGATTACATAAATTCATGGCATATAAACACGTTTTGATTGCATTGTTTTGTTTATGATGATGTTTAGAATGTTTCTGGATGATTAATTTGTTGTTTACACGTTTAAACTGAGTTATGCCATTGTAGCAATTTAGGGTTTGGTTTAGGGATTTTTGATGCAGGTAATATTTGACCAAATTAAAGCCATAGATGAGTTCGTGAGGCCCGGACGAATCGAATGGTGGTCTCGCGAAACGTTTATATGCATGTTGTGCCATATTCGTAGTTTGCAGGTTTGCAGCTACAGTTCGTGTCCGTAGGGAAAGCCTAAGACGACGGCTGAAGGTTGGGGATGACTTCGTGTCATCCTACGATTGGCCGTTTCAAAACAGCTTCGCGCGCGTTTTCTTGGGTGGTGCAGGTGGATCGCGTGTGATAAGAAACACGCCTTATCATGCTCCCTCTCAATCTGGGCCCTCTGATCAGGATTCCTTCCCATCCAATGGCAAGCAAACGCAGGCGCACCATGTTCTTCATAAGCCGCACCACACCAGATCACACGCTAAGTCTCCCAATTTTTTTTCTTTTTAATTACATAGCTTTATATTTCTATTTTTATGTGTATATATATATATATATATATATCTTTGTTTTAATTATTTTCTTCTTTTCTAATTATAACAAATTAGTATATGTAATATTTTCTAAAAAAAAAAGCTTTTATATAATTAATAATTTATTTATTTCATTTATTAAATCCATATACACTTATTATTTCTTTAATATTTATTATTACATTATTTTATAAATTCTATTTATTTTATTTAAAATTTTAAATTATATATTTATTTCTTTTTTTATTTAATTTATATTTAATCACCTATATATATTTACAAATTCATATTTTTGTTATTTTAATTCCAAAAAATTCTATAAAATTATTTCACACTCGATTTAATTTCCTTATTTCGATTTAATTAATTAGGTCGCAAGACCAATAATTAATTAAATCAATTTGTCATTATAGTGAATTTGAATCCTGATTAGGGTTTGCCCTACACTAAAAAATCTTCTTCTTCTGTGCCTTTTTTTTTCAGGGTATCTTTTCAAACGCCTTCCGACTACGCGCTTTCAACAAACCTCGAAGTTAAGTAATTCTAATTTAATTTAAATTATATCTAGATTATTTTGATATTAGAGTTTGTTTTGCTTTCATCCCTTCTGCCTTGCCCTTTTCAGGATCAACCCTAAAGGCACCTTAGCAACCATATCAAATCAAATTCAAAAGCTAAGTATTATCTCGTATCTAATTCAAATAATCGTTTTATTTTTAAATTGGGGATAAAATTAAATATCAATGAACTGCCATACACTCCCCCTATTTTTATTTGCCTTTTCAGGGTTTGTGGATTGCCAAAGCTACGAGTCTGGTAACCCTAAACTTTACCCTTTATTTTTTCTGTTTAATTATTACTTGTGTCAAACCCTATTAAGGGATCCGCTGGTTTCAATTCCCCTCTCCTCCGCTGGTTACAATTTCCCTTCCCCGTTATTATTGCTTTATATACTGCGTGGTTAGTAATCTTAGGGAGTGCAACTCTGAATCAATTAGAATAACTAAACACAAGATAATATAATCCGAATTGAATCACGTGATTGATGCACACACGCACGCTTTTTGGGTAACCCTCTCTGTTGCCTGTTGCCTTGTTGCCTTGTTGCCTTGTTGCCTTGTTGCCTGTTGCCTTCGTTTTTCTGCAGAATAAGCCATGTCCCTCGAATTCGAGGATACCTCAGCCGTGTTGCCTCGATAAAAGGTCACGACCCTAATGATGCTGCCTTCGATACACAAATGACCTCGACCCTCGGATGTTGCCTACGGAAAAGGCTGAGGTATCTTCTGGCTGCCTACGAAAAGGCTTATTCTGATCCTTGCCTTAGACTACCTGCCCTCTTTATGGCATGGGACAGTCTTATGGCAAAGGATATTTCGATGACCCTTAAACCTCCAAATGAAAGGCTTCCTGCCCTCTTATGGCAAGGATAGACCCTTTCGCTCTGAAAGGCTGAAAGAACAGATTTCTCAAATACAAGGTAAATTGCTCTTAAATTGCTTTGCCTTGCTCTAAATATTTTCAAATATTCTTTCTCAAAATTCTTCAATATGGCTACGCTCATTTACGAGCTAAAGTTCATATCTTCTTCTTCTACCTTTCTGAAACAAAAAGAGCAAAGCAAGTTAAGAGCCCATGGATAACCATGGATGCAAAGGGTGCCTTACACCTTCCCTTTGCATAATTACCCCCCGAACCCTATTTTATTTAAAAGGTTTTTCCTGTTCTTTTAGCCTTTCTAATTAAATTTGGATAAAATAAAAGTCGGTGGCGACTCTTGCTTACCGTACATTTCGATCGATAAAAAGTCAGTTCACCGTATTACAGAACTGGCGACTCTGCTGGGGATAATTTCGATTAAGAGGGGTTACCTTAAAGGTTTAGGATTCATTTTAAAATGTTTTCTATTGTTTGCTTTGTTTGTTTTATTTTTCAGGGGCGTTTTGGGAATTAATTGAAGGACGAATCCTATTCCCGGATTCAAGAACACTTAAGATTAGGAGTGGCATAGTCATGGAGACCCCCCTTGTGCATGCTTGGGGTTGGTCAAAATGAAGTTCACGCTTGAGTTAGGCCTCCACTGGTTATTGTGTACCTCTTTTGCATGAGAGAGGTTTATGCATGTATCTTTGGGTGCGTCGGAGCTCAAGGACCTTTAGTTACCCTTAACCCATCCTGGCTTTTAGGAACGTAGTGGGAGGGCTATTCTTGGTGCATGCCAAGTTATGGTCGCTACCCGATACTACAGCTCAGATAGGTTTCTTCCTAAAGTATCATTGCGTGGTATGCATTTACCATGTTCGAGGGTGCTTTAGAGGGGGCTGACAATTCTGAGTCACTTGGTAGAACCCGTTGCTGAAATCTCCTTATCCATAGAAATGCCCTTGGGAAGGACACCTAATCAGACTCCATGCAAGCCATAAGCCAAAAATTGTGTGATTTGTGTGACTTATTTGTGTATGTGTATCATGCATCCATGCATCATCCATACATAGCATGACTAACTCCATTCAAGGGATTAAAGGATTGTTAACCATAATTTGTTTTGTAGGTCATGGAAATTAAAGTTCGTAAGCCTTTTTGCCTTAGCTTTAAAGGAGTGCCTACGCCTTTGAAGCTGCTTTGTGACAATGTCTCTGGTTCCCTCGTGCTTTCCGAGTCTCTTAATAAGCTAATCAGTTTGGTACGAACTAAAGTGGATGAAGCACTCCTCAACACCATGATCCGGTTTTATGATCCTCTACTACATTGCTTCACTTATAGGGATTTTCAGTTGGTTCCTACATTGGAAGAATTCTCTTCTATTTTAGGGTTACCGGTACTTGATCAGATGCCCTACACTGGTGAAGAAGAGACTCCTAAGTTGGAAGATGTTGCTGCTGCATTGCATTTGCCTCGATCAGAAATCAAGAAAGTTTGGGTGAATAAAGGAGAATATACTGGTTTACCGATTGACTTCTTGTATAATCAAGCTGACATTTTGATTAATGCTACAAGTATGGATGCTCTTGAAAAAGTTCTTGCTTGCATAATCTATGGACAAGTGTTGTTCCCTCGCTATGATAAAATTGTAGATGTGATTGCTCTCAAGATCTTCATTAGTAACAATCCGGTTCCTACTTTATTGGGTGACTTGTTGCATTCCATCCATCATCGATCATCTAAAGGCAAAGGTTGTATTCTTGGATGTGCACCATTATTGCATAAGTGGTTTATTTCGCACTTATCCCGTTCTACGATAAAGAATGAAGAAGGTTTGACTTGGGCTCAAAGAATCATAAAGCTTTCCTACGACGATGTTATTTGGAGTCAAAAGGGGTTTGAAGGATCTCATTTGTTTGATAGTTGTGGAGATTTCCCGAATGTACCTCTTCTTGGTACTCGAGGGGGAATAACTTATAATCCTATTCTGGCTCGACATCAATTTGGTTTCGCTCTAAAAGACAAGCCTCGTTCCATATATCTTAGTGCAGAAAATTTTGATTATGGTGCGGACCCTACTGGAAAAAAGAAGTTGTTCATCAAAGCTTGGACCAAGGTGAAGAAAATAGGAGTAAGAGAATTAGGAATGAAGAATCACATCCCTTCAGATCTTTATTTTAAATGGGTTTATGATCGAGTGGTTGAGTATGGCATACCATATCCATCCGATACTCCTATAGTTCCAAGGATTACTCCTCCCGTTATTCATGTGGAAGTAGAACCATATGTACCCGCTCCTAATGAAGACCTTGCTGCCACCATTGCTTGCCTAAGACAAGAAAAAGCTGACTTGGAAAAACGCTTACGTGAAGTGGAAGAAGAAAAAGCAATAATGGCGGCCAATGCCAAAGAGCGCGATAGTATGCTTGATTATTTCTCCCGCAAATGGAAGATTGAAGACTTCATCTCTCCCGATCAGATACAATCATGGGAGCAAGAGATTGATAGACTTGTCCAAGAGAGAAATGAGATGATTAAGGCTCACAAGGAAGAAGTTCGAAGTTTGAAGAGAAAGCGCCGACTCGAAGATTGATTTCCTATTTGTTTTTATTATTATTATGTTATTTATTTTTAGAATATTTTAATGTAACTCTAAAAAAGATATAAAGCCGTGAGCTCCTGAAACTTATTATTATTATTATTATTAATAACATTTTTTTTATTTTTCTTTTGATATGTGTTAAAAGTCCTTTAATCTCTTGAAAACATTGCATATGCATAATCATGCATTCATAAACATCGCATCACAGGTTTCATAAAAACAAATGCCTCATCTTTCCGCTGTTTATTTCAGTAAGAAAGATGGATCTCGAACAATCTGTCAAAAATCTTCAGGCTCAGAATAACCAGTTCCAAAGAGTAATCCTTAACTTGGCCAAGGGGCAAGAAGAACTAAGGGCACTTCTGATCGAGAAGGAGAAGGATCAACATAGGCAACAAGATGGTCAAGGTAATTGGAAATCCAAACCCAAGCGATCATTCACTCCGTTGCACATGCCGATGTATCAAGTTCTGCAACAACTGCTCAACCAGAACTTGATAACCTTATTACCTTCATATTCAATTCCTACAAATCCTGCTCCTGGGTATAAGTACCATGCGAGATGTGCTTATCATTCAAATAGTCCTGGCCATGACACAGAGGATTGTGGACCATTGAAGCATAAGATCCAAGACTTAATTGACGACAAGATCATTGACTTCAACTCAATTAAGGGGCCTTACATGGCTAATACTATGCGTAACCAACAAGTTGGGGAAGCTCTGATCTCCACATCAGCATCACAACCACAACGTAAGCATAACGCGCCTAAAAGACAATTCACAAAGATCAACATGACTTTGGCTGAAGCGTTGCAACAGATGCTGAAGAAAGGGCTAATCACTTTGAAGGATCCTCCGAGGAATCCTAGTACTTCCTCTTCTCGTTATAATCCTAATACAAGGTGTGCGTATCACTCTGATAGTCCAGGACATGACACTAATAACTGTTGGACACTGAAGAATAAAATCCAAGACTTAATCGATGACAAGACCATTGACTGCCACTCGCCTGAGAAATCTCACACTATGTACGACCAGAAAGATCATGATGAACATAACCGATCTATGGGGACAGTTCTGACCTCTACACTAGCGCTGCAACAAAGACGCAAGTCAGATACATCTAAACGTCAGTTCACGAAGATCAACATGTCACTGGCTCAGGCATTGCAACAGTTGTTGAAAGCAAACTTGATTACTGTGAGGGATCCTCCTGTGAAGCCCAACACTTCCGCTCCTAGCTATAAGCCCAATGCGAGGTGCGCATATCATTCCAATAGCCCTGGACATGATACAAATGATTGTTGGCCATTGAAGAACAAGATTCAAGACATGATCGATGCTGGTGAAATTGAATTCAATCATCCCAAGACTCCTGTAGTGATCACTGCTCCCATTCCTAGTCACGACAAGATTGATTAATGTTTAGAAGGATGAACTTTTTAGATCATTAGACTTACTTTCATTTGCGATTTCTTTTCCTGTTTGTTTAAACATTGGAATTATGATAGACATTATTTGTTTTAATAATCATCATCAGTGCATTGCATATGTTTGTCTTGAATACATTATTTCGCTATCACTCATTTTAAATTGCGTATTTACTTTGCATATGTTTTGTGTTTATTCAACTCCTGCTAAGCTGTAAGCCTTTTGAGGGAGGATGACGAGAACGATACCGCAACCTCATATAGTATGCTTTTGAACAGACTATGCTGACGATGTACAGGCATTGTTTCAATTCCTAAACAGTGGAGATATAAGGATGTTAATCCCTCGTTAACCCCTTTGAGCCTAAGAAGTAGAAGTTTTCTTTCTTGTACTAATTAAAACCCTTGATCATAACCTGGGGCAGGGTAGTTCTCAGTTAATTTGACTGTGCATTCTATTTTAAGAGAATCATTCAGTACACCTTTCAAGAGAGGTTTCAATCACAAGCGTTCATCCGCACACATCAAAGAAGTGTTGGAGATGTCAATCAAAAGCCAATGAGGTTCATCAATCATTAAGCAAAGCAGTCAACATCTTTCAAAAAAAAAAAAAAAAAAAAAAAAAAAAAAAAAAAAAAAAATGAATGAAAAAACATTTATGCAAAGAAAAGCCTGCTAAGTCAAAATCAAAAAGATGACTTAGGCAAAAAGTCAAGGCATCCCGCTGACTGTAAGCTCAAAATAGACAGTTCAGGCAAAAGTTAGGGATATCAAAATATAAGAAAAGAGAAGTCAATAAATTCTCGAACAAACACAAAGTTGTAACTACCAAAAGGAAGAAGTGACTGCCATCTCAAAAGTTCTCTGTGCTGGTGAACTATCATCATTATCAAAGACGCAAATCCAAAAGTCTCTTGGAACTTGAATGCATAAGTCGAATTAACTGAGCTTAGGATCGAAGAACATCACGAAGAGGGGTGGGTACAAATAAACTTTGAGCCTTTATCCTTTGTTTCTTAAAACCGTGAACCAAGCCACGTTACAACCCTTGAAAGTCCTAATTGAAGCATGGTTAGTTCGAAAGCATACTGTCACCAAAAAGGTATCCTGACTCCTTAAGGTTTACCAAAAAAGCTGAGTTAATATCTCATTTTTACAAACATCACGTTGTTACAAATATCATGTTTTTACAAATATCATGCTTTTACATCTCTCGTTTTAATGTTTTTCAAAAAACTCAAGACAAACGTATGCATTGCATCTCATGAATTCATTATTAAACAAACTCTGCTACATAATTTCAAATGTTAGCAACAGAAAGAACTTGCACAGAGTACAACTAATGACTGAAAGTCATCCCGATAGGCAAGATCACTCCAAGAAGCAATACAAGGGGCACGACACGTTTCCCAATCAATCTGGGGCAATCAAGTCAAGATTCCGAGAATCTCTCACGGATGCCAAAAAAATCAGGGGCTCGATCAGTCAGGGGCATCATCCTAAGCTTATGATTACTAGGGGCATGCCGCCCATAGTGCACATCTCATAAAGTCCTCGCGAGGCGAATCTTTTCAAAGTTCCTGCTAATAGGGGCAAATCTATGCAAGTCCAGTTTGACATCTTAATCAATACTCAAATCCAGGAGGGTAGTTACTATAATACTGGGGGCAACTTTCATCCATGCCTCCTCACAGAGCCAGGTTCACGAGATCATATCCCCACAGAGTAATCACTAAGAAGATATCTTCAAATACTCTTGCCCCGATAAAGACATGGCTGCCCAACAGAGTTTACATCTTCAACACTGTCGCTTTCCTCCAACACGACTCATCAATATCTTTATCACCAATCAGGGAACATCAAGTCGCTGATCATCTCCAAGCAGAAATCATACATTCCCAGCTGAGCATCTTCAAGACAAGATCAGACAGTACAATTACAAGGACATAAAGATCTACTTTCTTAATCAAAGACAACATAAATCATATTCACATATCATATGTCATAAACATATTTATACATTGCATACATTACCTCATAATGAACTCATACATAACATGCAAAAGCTCTCATTTATTTTGAGGGATTCATTACATAACCCATGCATCATGACATTGCATAAAGATTAACCTTACCTTTTTCAGAATACAGGTACCGACAAATGAACGAAATCTCCAACTTTCCAAGATCTAATTCAGCTACTACGAACGGTACTGACACGATCAATGCTCGAAGATCTAATTCATTTACCACGAACGGTAATGACACGATCACTTTCAAAGTCTAATTCAGCTACTACGAACAGTACTGACACGACAAAAGATCTAATTCGGTTACCACGAACGGTACTGACACGATCATTTCCAAGATCTAATTCATCTACCACGAACGGTAATGACACGATCATTTCCAAGATCTAATTCAGATACTACGAACGGTACTGACACGGTCAACTCTCAGAGATCTAATTCTATCATCACGAACGGTGTAGACACGGTCACTGACCTTCTCAGTCTAATTCAGCTACTACGAACGGTACTGACACGACAGAAGATCTAATTCAGATACTACGAACGGTACTGACACGATCAAATTTCAGAGGTCTAATTCTATCATCACGAACGGTGTAGACACGATCACTGACGTCCACGGTCTAATTCAGTTACTACGAACGGTGCTGACACGACAAGAGAGTCTAATTCTATCATCACGAACGATGTAGACACGATTATCTCTCCAAAAGATCTAATTCATTTACCACGAACGGTAATGACACGATCAACGCGCAAACAACATCTTCTCAAAATTCAACTACCAGATGGCATCCACAAGCCCATCTCCGACAAAAGTCCCTACTTCAAATAGGGCAAATTTCTTGGTATTCTTATGTTCAATCATCTTCCACCTTCAGATACCGACTGGCGCGCAAACCACTCTACATCTTCAGGTTTAAGATAATTGAACAGGGGCAGCTGTCATACCCCAAAATTTGCCCATGCTATTTTTCATACACAAAACCAAATCAAAAGACAAAGCTCCAAAACACAGTCTCCCACACAGAAGTTCTAAACTAGGGTTTGAATAATTCAGAGGAAAATCATTGAATCAATGGCTCAAGGTGGTTCCATAGGGTCACTAACATCCCAAAGTATCTCCATATAAAGTTTCAAGTCAAATAGAGCAAGTTTAGTCCCTCAAATCCTGATTAGGTCAACAGTCGACTATCAAGGGCAAAACAGTCATTTCAAGTCAAAATACAGTCAAAGTTCAAGATACTTGGTCAAAAATATCCTCATAACCCTAAAATCATCATTTGATCAAGGATTGATCATGATGATGCAAGGAAAGATCAGAAAAGTCAAAAGTCAAAGGTTACTATTTTGGGCATGAACTGAAAAAGTCAACCAAACTTTGAAAATTCACCAAATATTCATACTTCATCAGAAAAATTCCCGCCAAAGCTCATTTTGAAGGGAATTCATTCCTCTATCCAACGGTCCAAGAATCAAAGCTCACAGGTCAATGGTTTAAGAATTATGACTCCATACATTATAGGTCCTTTTCAAAAGTCAACAAAAAGACACTTTTTTCAAAAGGACATAAAACGAGCATGGAAAATAATTTTGATATGAGACCAAGGACACTGGTTAGAGGACTCTCTAAAGTTTCTAAAATGCCCTAGAACACTTTCATACCTCAAAAATTGAGAGAGATAGGCCTTGTCAAAGTTGGACAAAATTAAGTGAAAAATGTGAAGCAAATAAGCACTAAACTTGAAACTTTTCCAAATGGGCCCATATTTTTATGACCCAAACTTGTTCCAAAGAGTACTAAGGACCCATAGAACCTTTCCCACGCCCTTTATGATTTTATTATATTTTTTTGAATTTTTATTCACTAAAAATGTAATTTAAATCAAATAAATCAAAAATATGAAAGATATGATTTAGGGTTGATTTCTAATTATTCCCAATCATCCATAAATCAGATTTTTTTTAGCCAAATTCGTGGAGATTGAGATTGGTGAGAGAATATGCAAAATTGGCCATATTTGGAAAGCTTACAAAATCAAGAATAAACCAAATTGTGATTTCAAGATTTGAAGAGATTTAGTTCAGAATTGTTGACCTAAATCATTGTACTATAAGTACTCAGCATAATCAGATCATAAGGGGACGGAAAAAACTGCAGCCAAGAACATTAAAATCGGAGTTCAAAGTTCATACAAAACTGAAATCCTAATTCGTGGCTACAAGGTGATTCAAGGCTTCCTGTTGATCTCAATTCGCTCCTGGACTCCCAAGGAACCTTTCTCGATCATTCTCAAGCGTTGCATCCTCGAGAATACGCTCTAATAAGTCACGGTTTGCACAAATTCAAACTCTTTCGATTACATAAATTCATGGCATATAAACACGTTTTGATTGCATTGTTTTGTTTATGATGATGTTTAGAATGTTTCTGGATGATTAATTTGTTGTTTACACGTTTAAACTGAGTTATGCCATTGTAGCAATTTAGGGTTTGGTTTAGGGATTTTTGATGCAGGTAATATTTGACCAAATTAAAGCCATAGATGAGTTCGTGAGGCCCGGACGAATCGAATGGTGGTCTCGCGAAACGTTTATATGCATGTTGTGCCATATTCGTAGTTTGCAGGTTTGCAGCTACAGTTCGTGTCCGTAGGGAAAGCCTAAGACGACGGCTGAAGGTTGGGGATGACTTCGTGTCATCCTACGATTGGCCGTTTCAAAACAGCTTCGCGCGCGTTTTCTTGGGTGGTGCAGGTGGATCGCGTGTGATAAGAAACACGCCTTATCATGCTCCCTCTCAATCTGGGCCCTCTGATCAGGATTCCTTCCCATCCAATGGCAAGCAAACGCAGGCGCACCATGTTCTTCATAAGCCGCACCACACCAGATCACACGCTAAGTCTCCCAATTTTTTTTCTTTTTAATTACATAGCTTTATATTTCTATTTTTATGTGTATATATATATATATATATATATATATCTTTGTTTTAATTATTTTCTTCTTTTCTAATTATAACAAATTAGTATATGTAATATTTTCTAAAAAAAAAAGCTTTTATATAATTAATAATTTATTTATTTCATTTATTAAATCCATATACACTTATTATTTCTTTAATATTTATTATTACATTATTTTATAAATTCTATTTATTTTATTTAAAATTTTAAATTATATATTTATTTCTTTTTTTATTTAATTTATATTTAATCACCTATATATATTTACAAATTCATATTTTTGTTATTTTAATTCCAAAAAATTCTATAAAATTATTTCACACTCGATTTAATTTCCTTATTTCGATTTAATTAATTAGGTCGCAAGACCAATAATTAATTAAATCAATTTGTCATTATAGTGAATTTGAATCCTGATTAGGGTTTGCCCTACACTAAAAAATCTTCTTCTTCTGTGCCTTTTTTTTTCAGGGTATCTTTTCAAACGCCTTCCGACTACGCGCTTTCAACAAACCTCGAAGTTAAGTAATTCTAATTTAATTTAAATTATATCTAGATTATTTTGATATTAGAGTTTGTTTTGCTTTCATCCCTTCTGCCTTGCCCTTTTCAGGATCAACCCTAAAGGCACCTTAGCAACCATATCAAATCAAATTCAAAAGCTAAGTATTATCTCGTATCTAATTCAAATAATCGTTTTATTTTTAAATTGGGGATAAAATTAAATATCAATGAACTGCCATACACTCCCCCTATTTTTATTTGCCTTTTCAGGGTTTGTGGATTGCCAAAGCTACGAGTCTGGTAACCCTAAACTTTACCCTTTATTTTTTCTGTTTAATTATTACTTGTGTCAAACCCTATTAAGGGATCCGCTGGTTTCAATTCCCCTCTCCTCCGCTGGTTACAATTTCCCTTCCCCGTTATTATTGCTTTATATACTGCGTGGTTAGTAATCTTAGGGAGTGCAACTCTGAATCAATTAGAATAACTAAACACAAGATAATATAATCCGAATTGAATCACGTGATTGATGCACACACGCACGCTTTTTGGGTAACCCTCTCTGTTGCCTGTTGCCTTGTTGCCTTGTTGCCTTGTTGCCTTGTTGCCTGTTGCCTTCGTTTTTCTGCAGAATAAGCCATGTCCCTCGAATTCGAGGATACCTCAGCCGTGTTGCCTCGATAAAAGGTCACGACCCTAATGATGCTGCCTTCGATACACAAATGACCTCGACCCTCGGATGTTGCCTACGGAAAAGGCTGAGGTATCTTCTGGCTGCCTACGAAAAGGCTTATTCTGATCCTTGCCTTAGACTACCTGCCCTCTTTATGGCATGGGACAGTCTTATGGCAAAGGATATTTCGATGACCCTTAAACCTCCAAATGAAAGGCTTCCTGCCCTCTTATGGCAAGGATAGACCCTTTCGCTCTGAAAGGCTGAAAGAACAGATTTCTCAAATACAAGGTAAATTGCTCTTAAATTGCTTTGCCTTGCTCTAAATATTTTCAAATATTCTTTCTCAAAATTCTTCAATATGGCTACGCTCATTTACGAGCTAAAGTTCATATCTTCTTCTTCTACCTTTCTGAAACAAAAAGAGCAAAGCAAGTTAAGAGCCCATGGATAACCATGGATGCAAAGGGTGCCTTACACCTTCCCTTTGCATAATTACCCCCCGAACCCTATTTTATTTAAAAGGTTTTTCCTGTTCTTTTAGCCTTTCTAATTAAATTTGGATAAAATAAAAGTCGGTGGCGACTCTTGCTTACCGTACATTTCGATCGATAAAAAGTCAGTTCACCGTATTACAGTGGTGAGCATTGTTTTAGAAAAACAGTCCATATCTTCATCTGGTTTATGTAATGATTTATGAAGACAAGAGTTAAGGGTTATTTTGTCATATGAAACTTTTACTCCTATAACCATAGAGAATATCTCCAATGGTTCCTCCTTTGATGGAAAAGAATTTACATGCAATCCTCGTATTAAGTCAATAACATAATGTGGATCAGATTGTGCTACTTTTTCTCAAATTTTGAGCATCAACTGCGGTAATCAAACTGTCATACTTGTCCTCATAAAATAATGAGACTACCTATATGTTATTATCTTTCTGTTCAAAATTCTAAAATATTTTGAAGCATGAAACTTTCTTATGAATTGTATTCCAATTGATTGCATTTGAGATAAGTTGGTTCCCGCTTATGTAGTTATCCTTTTTTAGCGCGAAATTTCTTTTTGTAGATTCTTCTTTGCGGTCATCTAAAATCAATATCAAACATTGAAGCAAGATAATGCATGAAATTTAGATCCTAGATACCTCACCTCCAATTTCAATTTTTTCACATAATTTTTTTTTATATAACCATATGTATACTAGCACCAAAATTTATTTAACACTCTTGTTGCTTTATGTAAAACATGTATGCAATAAGTTTGCATTAGTCACGAGTTTACAACACATTTATCAACTTCTGAATGCATCATTTAAAAGTGTTTTCATTTCATATGCAACTTATATTTATTGCTTATCAGGCATGAGATTCCACATGTAATCACTTATCCTTACTCCTCATTTATTTCAATCACTAAAATAATGATTTTAGAATTTCAAATATGGTTCAGACATTTTATCAAACAACTTGTATACAAACCTTTAAAGTTCATAATCTTTGAGAAAAAGAAGAGGGGATGAAGTGTGTACATGCATTTCATTGAAATTATATGAAATGAGATGATTGTGAGATGATATTAAAGTGTTAACAAAGTGAATGGCCAATCCAAAATACTTTTTAAATTGAGTGATAATGGATCTTCCTGCCGATTTCCTAATCTTCTCGAACCACTCTCACTCACCTATTAGGAAACGAGTATTTCATGCATATATACAAGGTAGACAAAATGGATCCAAGTCGGTTAAAGGCTGGTCACCTAATAATCATATTATATGAAAAGGGGGCGTCAATGACTAGATACTTAACCTTTATTTCTTCGGTGTGCTCTTGAGGGTGAGATGGACTTTTACCTGCACTTATTTTCCTGAGAATCCCACCAGCGATCCTTGGAAGGGATTTTTTTAGGTCCTCGGGATCTAGACGCAATCTTTCGAAGGCGTCCCGGTATAGTATATCGACGGAGCTTCCCGAATTGACAAGGACCCTCTTGATCTCTCACTTTTCGCACTTGACGGTGATGACCATGGGATCATCGTCGTGGGGGTGGACACCGAACGTATCTTCTTTAGAGAAGATGACCAGGGCACTCGCCTTTGATGTATCATTCTTCCCCAGCGACTACCTAGACCAGTGTGAATGCCGACTTTTGGTCAAGTGACTCATTGAAGTGTCACACCTTGAGTCTTTTGGTTTGGGAGGACCACCTTGATCGTGGCATCGTTGAAGCAGGTGAGGTAGTCCCTAAGAGACTATGATGGACCATGGTGTATGTTGAACAAGCTAGTGGTAGACATCTTCCTGTGGCACCTGGCAGTGAACTGGTGTACCAGCTTCTTACCAACTCATGGTAGTTATTAATGGAGGCTCAGGGGAAGCCCATGTACCATTAAAGGGCGACCTCCCTAAGAGTGCCTGATAACAACTTGCACTTTAGTGAGTCTGATGCCCATATGAAGGCCATCTGAGTGTTGATGGAGGCAACATATTTGTTAGGGTCGTTGCGTCCATCGAACTTAGCCAAGGACGAAGGGTTGAAACCTTCAAGACCATACCCCCCATATTTCGCATTAGAGAGGTTGAGGATCCAACAATTCCACCTCTTCTGGGGGATTGTCCTCTTGTTGGCGTTGTATGATATTTTGGATGTCATCTTCCAACATCCAGTTGTGGCATCATAATTCATCCATGGCGGCTCGCATCTCCGCCATGACTTCGACTTCGTCGGTACCGCTGGTACCCTCAAGAGTAAGGGATGAAGCTCTTCTATTTACCATGTTTGATAATGGTTAGAAGTGGGAGTTAAGGGTCCGAAAAGGACGACGATGATTTCTTCGAGAGAGGTCTGGACCAGGTTAGTTTTACCGGGTCCCATAGTGGGCACTATTGTACTGTCTAAATAAAGTGCATGTGTGTGTCCCCATGCAAGGTAAATGAGACTTAGAGGTCCTAGTAGGTATATTACAAAAAATGGATGAGGGTTATCCCACGACGGAGATTAGCCCTTTTATGGTGGTTTTTTAGAGTATTTAGGGATCCAACTCATGTGAGGTGAGTGGTCCTGATGGTGGGCAGTGATGCTAGGTTGCAGGCGAGTGGTTAGAGTGGTATTTTAGGTGATTACTCAGAGTGGAGTGCTATCTAAGTAGCATTGTGTGGTAACAAGTGGTTGTCGCTTGAATGAATGATGACCCCCTTATCCCTTTGAGGGAGGGGGTATTTATAAGGATTTCTGGTTCTTAGGGTTTCCTTGGAAAAGGTCACCGCTCACTCAGTTAAGCGGTGGACCGTTGAACTCCTATTTTCAAGGGATACGTGGGTCAATAAGTATCTTGACTTTCCCAATATCTAAGACACGTCTTATCCCACATTTCCTCTTTCTAGGGGTGAAGAAAACGTAATAGGAGAGACGATATCTCCCATTGGGAGACCACACATCTCCACCCTTTCCTAAGGCGGTCCCGAAGATATCGCCCTAGGCAGGGTTATGTACAAATATTACACAACAAAACACATGGTTTTCGCGTAAGAAGAAGTAAGACAAAGTATATGAAATATAAGCTCAACAAAAGAAGAAATATTTTTAACCTAGAGGTGAAAATTGGATACCATTTCATCCCTTAAGCCACACTATTCAAATATCTCGGGTCCACGATAAAAAATGACAAAAAAATAGAAGGGAATGTAAATCATCAAATCCAAGCTGGGTGGTGGCTGAAATTGAGGAGGACTTTATAAGTTCTATGTGACGAAAAGGTACCACTTAAGCTGAAAGAATTTTTTTATTGGATTGCAGTAAGACATGCGATGTTGTCCGAGACATAATGTTGGGTTGTTAAGAATCAATACGGGAGTAAAGTAAGTGTAGCAGGGAAGAGGATGTTGCATTAAATGTGTGGCAAGACTATACATGATAGGATTAGAAATGAAAATATTAAAGAGAGTGTTGGGGTAGACCAATAGTTGAGAAGAGGTAGAAAATAAACTTAGATGGTTTGAGAATGTAAAGATAAAACCTATAGATTCTGTGGTATGGAGAGTATATCAGATGGAAAGAGGTCAAACATTTAGAGGGAGAAGAAACATGGTATTAAATAGAACATTATAGTACAAATTGATTTATGTAGCTGACTCCACTTAGTGGGAGAAAGCTTGATTATTGTTGTAGTCTATTTTAGAGTTGGTGTGGTGGAGTTGGTGTGTTTTTCTTTTGTGATTTAGGTTGGATTTTATAAAGGTTATGTAAAATTTTTGGTGACCTGTTTTGATTTAGGTGTTGGAGTATTTAATGTTCAATATGAAGGCATACGTGCCTTTTCTTTTTAGGAAATGAAGTGGATCTCTACTCTTGAATTATGGTGTATACCTCATAATTTGGGATTACTTGTGTCTTTTTTAATATAGTTTCTTTGCTGTTCTAATGTCTCTTGTTAATATTTGATTTTCTTCCTCAACATTCTACCTTAAAAATATCCTTGTTCACAACTTTTTTTCTCTTTTCCTCCCTAACATTTTACATGATTGAATTATGAACATCCATTTATGCACGTTTTAAGATATGTTTCCTCCTTACTTGATGGTGCGCTATATCTAAGTAATTGTAGTTAAAGACATGAATAGTTATCATAGAATGTAACTAGTAGAAGATCCGTGCGTCCGCACGGGTTCTATCATTTGTAACTTTAAGTAAACTTTATAATTGTAATGATAGAATATGTAAGTAATAAAATGTGAAATAGAAGCAAGTTGTGACCAAAATGTTATAATCATGGGCAATATTAATGTCAACAACCACATGAAAGAATCGGTTTTGTAATTTGCCTTAACAAAATGAATACTTTTTGGTATCTAATAGAGAAATCATGCACCAAAAAGAAAAATAAGTTCTTTCATATCTTAGATCATTCAATAAGACTTGGTCGTTGCTGATATATAATTGTTATTATAAAATCACTAGTAACTATAAATATTTTTAAAATAAATATGTAACAAATAATTATCTATAAATATGATTAATAACTCTAAATATTTGTAAATATTATATTGAATAAAAAAATGTATTTTGGTGATAGTGACCCATGAAAATAAGTGAGTTTTACCGTGAAAATTACATGTATATTTGAAACCATTATTAAAGATTGGTTATATATTAAAATATATATTTTTGGCTGAAACATGGGTGAAAGAATAATGTTAAAAATAATTTGAAGCAATATAGTATTAATGAAACATTCCATAGCTGAGTAAAAAAAAAATTGTATAGAAATCCAAATTTTTTAGTTTATTGGCTCCTAGCATAAGGTAAATTTGTACTTTAATTTTGGGTCAAAATTTTAGACTAAAATCTTTTGTCTTTTTACTTTGTTTGCTAATTATGGATAAAGTAAACTTTATATTTAGTTGCCTGATAACTTTGGGTAATTACTTTGTGCAATTATTTATTCCTTGTGTTTTGCTTGCTAATTATTAACTACCTCTATAATTTTAAATTGTTGGTCTAACTAAGTCAAAAACTAAATCCATCAATATTGTATCATGCTTTATCATTTATGTATTTGTGTAGTTGTACCCATAGCATACTGCCTTTTGTTAAAATTTAAGCATGTAGTATTTAATCATGCTTTAATATTTAATCATTTAGTATTTAGTAGTTACAGTCAATGAAAAATCAAATAAACTAATCATGCTAGCTTTTTTATATATATGTCTTATTTATATGAGAATGTGAGAATGAATCTGAAGTGAACCACTTGATTTTAAAATAAATAGATTATATATATATATATATATATATATATATATATATATATATATATATATGGGATGTATCAAGTAGGAGGAATTATTAAATAAGAGATAAGAGCATTCAATCCTAACTATTGGATTAATCAAGAGAGAGAAATTAAATTATTAATTAAAATATTAATATAATTATTATTTCTCTCTCTTGATTAATCTAATGGTTAGCATTGAATGCTCTTGTTATATTTACTCCAAAAGTAAGTGTTCAACACTTACTCCAAATCATAACCATTGATTATCATTAATCCAACGGTTTTAATTAAAATTTTATATAAAAAAATATTTCCAAAAATAATTAAATTAAATGATTAATTAAAACCGTTAGATTAATGAAAATCAATGGTTATGATTTGGAGTAAGTGTTGAACACTTACTCTTGGAGTAAATATAACCCTCCTCTCTCTCTCTCTCTCTCTCTCTATATATATATATATATATATATATATATATGAGAAATGCTAGCGTCAAACTCTTAGACACACTCCTGTAACACACTCCAATTATACTTAGCCAAGTCATCCCACTATTTTTAGTTTTTTACCGGTAACCGATTATGCAAGTTGAAAGCTATAATTTACTTTAGTTTTTAAAGTTTATCTGCAACACTCTCAAAACAAAACAATAAAAAATAAAAACGTAATATTTCATCTCCATAGACACTATACACGTCTCTACTTCATATCACACTATGTTACTAAACTTCATATCTTCATTAAGATTTGTTCCAAGTTTTTTTCTTCAATCTAAAATGCTTTTGACAACTGGGTTTCATTTCTTATAACTGACTTGGGTTCCAATTTTAATTTTTGATTTGGGTTCAATTTAGTTACAGATAGATCTGGATCTGAGTATTATCAACCACAATATCATTTTTTACATCTCTTGAAAATGTTTTTGATGGACTTTAATTTTGGATTTTTTGTAACTTTTTTCAATAACTTGGAATGTTGATTTCTCGAACTTGACCTTATTAGTGACATGAGAGTCTTGGTAGAAGGTTGAAGTAATAAAGACCAAATGTAAAGAAGAAGAAGATGAAAAGTTAAAATTTAAATAAAAATAATAAAATAAATAATGGCATTTGTTAAGATGTAAACGGTATCAAGTGCAACATTAAAATATAGTGGATGACGTGGATGATTATAATTGGAGTGTGTTAAAGGGTTTGACCTTAGCATTCCTCTATATATATATATATATATATATATATATATATATATATATATATATATATATATATATATATATATATATATATATATATATAAGGAGGGTTATATTTATTTCAGGAGTAAGTTATTATAACTTACTCCAAATCTAGACCATTGATTCTTTTCAATCTAGTGGTTAAAAATAATAAGGAATTAAATCAAGTAGCTTCCTTTATATATATATATATATATATATATATATATATATATATATATATATATATATATATATATATATATATATATATATATATATATATATATATATATATATATATATAAAAAAGTAGCTTCCCTAACAACATGAACTCGTCTCTATGCATAATGATATGACAAGAATGCATATGTATCATGTACCGGTTTCATCATGGGTACAATATGAGTAGAGAACTGCAAGAATAATAGAAAAGCTAGATAACCATATAAATACAATGAGGAATATAACTGTTAAAAAAATGAGTCCAGAGAAAACAATCAAATGCCTCACAAGAATCAAGAGGTGGATGTTGGATCATTTTCGATGCTTGACGAGGAAGTGCATTCAGTTATGCAGATAAATGGTTTGTTAAATGATTAGCACCATATTGACTCATTTCAGGAACGTCGCGACACAATGCTCGTAACACCACAACCACAAGGGAAGCAATCATAATTGTAATGACTTTACCACAATGCTTGTAACCCCGCAATCGCAATTGTAACGCCACAACTGCAATATAAGACATCAAAATTGTAAAGATAATAGAAGTAATTGAAGAAATAGTTGTATTTGATGGCAAAAACATGTTCTGAGTGAGTTATCTTTACAATTTAAGTCAATGAAATGAGTCACATTAAAAATGTCTTCAAAATTATTGCAAAAACATAGCTATGGAAGCATGAATTCCATAGTTCAACTATCTCTTTTTGCTGTCTCTTAAACTATCTCTTTTCTTTGACATCTCTAGCAACTACTATAATCTTAACACGCCACAAAATGAATCAACTGCTGAATCGAAGATTGTAACTACTTAACAAGTTAACAATGCAATGATGAAAAGTGTAGATTCAAAGTGTGTCTAAATTGAAACAGAAGGAAATACCAACACTTTAGTACAAACCAATAATTTAAAGGTATTAGAATTTAGAAGTTTATATTGTCTTATGTTTCTCATTTATATGGCTTATTACTGTGATTTCTTTTATAACCATTTATTAAAATGTTGTCTTTAAAATATTAATTGCGTGAATTGATTGTTAGGAACATGATTCAGAAGAGAATATTACTTGAATGAGTTCACATGGGTGTTTCTTTCTCTTGGAAAAAAGTGAATACATACAATTATTTATGTTAAATACATGAATAAATATATATATTCACAAGTTTCTAAAGATTTAATTCAAATTTGTATTCAAACAGAATTCAAATTTCCATTGCTACAAGTAAAAGCAATTCCAAATGGATCCTTCACAAAGATAGGTTATCACATGTCACATGAAGATTGTGTTTTGATAACAAGAACACCCGGAAATTACATCAACACCCACTACTTAATACTAACACCTTCAAAACATTAGTCAGAACTCCAACTCTTTTACTACTTAAGCTTATGAAACAAAATGATTGACTCAAACTTTGAAAAACAACATATGAAAGGGAACATTAATAAGCTAAATGAGCATCGAAAATTTACTAATTTTTTAAAACAATGCATTCATCTAATAGAAAACTATATTTATATAAAAAAAATTGAATACAGCTTCAATATGTATAGACGGCATATCAGAGCGTATCGACATATTGATACCTATCAAATAATCGACATATTGATACGTATCAAATATGAGACGACATAGATTTTAGAGTATTCATGCTTCATTGACACTACAATATCATATCTCAATCGATAATGGTTTAGCAAAACTTTTTAACGGTAGAAATTTGCTCTCTTTCATATCCTACATATATTATTGCACTAGTTTTACAATTTAAAAAGAGATATACTTATTTCACTTGATTTAAAGAATCCTATTTTCGCTGCTATAGAGTCGGATTACTCTTCCATGTGTGTTCTCAAGTCATGATCCTTGTTTGCGGCCTCTGTTTGGAAATCATGCGTTGTATCAATTAAGGCTATAGGTGATGATGATGATGATGTGAGTTCTGGTTGCGAGAAGTGAGTTTTCTTGGGAATGTTATTTCTAGTGGCAGTATTGCAGTTGATCCGTCGAAAGTTGATGTTGTGTTTCAATGGTTGTTACCTTCATGTTAAATCTCTTAGGTAGAGATATGCGAAATTTTCTAACCAGCTTTTCTTCTGACATTTTCTCTCTCAAGACACTAGATGAATTGACAATATCAAGAATATTCATGTGAAAATCATGAATACACTCATCATCCTTCATCCTGAGATTCTCAAATTTGGTGACGAGAAGTTAAAGTCTTGACATTTTAACTTTTGATGTCCCTTCATGAGTGGTTTGGAGAATTTCCCATGCATCTTTAGTCACAGTTCAAGTATTTAACAATCTGAACATATTTTTGTTAACACCATTGAATAAGACATTCAAAGCTTTGGAGTTTCCAAGAGCAAGTTCATCTTCTTCTATAGACCAGTCCTCTTCTGATTTCAAAGTTTCATTCCCTTCTTTGTCCTTCACAATAGGATGATTTCCAAGTTGTTCTATCCATAGATTTTAGGAATGCTATCATATGTGCCTTCCAATAGTCATAATCGATGTCATCTAAGAGTGGTGGTCTGTTGTTCAAACCTCCTTCTTTGTCCATGGTACCAGAAAATATCTTTTCTGGAGCTCACCCAAGACAAAACAGGGTGCCTATTCTGATATCAATTGAAATTGTGGCACACATATACCAGATGTCGAACCAGATGTTACGACATTGGGATTAAATCAGTAATATCAATAAGAACAATTATGTAGATGAGATAGATTGCTTAAAATAAAATAACACCAATGATTGTTTACCCAGTTCGGTGCAATATCACATACATTTGGGGCTACCAAGCCAGTAAGGAAATCCACTATAATAGAGTGGTGATGGATAGAGTGGTGGCAGCTTTGCCACCAAGTCACTATAGGAGGACGGCGACTTTAGTGAGAATGCAGGCTCCAATGAGGATGGAAGCTTTGGTGATAATGGAGGCTCCAATGAGGATGGGAGCTCAGGTGAGGACGACGGAAGCTCCAGTGAGGATGGCGACTCTATTGATTCTCTTGGTGAAGATGACTGTGGATGCGGCAGGGGTACTGAGAGCGGAAGATGCACCTCTCGATCTCTCTGGCGTGTGGAGGCTAGAGGATGGTGATTTTTGCCACCCTTCTGCATGTGGCGAAGGGTTGCATATATATACACCCAAAGCCATTCCTATAGTAAATGCAACAATCTAGGAAAATAATGAAATTGTGTAAGTATGATTGAAAATAATGATAACCATAAATAACAATGTAGGAATCATGTTAACATGAAATGTAGAGAAGCTTCATGATGAAAATGCCGAGAGGAAGAGAAAAACTTAGTAAAACACAAAGAAAGAAAATGAGAAGAAAAGAAGTATGAATCACGTTAACATACAATGTAGATAACAACCATATGCATATAAAATATAGGGAGAAAACTCAGAAAAGAAAAGAGAAGAAAATGATAGGGAGAGAGAAAACTTAGAAGAAAATGAAAAGGAAAGAGTTAAATAAGGGGATCAAAGAAGAAAATATTTTAAAAAATAAAATAATTTGATTGAAAAGTTGGAAATCAGTTTTAAAAGGTGGAATAATCAAACTTATGTCAATGTTGCAATATTAGAGTGCGATATTGTGGCTTGCGCGAAGGATGCACTATCGATTTTTCTTCTTTACCACATGCACCTCGTTCGTCGTATGCTTCGGCACAATTCTCTGTTGCCTAATTTGTTACATTGCTCATTGTTCATCCATTTGTCGCATCCCCTGTTATTCGTCCACTTATGACAAAATAATGATCGCGGAGAGCTCCGACAAATGGATGAACAATGGGTGTTGCAACAGATTCTGCAACGGCGAGCGGTGCCGAAGAATACTACGAACAAGCTTGAACGTTTGGGAATTGGTTAGTCCAAATTTGAATGTGGTTGTTACCTTACCAATTTAGTGGTACAATTTTCTTCTTCAATGAGCTTGGTTTTGATGTAGAATGTTAGGAACCCACATCTTGTTGCAAAACAATTTAGGTTGGATGTTGCTGAACTTGTGGATTCCCATGATTTCTTGGAGTACCCAATTAAAACCAAGGCGAATGTGGGACTGTTTTTCCATAACTATTCAAGGAATACGAAACGGGGATCAATCATTAGAACCGTTGCACATGTCTTTTTAACATTCAACTGCCAGCATTGAATTTGCGGTCTAAGTTGATAGGAATTTTCTCAGAAAGTTGTGGGGTTTCTAACACTCGTGTAGAAGGTTCAAGCACTCTCAAAAGACCAGTAATAACAACTCCAAGTGATCCATGGCCAAGTCATCATAGATCACAACCAACAACTTCAACTGGACCAAGCCGACTTAGAATATCACCAAGAGAATTCCCTGTGCCTCAACAAAGTGAATCCATTGTATCAGAAAATAGTGAAACCACTGCACGAAGAATATCGACACCTATATGTGAACAAGTTGCGAGGTGCTTCTTGTTTGGAGAGAAGAGGTAAAAAATTTGCTATCTACTATTTATACCTAGTAGGTATATGCTTTCTTATTTGAACTTGACATATACAAGAGACTGGTTTATGTTTTCTTATTTTGAGCTTCGAATCATATAGAATAGAGTGGGTATATGTTTTCTTATTTTGAATTGAACTTTTTTTTCATTGGAAAAGAGGGTCGAGGCCCAAACAGAGGAAACACTAGGCAATATGCCTAACAGAATGAAACATTAAATCATCTAGAAGCATATTGCTTAACCAACTATATTCTATGTACAATGATTAGATTCTATGTAGGAATGTTCAAAATTCAGAGTATCAAAATTTCTTCCAGCTTGATGGATTCTGATCAGATTCAAGCCTTGCAATGGAATTGTCTTCTTCTGAATCAAATCCACAACATATTTGTTATCAATTTGGACAAGAAGATTTCTGAAACCCTTTTCAACACCCTAGAGTTTAGTTTTATAGCTATTGCAAGAACCAATGTTCTTGCTAAAGCCTCCCTTCGAGTTACCATAGCTATCACTGAATAGACCCCTCATCAAGTTGAATTGTTATTCTGAACAGAACCATCAATGTTTAAACATAAGCAATCCCCACTAGGAGGCCTCCACTGCACTTGAAGAACCATCAATGTTTAAACATAAGCAATCCCCACTATGTTATGCAACTTACTGCTAACATGATAGAAAGTCGCTTGATCTTCTATTGCTTTCGACAAGTTAATAGGCATAATAAAACTGGGATCAAAGTTTGTCAAACATAACCTTGTATTTAAATTCCAGCAACATTTAAATTTTAAAGCAATTCAATCCATCAACATTATTCAAAAAATTGGAGAACTAAACATAGGTAAAAATCTACTTGATCTTTTATTTTTTTCTGCTTCTTTTGTTTCGTGCCACTAAGAGTGAAACAAACTTTTTTTGGGGGCTTGGTCTTAAAGTACCTCTAATTCCTCTAGCAAACCTTGTAGAAATTTCTGCAGCTTATGGCTCAACTTCTGCAACTTCTGTATTTGAATTTCGATTTGATTCGATTTGCTTGCTCTAAATAGTTATTGTTCTCCTGATTAAGTTGGAATGTTTCATTGTGTGCTTTCTCTAGATGTTATATGTTATCCATTTTTGTGTGTTTATGTTGTTGCTCTGAAGTGTATGTATTTGTAGTTTAGATTGTTTAGTGTTGTTATACATGATGCCTACTTAATGTGATTTAATCAGGTTAGATTGAAAGTGGATTCGTCCATTTGTTTATTATAAAACACTAAAACCATGCAGTTTCATATTTTATGATAGTTAGAATTTAATAGAATTAGTTTAGATTAATTCTCATTAGTTGCATGTCCCTTATGTCTGCTGTGTGTGAGGTTCCTAGCCCTTGGGCCGGTTTTGTGTGAGTTTTCTAACCCTTGTGCCAGTGGTGTGTGAGTTGTCTAACCCTCGTGCCGGTTGTGCGAAGATTGGTGTAGTTTATTGAGAAATTTTTGCTAGATAAAATGTTAATTTTTGTAAAAAAAGATCATGAAAATAAACATGGGAGTGGCCACGTGCATAAAAAACAAAATAAAATATAGTTTTAAAATTGGAATTAAGATTAAAAAATTAAATTTATTTTAAAAATATGATAAAATATAATAATGGTTAGATAAGATAGTGATGGTAAAATGGTTAGATAAAATGGTTACTAGCATTGTGAGGAAGAAAACTCCTCTGACAGGAAGAATTGGTTCACGCTTAATGTTTCATGGAGTTCTCAATAACGACATAATGAAGCTTGTTTCGTATTTTATATACCTAAAAATACTCACTTAACAAAAGTTATACCATTTTAAAAATAAATAAAATAATATCATAAATAATTATCACTATTTTATTCCAACCCATAAAAAATTTCTATTTAAAATTGTCACAGACAACTTTTTAAAAGTTAACCATACAATATTTTTAAATTGACATGTAATTTCAATTCAATATTGATAGTTACTTCATATCTTAAATGGTACTTTTGATCTTTCCTTCTTTTCTATTTTTTTTGTACAATACACTTCTTCAATATTATATGATTTGAACCATCATTTCACCTGCACTCCTTAAAAAAAAAAACTAAATCAATACAATGGGAAAGTTCATATATTTATGATTCAGTATTACTAAGTATATAAAATACAATGAACAATATTTATCAGACATGGTTTACAATTAAGAAGTCAATAACTAATAAGGGCGAGTGTTAAAATAAAGTCTTTGTAAACTTGTTTTAATAAAACTTTGTTAAATCAATGCTAAGTCTTAGTCATAGGATAACATACTCCTTAGGGTGATTATGTTTCCTTGGTCATTATTCATGATCTCAGCTCTATTTGTTCAATCATTTCATACAACAACACATGATCAATATCAAAATTAAATCAAATGCTTGATGATGCAAAAGTGGTCTTGGATATTCTTACCAAGTCTTGTCAAGAAGATCAAAGGATACACTTCATCAGCGTTGGCAAGACATTTTTAGCTATGATATCATTGTGCAAGACATTAGTGGTGATCATTGGTCCACACAAATTCAAAACAAATCGGAATCCAAACGAAACTATGATGTTTGGTTCAAACATTTTTTAGTTTGGAAAAATCCCAACCAAACCAATAAAACTCAATGATAATTGGCTCGGACAACAAAATAAGCAAAATTCTACGTGTGAGCTCGTTTAGCCAAATCAACCATATTAATTCTTATAATTTATATCATCATTATCATGAAAACTAGCATAAGATTGAAACCGAACCAATTTTTTATTCTTGAAGTTGAATATCTTATACTAGTTTGAACAAATTTGTTGTCTGAACCAATTAACATCGAACTTTATTGGTTTGAACCAAACATCATAGTTTGGTTTAGTTTCCGGTTTGTTTTGAATTTGTATGAACCAATGAGCACCACTAATGTCTATTTAATTTTAAAATAATTTAATTTTCTAATGCCTATTTAATTTATTTATTATTCAATTTAAATAAAATACCAAAAGACTAAAATATATTACAAAACTAAATGATTTTTTTATTTTTTTCTAATTTTATTTTTTAATTAATTATTATATTTAAATATTAACTAGTAACTAAAATCAATAAACTATAATAAATTTATAAAAACAATAATAAATAAATAAATAAAAATATCATGTTCTATAGTCACATTCAATTAGTTTTGTACTTTTAAAATGTTATACTAGTAACTTTCAAACTAAGCCCATTAAAATGAGACTTTTTAGTCTAATCTAACTATTAAATTCGCTCTTTCGTTATATATAACTATAGATAAAAGAGATACAAGTTTTTTGGACTGCCATACTTTTATTTCATGTTTACTCTTAAGTTGTTTTTTTCTAACTTATCTCTTACGCTTTTTTTTCTAACTTATCATATACAAGTTTTTTTGTTAGCTCCTAATATTAATTTTTAATTATGTATTAACTCCTGTAGTTATTAATGCATGCCATAACCTCTAATTCAATTACTCCTTAACCAAAACCTCTAACTCACTTATTGATTACTTTGGCGGGTTATCTGCATTTGAATATCCCTTTAAATTTTGTATCTCAACCGCATAATAAGATTCATGATAATAATTCAATGCAATAAGAAAGTGTATGGAAGTCTTTTAATGTCTCCCTCTAACAAGTACCATGTTATCCCGTTACCAATACACTTACTACGCAAGTGAAATGGCAAAAGAAAAAGGAAGAATGAACAAGATGCCTTATAGTACAAGGTTAGTGGTACTATTTAACCAATTGTTTTTTTCATAGGGATTCTTCTTTTCTCATTTTAGAGGTCTTTATCCGATCTTCGATATTACTATGAAGGAAAATCAGACTCATGATAAGCCAAAACAAGCATATTTGATAGAGTCGCTTTCGAGAATCGGTGCAAACCACCACAAAAAGCCCAAAAACGCATTACATTTGAAGTTGGCTTTGATACATAACCTCCTGAGAACGGAGGAGGTGGGAATTTTAAAAACCATTATTATATAACACTAATTGTATCTTTCTTTTTTAATCTTTATCTTTTTTTTTGTATAACATAGGATATATAAGCAGGTATGAGACTCATTACTTGGCGTCCATACACTTTAGAAATGTTGCCCCCCACCCGCATGATCAGATCTAATATCGTACTGTCGTCGCTCCATTATTTTGCTACAATTATGTGGAGCTTCATCTTCCACATGTTGTAGCAAAACCGTTTGAGGTCCTTGATGAGGTTGACTTGACTGATGTTGGATCTGATCTGACAGCGATAAATTTAAAGCAAATAAAGGCTCTCATTCAATCAATTTCCAAGAACATTATAAAAAAGAAATGATACAATGGGAGGAAATCGATAGCCGATTAGTAGAAAATTACCAGCCTGCTCAAGCATCCATTCCCGAGCCAGAAGCCACTCACAAATCTCCCACTTCCGAGCTGGAAGCCGCTAACCCTTCACCCACTTCCCCGCCCCATTTCTTGGAGTACCCAATCAAAACCAAAGCGAATGTAGGACCGTTTGTCCATAACTATTTCAAAGATTAGGAAATGGATACCAGTCATTGGAACTATTGCGCATGTCTTTTAAACAGTTATGGACAAACAGTCCTTAATTTGCCTTGGTTTTGAATGGGTACTCCAAGAAATGGGGGAATGGTGAGCGGCTTCCGGCTCGGAAATGGGTGATTTGTGAGCGGCTTCTGGCTCGGGAATGGATGCTTGAGCAGGCTGGTAGTTTTCTGCTAACCGGCTATCGATTTCCTCCCATTGTATCATTTCTTTTTTATAATGTTCTTGCAAACTGATTGAATGAGAGCCTTTATTTGCTTTAAAATTTATCACCGTCAGATCAGATCCAACATCAGTCAAGTCAACCTCATCAAGGACCTCAAACTATTTTTCTACAACATTGTAAGATGAAGCTCCACATAGTTGTAGCAAAATAATGGAGCAACAACAGTACGATATTGGATCTGATTATGCAGGTGGGGTGGGGGAATATTTTTAAAGTGTATGGACGCCAAGTAATGAGTCTCATACCTGCTTATATATCCTATGTTATACAAAAAAAGATAAAGATTAAAACAGAAAGATACAATTAGTGTTATATAATAATGGTTTGTAAAATTCTCACCTCCTCCGTTCTCAGGAGATTATGTATCAAAGCCAACTTCAAATGTAATGCGTTGTTGGGCTTTTTGTGGTGGTTTGCACCGATTCTCGAAAGTGACTCTATCAAATATGCTTGTTTTGGCTTATCATGAGTCTGATTTTCCTTCATAGTAATATCGAAGATCGGATAAAGACCTCTAAAATGAGAAAAGAAGAATCCATATGAAAAAACAATTGGTTAAATAGTATCACTAACCTTGTACTATAAGGCATCTTACTCATTCTTCCTTTTTCTTTTGCCATTTAACTTGCGTAGTAAGTGTAGTCCTAACGGGATAACATGGTACTTGTTAGAGGGAGACATTAAATGACTTCCATACACTTTCTTATTTTATTAAATTGTTAATATCATGAATCTTATTATGCAGTTAAGATACAAAATTTAAAGGGATATTCAAATGGAGATAAACTGCCAAAGTAATCAATAAGTGAGTTAGAGGTTTTGGTTAAGGAATAATTGAATTGGAGGTTATGGCATGCATTAATAACTACAGGAGTTAATATATAATTAAAAATTAATATTAGGAGCTAACAAAGAAACTTGTATATGATAAGTTAGAAAAAGAAAAATAACGTAAGAGATAAGTTAGAAAAAAAAACAACTTAAGGGTAAACATGGAATAAAAGTATGTCAGTCCAAAAAACTTGTATCTCTTTTATCTATAGTTATATATAACGTAAGAGCGAATTTAATAGTTAGATTAGACTAAAAAGTCTCATTTTAATGGGCTTAGTTTGAAAGTTACTAGTATAACATTTTAAAAGTACAAAATTAATTGAATGTGACTATAGAACATGGTATTTTTATTTATTTATTTATTATTATTTTTTATTAATTTATCATAGTTTATTGATTTTAGTTAATAGTTAATATTTAAATATAATAATAAATTAAAAATAAATAAAATTAGAAAAAAATAAAAAATCATTTAGTTTTGTAATATATTGTAGTATTTTGGTAATTTATTTAAATTGAATAATTAATAAATTAAATAGGCATTAGAAAATTAAATTATTTTAAAACTAAATAGACATTAGTGGTGTCATTGGTTCATACAAATTCGAAATAAACCGGAAACTAAAACAAACTATGATGTTTAGTTCAAACCAATAAAGTTCGATGTTAATTGGTTCGGACAACAAATTTGTTCAAACTAGTATAAGATATTCAACTTCAAGAATAAAAAATTGGTCCGGTTTGAATCTTATGCTAGTTTTCATGATAATGATGATATAAATTATAAGAATTAATATGGTTGATTCGGCTAAACGAGCTCGTGCGTAGAATTTTGCTAATTTTGTTGCCCGAGCCAATTAGCATCGGGTTTTATTAGTTTGGTTGGGATTTTTCCAAAGTAAAAAACGTTTGAACCAAACATCATAGTTTCGTTTGGATTCCGATTTGTTTGCAATTTGTCTGGACCAATGAGCACCACTAATGTCTTGCACAATGATATCATAGCTAAAAATGTCTTGCCAACGCTGACGAAGTGTATCCTTTGATCTTCTTGACAAGACTTGGTAAGAATATCCAAGACCACTTCTGCATCATCAAGCATTTGATTTAACATTGGTATTGATCATGTGTTGTGTAGCGGGGAAAATCTGAGATCGAAGTCATAGGATTGACTCGACTCAATATTTCAGTTAAAGTCGCCACCGCGCTTTATTCTTTCCAAAGGAAAAGGGAAAAGAACGAAGAAAACCCAAAGTTTGTTTTTAAAACAAAAAAAGATCTTAGGTACGAGTGTTGATTATACAAGGGGATGGTTTTAAGCACCCCTCATATCTGTGGTATTCCACAGCAACCTTTTTGAAAATCTGTATCGTGTGTGCTAAAAAAGGGTTTTGTTTTATTTTTAAAATAAGCTCGGCAAAGCATTAAGCCTTGTGACTACATACCTCCTCGGTGCAATGGAGAAGTCAGAGCTAATGTAGTTCCGCTTAAAAGGGAAACGTTTTTAAAAAACGAATAAACACTTTATCGTCGTCGGAGAGAAATACTCAGCCATTGATCTTGAGCATGAGAATAAACGAGTTCTTTGCATCGCAAATGAAAGAAGGGCTCCAACTCGGATAGAAATCAACGAGTATGCCACTAGCTCTCTCACGCGGAAAAGATCTCATTATATCAATCAATTTCAAAATCGTGGGATATCGCCACTCGTTTCAACAATTAGTCGTGTCTAAACTTTTTTGAAGAAAAGCCACTAAGAGCAAAAGATATTTTTTAAGAAAAGTGTTGTGAAAAACGATACCAATAACAAAGTATAATAGGGAATTATAGGGGAGAAGAAGAACACAATAATTGGTTATAACCGTTATTCTTTTACTTTCTCTTAAAACAAGATTACAAGTTTACAAGAATAACAAATAACCTCTCTCACCCCAAATTAGGATTTGCAGCTTGGCAATGATGAGAGACTAGTATGCTATTTATAATAAAACCTAACATACTAACTAATGGGCTTTTTCCACAAGGCCCATTACACAAGCCAACTTAATAAACAAGCTAACTTAACAAATTAGGGTTTAAACATTAAAACCTAATTTAACATGCTAACAACCCTAGCATCTTCGACACAAGCATGTGAACAACCTTCGACATCATGCTTAACCCTGTCGAACCAAGAAGCTACCCTTCGGCCATACTAGAGTTCGATCCAATATCTCACAAATCTCCACCTTGGATCTAACTCTACAACATCAAGGGAACACACTAGCTTTCTTCATGCAGCTTTATCAACTGCATACAGTGGAAAAACTTGCAACTCGGCAATGTCTTGGTGATCATATCAGCAGCATTGTCTTCAGTCGAAACCTTCAGCACTTGGACTTCTCCACGCTCGATTACTCCTCTGACGAAATGCAGCCTCACATCAATGTGCTTAGTTCGCTCATGATAGGCTGAATTCTTCGACAGGTGTATTGCACTTTGACTATCACATTTAACAGTGATACCTCGACCTTGAAGTTTCAGCTCCTTCGCAAAACCTTCAAGCCACAATGCTTCTTTCACAGCTTCAGTTAATGCAATGTACTCCGCTTCAGTGGTTGATAGAGCAACAACCTTCTGAAGTGTTGCTTTCCAACTAATTGCAGTGCCAAACATAGTGAAAACATATCCAGAAATAGATTTTCTGAAATCCATACAACCTGCATAATCAGAGTCGACATATCCTTCTATTACTGCTTTACTATTTTCACCCAAGGCTCCACCATAAATTAGGACTCTATTCAGAGATCCATTTATGTACCTTAAAATCCACTTCAATGCTTGCCAGTGAGCCTTTCCAGGATTCGCCATGTACCTGCTTACAAGACTTACTGCGTATGCTATGTCGGGTCTAGTACAGACCATAGCATACATCAAAGAACCGACTATATTAGCATATGGGATGCTATTCATATAGGCTCTTTCGACATCAGTACTGGGACACTGATCAATACTCAGCTTGAATTGAGGGTTTGTTGGAGTCACAACTGGCTTCGAATTTGACATACCAAACTTTTCAAGAATCTTCCGTAAATATGCCTCTTGAGATAGGCATAACTTCGACTTCTTTCTATCTCTTCGAATGTCAATTCCAAGAATCCTGGAAGCAGCTCCCAGATCCTTCATATCGAACTCCTTATTGAGTTCAGCCTTCACCCTCGTCACATCTTCAACATTGTTGCTTGCTATGAGAATATCATCCACATAAAGCAATAAAATAACAAATGAATTACCAGGTCGAAATCTGAAGTAAACGCAGTGGTCGAACTGACTTCTAATGAAACTTATGCGTGCCATGAACTTGTCGAATCTCCTATTCCACTGTCGAGGAGATTGTTTCAGCCCATACAAAGATCTCTTTAACTTGCACACATAATCTTCCTTCCCCTTTTCGACATACCCTTCAGGTTGCCTCATCAGGATCGTTTCATCTAAATCACCATACAAGAACGCAGTCTTCACATCCATTTGTTCCAGTTCAAGATCGAACTGTGCCACCATGGCAAGCAACATTCGAATGGACCTATGCTTCACAACAGGAGAAAACACATCATTGAAGTCGACACCTTCTTTCTGAGTGAAACCCCTTGCAACTAACCTTGCCTTGTATCTTTTCGACGTCACTCCTTCAATTCCTTCCTTAACTTTGAAAATCCATTTACAGCTGACTAACCTTGCCCCAGCAGGTTTCTTGATCAGTTCCCAAGTATGATTATCATGAAGAGATTTCATCTCATCATCCATGGCCTTCAGCCATTCAGTCTTATTTCGACTCCTCATAACTTCCTTATAGTCTCTAGGTTCTTCGTCTAGAACCTCACTTGCAGAGATTAAGGCATAAGCTATAAGATCTGCATATCCAAGTCTCTGAGGTGGCTTCATGACTCTTCTCGACCTATCTCTCGACAATAGGTAGTCATCGTCAGTTTCCTCAACTTCAGCATCTTCTGCTTCTTCTTCGACTTCATCTGGGATATGCAATTCAGCATCAACATGCTCCACCTCAACAGGAATCTCTACCTGTTCCAGCTCTTCGTCAGATGTTTCTGTACTTCGACCAACATCATCAGTTTTCTTAAAAGCCATTTCAGCTTCATTGAAAACTACATCTCGACTGGTGATACACCTCCTGTGACCTGACTCTAGGCACCATAGCCTATAAGCTTTGACTCCTTCAGGGTATCCCATGAACATGCATTTCAGAGCTCTAGGTTCGACCTTGTCTTGCCTAATGTGAGCATAGGCTACGCAGCCAAATACTCTCAGTTTGTCGAGATCTGGTGGATGTCCCGACCAAACTTCTTCAGGTGTCTTCATATCTAACGCTGTCGAAGGACATCTGTTTATCAGATATGTTGCTGTCGAAACAGCCTCAGCCCAGAACACCTTTGTTAACCCCGCACTAGTCAACATGCATCTGACTCTCTCCAAAATAGTTCGATTAAACCTTTCAGCCAAACCATTTTGCTGTGGAGTACCTGCAGTAGTTCTATGCCTTGCAATACCAGAGGCAACACAAAAACTGTCGAATGCCTCATTGCAAAATTCAAGGCCATTGTCGGTTCTCAACCTCTTGACCTTTCTGCCAGTCTGATTTTCAACCAGAGTCTTCCAACTTTTGAAATTCTCAAAAGTTTCATCCTTAGTCTTCTGGATGAATACCCATAATTTTCTGGAATAATCATCTACTATGGATAGAAAATACCTTGCTCCTGAATGTGATGGACACCTTGCAGGCCCCCAAAGATCAGCATGGATGTAATCAAGGGATCCATGTGTTCTTTGTTTGCCTTTGTTGAACTTCACTCTGCAAGATTTTCCAAGTACACAGGGTTCACAAAACTTCAGCTTTTCGATTTTGTCTCCACCAAGCAGATTTTGTTTCCCTAATTCGACCAGACCCCTTTCACTGACATGGCCCAATCTCATGTGCCAGATTTCTGTCTTCGACAAAGGTTTCGTGGATACAACATTTGTCGAACCATTTACAACTTCAACCTCAAGGGTATACAAGCCTTGTTTCTTCACGCCTCTCAAGACTTCCTTCGACCCCTTCATGACTCTTAGGATGCTTTTCTCTCCTTGGAAAACATATCCTTTCTTGTCGAATTCACCAAGAGAAAGCAAATTTCTCTTCAAATCAGGAACATACCTGACTTCAGTCAACAACCTTATTGACTCATCATGGAGCTTGAATCTCACAGATCCAACACCTGCAATCTTGCAAGCCTTGTTGTTTCCCAGCAATACTGATCCACCATCTTGATCACATAATTCCTCGAACAAGTCTTTGTTTGGAGTCATGTGCCAAGTGCAACCTGAATCCATAATCCACTCCTTCTTAGAGTCACTGCTTGAAACCACAAGAACATCAGATGATTCGAAATCATCTTGAACAATGGCAGCGTTGCCATTATCCTTACCTCCATGATATTTCAAGCGTTCAGGGCACACCTTTCTTGTGTGACCCTCCTTCTTACAATGGTAGCATCGAATGCCAGATGCTTCGCCACTGTAAGTCTTCGACTGACTTTTGCTTTTCTTCTTGTCGAACTTACCATCCTTTCGTAAGAGTTTTCCTTTAACGGCCAAACCTTCGCCAACAGTCGAAGGTTTATGCTCCTTTCGTTCATTCAAGTCCTTAGAGTACAAGGCTGATTGAACTTCTTCAAACGTCAGGGACTCCCTTCCATACAAGAGAGTTTCTTTGAAGTGAGCATGTGATCGAGGCAAAGAACACAATAGTAACAGCGCTTGATCTTCATCATCGATTTTCACATCAATATTTTCAAGATCAAGAATCAGCTTGTTGAACATATCCAACTGCTCAGCCAATACTTTGTCTTCAATCATCTTGAATGAATACAAAGCTTGCTTCAGGTAGAGTCGATTTACCAGCGATTTGGTCATGTACAAACTTTCAAGTTTCACCCATAACCCTGATGCCGTCGTCTCCTTTGATACCTGCCTGAGAACCTTATCACCAAGGCTCAACAAAATTGCGCTGTGTGCCTTCTCAATCATAGTCGTCTTCTCCGCTGCCGTTAATGCAGCATTCATGGCTGCCTCTCCCTTCAACGCTTCTAAACAACCCTGCTGAACCAGTAGGGCTTTCATCTTCAAGCGCCACAGACCGAAATCATTCACTCCGGTGAACTTTTCAATCTCATACTTTGTTGACGGCATCTTCTCCACGCTCACCGCACCAATTTGTTGTGAAAAACGATACCAATAACAAAGTATAATAGGGAATTATAGGGGAGAAGAAGAACACAATAATTGGTTATAACCGTTATTCTTTTACTTTCTCTTAAAACAAGATTACAAGTTTACAAGAATAACAAATAACCTCTCTCACCCCAAATTAGGATTTGCAGCTTGGCAATGATGAGAGACTAGTATGCTATTTATAATAAAACCTAACATATTAACTAATGGGCTTTTTCCACAAGGCCCATTACACAAGCCAACTTAATAAACAAGCTAACTTAACAAATTAGGGTTTAAACATTAAAACCTAATTTAACATGCTAACAACCCTAGCATCTTCGACACAAGCATGTGAACAACCTTCGACATCATGCTTAACCCTGTCGAACCAAGAAGCTACCCTTCGGCCATACTAGAGTTCGATCCAATATCTCACAAAAAGGTTTTAAAAAGGTTTTACAAACATAAGAAGGTTTTGTAAAAAGGGAGAAGATTTTGAAAATCTAAGAAGTGGGAGGAGATGAAGAGGCTATCCTAATGCGTAAAATAAATGCTAAGGAAAAGAACGGTCTAACCGAAATAAGAAGCCGACACTTGACATTAAGAGTCAAGGTAGATTTCCCATCCTTTGGACTATCAATACCAAACCAACACATTAACACTTGGGGATCCAGATAAAATTTTCTCTTAGCACCACTTTGCATTAAGCACATTAAAATTCTGACGAAAATCGGGCAGAGTAATGGCTGTTTTCGGGTAAAATCCTTATCTCAATGCCTTGGAATTAACAATCAAGGACTTTCAAGGAAATACCTGCATACACAAATAGACAACAATCCAATGCCAGACAAACAAAATAACAACAGAGTAACAATATCATAACAGGGTCCAGAGGTACTAAGTCCATAAGTCTGAATCTCCAAAATGCTCGGGATAGTAACCAATAGTCCAAGAGAGAACCTTAAGCGTTTTTTAGATTTTTGTTGTTTATTAGTGTTTTAGCATAAAAGTAAAGTATGGTCCAAGTGGACAAAAAGAAAATAGCGGAAACATAAACATAGCGTCCAAATGGACAAAGAGAAAATAGCGGAATATAAACGTCCAAATGGACAAAGAGAAAATGGCGGAAACATAAACATGATGAAATGATAAAATAATGCAATAAAGCGAAAAATAAAGAGAGGTATAATAAATTGCGGAAATTAAAATCAATTGTTAGATGTTAAAGATAACCATCTTGAAACTTGTCAAGTATGTTATCAAAGTTAGTAATAAAGATCGATGGTGAGTGAAGGATGTTCTCGGATTTAAATTCAATGGAAATTTATCAGAAGCTTGATAAAATCATAGCGACTACACGATAAACCTCCATAAGTCTTAAATCAACTGCATACAATTCTCTTCCATATTTGATCTTTTTTTTGATTCGGGACACGAAATATTGCGCTATGTTAAGCAGATCGCCAAGTGATTTATATAGAAATCACCCTACAACGAGGCCGGTCAAAACTTTATGTGCTAATGCATGCGAGAGAAGTGATATGTAGATCACTCTCCGAAAGCAATACCGCACGAAAAGAAAATAGGTAACGATCTAGTCTTTACCAAGAATCCATAAGAATTCTCAAGGTATTAAGACTTTCATCGATCAAAAGAAAAAGAAATAAAAGATGGAACCACATTCAAAAGCTCCTTTCATCCATAATTTCAATCACTTAATATTGAGGATTTGGATTCTCATCCTATCGACGCCCTAAGTCCATTGAAATTAGAGAGAAATTAGGCCTCTAACTTGTGATTCAAAGAAAATATCAAAAGAATGGAGTAGAAGAAGAGTTAGAACCGAAAACAAGTCAAAAACCACAAAAACAAGCATCCTGCCTCACTGGAAATCGATTTCCTTCTATAGGAAATCGATTAGGAAATCGATTTCCTGCCTGCAGAATTCAAATCTGGCGCAAAAAACAGAGTGGAAATCGATTTCCCTCTGTAGGAAATCGATTTCCTGCGCACAGTTTTCAAAAAAACAGCATTATGAATTATAAAACTTGATTTAGGCAAACATACAAACACCTTATGATCACATATCAATTGGAGCATGAATTTTCCATCAATTCACCATCAAATAGGACCAATGTAGCATCAATGATGCATCACACACAAGCACAAAAGAATCACATTATGATAGATGAAAAAGGATGAAGAAAATTACCAAATCTTGAACAAAACTTAGATCCACTTTAAGAATCACCAACACAAATCTTGATCTCTCAACAATTGAAGAAAAAAGAGTGAAATGGATGGTGGTTTAGCTCAAAGTTTGTGAGGTTCAAGATGTGACTCACAAACTTTATGAAAGAAAAAGAGCTTTGGTGAATTTGGTAGGGATGAAGAGAGAAATTGCAAGGGTTTTGTTGGCTTTCTAAGCTTGTGAAATGAGGGAGTAGAGACCTCTATTTATAGGATTGGAGCAAGAGTAGTGGCAATTTGGTCTTTTTGCATTTGGTAATTAACTTGTGCTTAATTGGTGTTTAAATGGTAAAATGAGGTTAAAATGGGTTTAATGAAGGGAATTAATTTTGGGGAGGTGGAAAATTGGTAAAATGACAAAAATGATCAAAGAAAATAGGTGCCAAATGGGTAAATTGATTTCCATCTTCAAATTTTCAAAAATTGTTCTTCTTGCACTGTTTTGATTTTTGCCCGATCTTTTACCTGTAAAATATAAACAAAAGAGACAAAATATATATTTTTGGATTTTGGTTAGTATAAAAGGAATAAAAAGCTATAAATGCTTGATGATTCCCCTCAGAGATAATCACAGTATCCAGAGATAGAGCTTCACAATGGTGCTCTTGATTGATGATTAAAATGCAACCAATGTATGATCTTAGGGTCAAAAATTGGGGTATGACATGTTGCTATATGAAATGATCGAATCAATAGAGCTGAGATCATACATAATGAATAAGGAAACATAATCACCCTAAGGACTATGTTATCCATCAAGCTAAAAGCAATTTTGATACTCTGAATTTTGAACACCGCAACAAATCACTATAACAAATCAACATTCTTCATTCCTCTTCAACTCATATTCATCATACTACCACAGATAAATCCACGAGTTACTCTCCAAATTCAAACTCTCTTAATCATAAATGTTTAAAATATCACCAACCAAGTCACCGAGATTCGCTTTGTTCACTCAAATCCCCCATAAACAGTAACAGGAAACCCCATTTCTATTCACCACTTCTTGCTTCTAAAAAGATACATTGTAGTTCCGGTCATGATTTATATTATGATTTTTTTATAATAATGAATCATAAGGGAAAATAAAAAATCGACATCCAAAGTACATTATCTCGTATATTTTTATCTTTATGAATCATTTTGACATTGCAAAAATTGTGACCATAATGACAATGTATATTTTTAGAATCAAAAGCGGTGAATGGAAATGGGTTTTGTTGTTACTGTTGATTGGGGACTTGAGAGGACAAAACTAAGCCCAATGACTTAGTTGGTGACAATTGAAGCAATTATTATAAAGAGAGTTTGAATTTGGAGAGTAACGAGTGGATTTTTCAGGCGTATAAAATGAAAAGTGTTGATTTTTTGCGGTGATTCACATATTTCTATTTTTCGTTTTGGATTTTTTGTTGAAGAGTGGATGGTAGTGAATGAGAAAGAAGGATGACGGTGGATAGAGACATTGGTTTTTATGTAAAATGTTAGACAGATACTTAAAATATTTATCCTACTAGTGCAAATACAACTATCTACCTAAGAGATTTGATGTGAAGGTAGCAACCATTGAAGAAGTCCAAGATATCACCCTAAGGTGATGTTACCAATCTCCCTTATTCTGGTTGTCAAGCGGAAGAAGAAGGAGGAAGAATGGGCACAGCTCCACCGGTAGCCCGCATTATCAACCCAAAAGGAATGGAAAATAAAACAAGAATTTGTGTTCACTATCTATGGAGCAGAATGACTATCCTTAATCTCCAATTCCCTATCTCCATGTTGCCTTTTTTTCTCTCGCCTAAAGGTAGTTTACTTGCTTACTTGTCAGAGTCAAGAGAATCCATTTCTTTTTTATTGTTTATTATATTATGATTGATCTGTAGTTCAAGGGAACTCTCCTAATCCGAGTTTAAGATGGAATAAGACCCAGACGTAGAGTCCCGCCGGTCGATAAGGGATTTTTTCTATTTTTTTATTCCCTTCAGTCCTTATCTTTAAAAAAGGGTTTTTTTTTTTATCTTTCCCCACAAGGTCTTCAAGCCAGAGGGAGTAGTGCATATCTGTCTTGATAGCTTCCCTACAAATAGGAGTTCCTATCTCTACCGCCTATCCAACGCGAAGACTCTTATTCGTGGTGGAGTGCTTCGAGTAGAATCCAACCCCATCCAGCTGTCAAAGTCCTTTCTAACCCGACTCACCTGCCTCTAAAGTTGGAATGCCTTTTTAGAGGAGGCTACCCGAAGAATCGGTAAGTTTGAAATGGGATGTGGAATATGATTGGTTATGGATGAAGGTTATTAAATAAGTTGTGTATCAGATGATGAGCCCGTGCAAAAAAAAATCTTTTATTGGCGCTCGACTAGTCGATTAAGTCAAAAGCCTACCAACGCATAAAGGTTCTGATTTGAGCGAGAGTCCAAATGGGGGAGGCAAGAACATCTTGAATGAAAGCTCCACTATTCTAAATAATGAGAAATACTTTTCAAAATTCGATCAAATCAATCGAGAATCTTATCATTTGTTAGGTAAGTCAACCGACCGATCAAGTTTTATTGGGCGTCCATGTCACATAAACTTTCTTCTATCAAAGAATCCCATTATTAATCGAATCAGGGCTAATTCATTGGCAAATGAAAAATCTATTATTTTAACACAGAAAAAACCTAAAAAATAGAAAAGAAGAAGAGTAATTAAGACAAGAGCTAGGTAAGCAAGATGGAGAGGCTAGAAAATGCGGGGCAACGAGGTTTCCATCTCTAGGAAGATTGTATCCAGAATCTGGTAATCTAAGTTCTGGTCGGCTCGTATTAGCCTTTGCTTTATTACATGTAGTAATTCCCCCCCGTTCCTTTAGTCTTTTCAACGGTACTTGAATCTTAAGTCGCAGTCATGTCTCGCCCCCCAGTATAGTGATCGATTCCATGTTCCCCCCTATTTTCATCAGTTTCAGGATTTCCTCTCCCAGCAAGAGGATGCGCAAAACTCCAAGTCAAGCGTGCTGGCAAGCTTTACCAAGGCTTTTTCTCATAGGGGCTCGTCGTTGCATGTTTGGGTCGAGATAAATAATTGATGATTGTTTCTCAAATTGTGCCAGATTTTTTACTCAAGTTAGAGCAAATTTTAATTGAATTAAGATATAAAATGATAGATAGTTATAATAATAATAGTTTATTTAAAATTTAATACTGAGTTAAAAAATTAATATTTAATATATTAATTTTTATTTAATATTATGATGTTTCTATAATGTTCTTATTACTTAAGATTAAGATACTAGTAAAATAGTTTATATTATAATGGTCAAGATCAAATGACACCAATTTGTCAAACTTAAGATTATGACACTTTTGATAACTCTTTACCACATATACGTTAGATTGATAGCTATTATCATATAGATCATATTTAGAAATTTTAACATTAATAGGAAATCATTTGACATCTTAATAAGATGCACAAAAATTATGTCTTACAGTTTTTTTTTCAAAATCGTTAGTTTTGATCTTTCTCTTTAACATATCAAATGATTTTCGATTAATTTTAAATTTTATACACATGATCTATACAGTTATAATTTTCAATCTAACGATAAATTTTATTATACACTTATGCGGTAAAGAGTTATCGAATGTGTCATAATATTGATTTTGACACCTTTATGTTATTTGATCCTAAGCGATATTATAAATATTGTGTCATTTAAGACATCATTAAAAGTCAAATGAAAAAGTCTTTTACTTTGATAGATATTTTTTTATCATCTTCTTCGTAGTTTAGATTTTACGATTTTCATAATTTTATTAATGTTCTTGTTTTACGGTCTAACATTTAGTGCTTTCATTAGTGCATTCAACCTCTCTTCCATGACATATTCTATATCCATTCTCCATTTTACGCTACTTTCACTCTCCCATATTATTAAACTATAACAACAATTTTAGCTTTATCATCCATAAACCCATGAACTACATGTTCAACTTCTTCTAATGCTTGTATTCATGGATATTCAAAGGCTTAGTATTTTTTTATAACCTTGTGGTTCATTATTGTCTCTTAACTTTTAAAAAAAACCATATTGGTCTAGTAATTTTTCAAAATGTACCATACTAGTCCTTCTTTGTCTAATTGGAGACAGAAAAACTCAAAAGTCAATTGCTAAATCCGTCACTAATTGGATGAAAAGACTTAACATGGTACATTTTGAAGAGTTAAAAGACCAGTATGAAATTTTTTTAAATAAAGGGATCAAAATAAATCTCAAAATTAACATATGAGACAAAAAAAAATATTAAACCATATCCAAACTTCTACAAGAACTTTCAACATATATGTCAATATTTTTATCCATAACTAGAAACATTTCACAAACTAGAAACTAATAAAAAATATTTGAATGAACTTTTTGAAATCTAAAAAACAAAATTACCGATGAGTTGAGAGTGATGGGAAATTAAGACACAATAACAAACCAATACACATCAGATGTAAAATTACCCGCAGTTGTAGAAACCTTGAGGATCAACAACAAATATAAGACGACAAATCAAACAAATTTGCGCACAATAGAATACCAATATTTTTAAAATAGAAAACCCCTCAATATGAGAGTAAAAACCACGAGTCGTCCAGAACAAAAAAATAGCTCCACTATAATCAATTGAGGATACAAGAGAGTCTTAAAGTGATTCACAAACAAGTGCTAACAACCGCAGATCACAAAGCAAAACTAACTTACAAATAAGAATCAAAAAGCTTAAAAATAATCCAAATATGCAGCTCCGATGGGAGACACATATCTTTCATCTTAGACCTTTTTTTCAAATTCTAAACGGTCAAAAGATAGATACATGAGTTGCGAACATGCCCATAAAGTTTCAGTTTGATCTGACGATGAACGAATCGGGGATCGTCGATTTAGTGAGACTGATGCAGAAAAATGGGAACGAGTTTCTCTCCTTTTTTACCTCTTTTGAATCCTTATTTTTTCTCTATCTCTCTTCTCCCTAAATTGAAACTCGCCACTTAAATAAGTGAGAAAAATGGGCTATTCATATTTGGGCTTTTCTCCACATAGGAAGGGAGGCCAAGTCCAACAAATTTCCCCCTCACAACTATGTGGAGGAAATTGTCAAACTGGTGATATCACAATAAGCTTCAAATTTTCCTCTTGGTAATGCTTTAGTCATCATATCAGAATCATTATCATTATCATCTGTATGAACTTTAGCTAACTCCAACAACTTAGCATCCAAAACATCACGTATCCAATGATATCTCACATCAATGTGTTTTGACCTATTATGAAAAGTTGGATTCTTACCAAGATGAATAGTGCTTTGACTGTCAACAAATAACACATATTTGTCTTGAACAAAACCAAGCTCCTGCAAAAATTTCTTAAACCACAATAACTCTTTGCATGCTTCAGTAATGGAAATGAACTCAGCCTCTATAGTAGACATGCTACACACTTTTGCAATCTAGACTGCTAAGCCACAACTCCCCATGCAAATTTAATCATGTAGCTTGAAGTGGACTTTCTAGAATCAATGTCTCCATCCATATCAGAGTCAGAATACCCCACTAGAGCGGGCTTATCTTCTGCAAAACAAATCCTCATATAAGTAGTACCGCGAAGATACCTTAAAATCCATTTTACAGCATTCCAATGCTCTCTAACTAAATTTGACAGAAATCTACTGACTGTACCAGTAACATGTGCTATATCTGGTCTTGTGCACACCATTGCATACATCAAACTACCCACATCAGACGCATAAGGAACATGTTCCATATTAAATTATTCATCTTCACTTGAAGGACTTTGTTTAGAACTCAATTTGAAATTAGTAGCAAGAGGAGTGCTTACCACCTTATAGTTTTCCATTTTGAACCTTTGCAACTTTCTTTCGATATAATATATTTGTGACATCCAAAGTTTCTTCACTTTTCTGTCGCATATGATTCAAATGCCAAGAATCTGTTTAGCTGCTCCCATGTCTTTCATGGAAAATGACTCCCCCAACCGCTTCTTTAAATTGTTAATGTTAGAAATATTTTTCTCTATAATAAGCATATCATCAACATATAACAACAGAATAATGAAGTCATCATTATTCAATTTTCTAACGGAGACGCAATGATCTGAAGTAGTCTTATGATATCCTTGATCACACATAATAGGCTCACACTTCTTGTACCTCTGCCTTAGAGCTTGCTTCAACCCATATAAACTCTTTCTGAATCTACACACATGATCTTCTTTGCCTTTAACTTGAAAACCATTGGGTTGTTTCATGTAGATCTCTTACTCCAAATCATCAAGGAGGAAAGTCGTTTTCACATCCATTTGCTCAACCTCTAAATTAAGAATAGCAGCCAAACTCAACATGGTTCTAAGTGATGACATCTTTACAACAGGTGAGAAAATCTCATTAAAATCAACACCCTTTCTTTGATGGAAAACTTTCACTACTAATCTAGCTTTATACCTTGGAGGCATATAGTTTCTCCCGTGTTTAACTCTATAAATCCATTTGTTTTCCAAAGATCTTTTGCCTTTAGGCAAATTTACTAAATTATAAGTGTGATTATCACCCAATGATTTCATCTCATCATGCATTTCATCAAATCACTTTTTATTTTCCTCAATTTCCATTGCCTCTTGAAAACACTCGGGTTCACCCTCGTCAGCCAAGGTCACATACTCATCAAAATTATACCTTGTAGAAGGTTGTCTCTGCCTGTTAGACCTCCTAAGTTGAACTTGAGATGATTTTGGAGCTTCACCAAGATTCTCTTCATGTGACATATCTCTCTCCCCTTCATCATCATTAGTTAGTATATTTTCATCATCTCCAAGTTGTTGATCATCAAGATAATCACATGGCTCACCATTTTTATCATCACCACCAATAACATCTAGATTATGATTAGATAACCGAACTGGATTAACATTGGACAAACTAATATCTTTCTTGGGTGTAGTCTTCTCTAACTTATCAATGTCTTCAATATTTTGGTCTTCCATGAACACCACATCGCGACTTCGAATAAGCTTATCCCCTACAGGATCATACAACCTATAACGAAACTCATCTTGCCCATAGTCGATAAAGATACATTGTTATGAATTTTCATCCAACTTGGATCTTTCATCCTTTAGAATATGCACAAAAGCCTTACAACCAAAGAATCTCAAATGATCATACTTGACATTCTTTCCAAACTAAATTTTGTCTGGAACTTCACTGTTCAAAGAAACAGTAGGAGTGAGATTAATAACATGCACCACCGAGTAAAGTTCCTCACCCCAATAATGATTAGGCATATTAGCTTCATAAAGCATACACCTTACTCTCTCAATTAGTATTCGATTCATCCTCTCTGCTAAACCATTCAATTGAGGAGTTTTTTTATTGTACAATACCATGCTTCTTGCAATAGGAATCAAATGATCCACAATACTCACCGCCATTATCAACATGAACATATTTCAGCTTCTCGCCTGTATGCCTCTCTACCAAAGCATGGAATTCACATGCTCTCGTTTGATACAAGATTAACATACTCGTGATCACGGAGAATAAAAATATCATCACTAGTTGCTGTAGTAACACGATCATCATCATGATTATCATGATCTCTTTATTTAGACTTACCTTTCTTGCCTTTGTTATCCCTTTTCTACTGATAACAATACTTATGTACGTGTCTTGTTTTGTAACGATAATGACATCCAAATTCTTGTATCGTGGCTTGGACTTGCTTATGCTATTCTCTATACCATCCTTTGGTTCCTTTTTCTAAATTCTCCCCTATTTTCGGTGACAAGTACCTCGGATTAATATGAAGAACCATGCGCCTTCCTCTCATCTCCTCATTAAGAATACCACCCTTAGCTATTTCTAAAGAAATAACACCTCTAGGAGCAGAACTTGTTATAGAAACCTGAAACGTCTCCCAAGACTCTGGTAAGGATAGCAATAGAAATAGTCCCAAAAGTTCATCATCAAATTTAATACCCATTCCTGAAATCTGATCAAGGAGTCCTTGAAATTCACTCAAGTGATCTAAAATAGAAGTTTAAACTTCAAACTTATGAAGTTATTTAACAAGAACAAAAACTTTTCCCTAACTTAGAGGCATACAAGGACTCTATCTTCTCCCACAATTTTTTTGCATGTATCTCATTAGCAATATGATTATAAACATTATCTTCTACATATTGTCGAATAAAACCGTTCAAATTCCCATTCTTCACCAGACACAGAATTCGGCTTTGCAGAACTAAAACCCGGTAAATGCAATTTCTTCATAAATAATAAGTCTTTCATATTACCCTTCTATAAATGGTAATTATAATCATACAAAAATACCATCTTCGTCTTTGTATTTGACTCCATTATTCAAACAAGTAAAATAGCCCTTAACCAAGAGCTCTAATGCGACTATGATGGGAAATTAAGACACAATAACAGACCAATACGCAGCGGATATAAAATTTCACACACTTGTAGGAACCTTGAGAATCAACAACAAATATAAGACGTCAAATCAAACAAATAAATGCACAAAAGAACACTGATATTTTTAATGTGGAAAACTCCTCAATATGAGAGTAAAACCACGAGTCGTCCAGACCAAAGAAATAGTTCCACTATAATCAATTGAGGGTACAAGAGAGTCTTAAAGTGATTCACAAACAAGTGCTAACAACCGTAAATCACAAAGCAAAACTAACTTATAGACAAGAATCAACAAGCTTAAAAATAACTCAAATCCGAAGCAACAATGTGAGACACATATCTCTCAGCTCAGACCTTGTTTTCAAATTATGAACAGTCAAAAGTTAGATACATGAGTTGCGAACATGCTCATAAAATTTCAGCTCGATCCAACGGCGAACAAACCGGGGATCATCGATTTAGTGAGATTGATGCAGAAAAACGGGAATGAGTTTCTCTACTCTTTTCTCTCTTTTGAATCCTTATTTTTTTTCTCTATCTCTCTTCTCCCTAAATTAACACTCTCCACTTAAATAAGTGAGACAAATGGGCTATTCATATTTGGGTTTTTCTCCATGTGGAAGCGAACCTAAGCCCAACAGAGAGAACAAATTCAATTTTTTTGTCTTTCTCTCAAAACATCATAAAAAATTTTCTCAAAAATGTTCAAATTCATAAAAAAAAATTGAGAAAAAATAGTGTTGACACAAAACATGAACAAATTATTAGGAGCATTTATCTTTTTCTTCAATCCTAACATGGAAGTTATAATAATACCAATGAAATCAGAGAAATTTCTACAATATTTCCATTCCAATTTTAGAATACATGGCGGAACAAGCCGCGAGATATTTCTCTACTATAGCTTCGCACAAAAAATACAACATAATTGTTACTCCTCAATAGGAATTAGAGACATAACAAATGAACATATTAGAGGTAAAAACTCTAACCTTCAATCCCACTTTAACTTTTGATTTTAAAGGAAAAGGTATAGTTTCTAATTGCTTCGTGTGTGGATTTTCCTTCATGTCAGAAGCTTCAACGGTAAGCTAATTATGCAAAAGATTCTCCCATTAGAGCCACCAGACAGAGAGGAAAGCTCATTTCCTCTACCTAAACCACCAAGTAAGTTTGTCATATAGGTTGTGGCGAGGATGCTGAAAGGAGAAACACATATGTCCTTTTTTTCGGAAACAAATCTTTGCAACTTCATTATCATTTTGTATATTTTGGGCAACTGCAATTTCATTTTGGATATTCTTGGCGGCTACAATTTCATTTGCATTTTTTAAATGGCATCACCTTTCTTCTCTTGATACCAACTACAAAAATATAATATTAAGGTTGCAATGTATTACATGTAGGCTTAGGTTGCAAATTTTAGATTGGACTTTCAAAATATAAAAACTTCACTCAATTTTTGTTTTTTGTTTTTTTTTCACAGGCTTTACATACTAGCATGAAAAAATCAACATACTTTCCCTTTTTTTATTAGCAATTTCTCATTACACCCTTACATAGTAGGCGCATCCCTAAAAACCCAAAATACCCTTGGGTTTATTCGGAGATACAACTCCGAACACACCAATACCATTTTTGCCTAAATTTAGTTCAGAGATGTATTTCTGAATAAATTCAATGTTAATTCGCATATATATCTCCGAAGTCACCTTTCGTCCTTAGTAAATCAAGCAGTGACCATATTTCTTAAGAAAATAGTTCTGAGATATATCTGTGAACTATGTGAGGAGAAAATCTGAAATACATCTCTGAAATATTGCCTGCATGTTTCTTGTGAAGAAACAGTGCACTGTGATTGTAGTTTTTTCATTCCAAAGTAATTTTAATTCGATTAAGATTGCCATTTTTTGTTTCAAAGATTAATAAATACAAATATCATATAACAGAGTAATGCGTCAATTAATAAGAAAGACAATCATTGTACAAAAATTATTCTCAAAATATGGAAAATATACAAAATACAATCAAATGCAGAATTTATTGAGTATGCTTAAACCTAACACCCCGACTCCGCCTCAACCTACTGAAACTCAAAGCATTATGTGCCTTGGTAAGAATGGATTGTGCTAGGGCAACCGCTTCATCGCCACCTCTCTCAAACAGCCTAGAATCGATGTCCGCTCTTGTCATTTGCATAATTTTTTGACAAATTGACAACACATCAATGACATGGTCATCCTTCGTCTGCTCATTCTCCAAGATTTCCTCATGAGAAAGCCTAGGTGAGTGTCCAAAAGCGTCTGGTGTCATGTAAGGGTGCGACACAGAATAAAACTAATTCATCTAACCCTCAGCATAATTTCACTAAAATGCGGCTTCCTGACTCCGATACGCCTCAGGTATTAAACAACTCTCAAAATCCGCCAGAATGCCATTCAGTTGTCTGTGGATAATACTCTCAGGAGCTGCCTTGAAAGGGGATCCCATAATGTTATGCACGTACCTAAATTGCCTCATGCACCGCTTTGGCAGATACCTGCACATGATATTAGTCCCACATGCGAGCCATTTAGAATATAATGAAATATGGCCGAATGGAATTTTATCCAGGCGAGTACTATACGGCATCCAGACGATGTCATCATGTAGAGTCCGGTCAATATACACATGGAACGACACCACATCATCATTCCCTATATGCATGAGATATAGGCAAGCACGTGGGTAACCCTCAATATACGCTGGTCATACCCAAACCCGTGCATGCTATGATAGTGGGCAACTATCCATGCCCGAAAATGAATAAGAAAAATATATTAGTAACTGTTTCACCCCAAAATTTGCCCTCTTTATTTGATCTATAAGTTATTAACGACGTTTATTTCGTCATTCAAAGATTGAAGAAAAATAATAAAGAGTTCTTGTGGTTTTGAGGAAGTGCGACGCAAAGAATGGTTTAAACAGTGAAAATACGAGAAAACTCACAAGTCCTATTTGGAAAGTGATATGAGCTTAATTCTCGCACGGCCCCGACTGTTTCGATGATATCTACAACTTTCGTGTTCGGCTCAGAATCCAATTCTTCAAGGAAGGTTGTCAAATTGGCAAATTGTTTGGATTTTTATAGAGAAAAATGGTGCTGAATGTAGGGTTTCGGATCTCAGAAAATTCATATCTCATAATACGTTAGTCGAATTTGCTCGAAAATTTAACTGGAGCTCCGTGCCATTATTACCGAGATTTCATATGTTCGGACCATTGACCAATTATGCACTGAAAATTCCCAGCATTTTGAAGAACGTCGTAATCTTTCGGTAAAAAGTGTGTTTTCGGGTATGTCGCGCCAAGTTCGAAAATTCATAACTTCTTCGATTTTTATCGCATGAAGTCCATTCCGGCGGCATTTTCTCGGAAATTTCGTTAGCTTCGATTCTTCTTCACACATGCATTTTCTCGCGGCTACGATCCAAAATTTTAGTCATCTTCAAGTTGACGTTGGTCTCGCTTTCAAACTTCGCACTAATTCACGTTTTCTCGAAAACGAGCCAAAAAGAGATAATTAAGGGCGTTTTGGACATTTCACCACTCACACTATATAAACTATTTTTCTTCACATTCTCTCATAACTTCAATTCACCAATAAACACATTCTCCCAACTCTCTCTCAATTTCCAAAGATCAAAACCACAAATCACATAAAACTTTCATCAATCTTCATGAACATTCATTGATCTTCATTAAATTCAAGAACAACATGGATTGAGGATCAAGATCTCGATTTCGAATTCGCTCATCTCTCTCCATTAGCTTGCGCGCCACTCTCTTCTCTCTCCTTCCGGATTCGCTTTTCGACTTCGCTTCGCATTCGCGTTTGTGTCGTGTTCGTGTTCGCATGTCGGTTTAGATCTTCATCCGGTAAGCTTTCGAATCTTGAGTTAAGTGCTTAATTGTTGATGTTAACATGATTTGAATGTTAGATCTAGGTGTTGATTATGCTTAATTGATGTTGATGAAGATTAAATGTTAGATTCAAGTTGTTAGATTGAAACTTTGCTTGCAATCGCATGTTGATACAAGTTTGGTGCACTATGTGTTCGTGATAATGCTTGCATTAATTCGTTGCTTGATAATTATTGATGATGACTTGAAATATATGTGAATTGATGCCTAATTATGGTTGTTTGATGTTCATAATGCTGTGCAAATTGAGACAAATTCGTGCTTGATTATATATCTTGATGGATGCATGATTGAATTGCTTTTGGATGTTGATTTTGCTGTTTTTTTGATTCTGTGTTCAGTGTAACCGGTTACACTCCAGGCCGTAACCGGTTACGAACCCGTGTTTGCCTTGTTACGCTGTTTCTGTGCACAGCGTAACCGGTTACGCTCTTGGCCGTAACCGGTTACGAACTCGTTTTTGCCTCTTCTTTTGCTTATGTGCATAGCGTAACCGATTACGCTCTAGGCTGTAACCGATTATGAACCCGTGTTTTGCTTTGTTTGTGCTACTGGTTGCAGCGTAACCGGTTACGCTCCCAGCCGTAACCGGTTACGGCTGTGTTCTTTGATTTCAACTTCAAAAATTCATATCTTTTGACTCGTAACTTCGTTTTGCGCGTTCTTTATATCGTTGGAAGGCTTATAAAATGTATTTTCTTGGGGTTTGGTTTATCTTACTGAATTTTATATCCTTCATGATTGTATTTTAGCTCGCTTCCGGTGTGTTTTTTGCGCGCTTACTCGCGTGTGTTTGTCGTTTGTTTTGATGAGTGTTTCGACATGTTTTCGTATATTTTCTTATGCGTGCCATTGTTTTTTGTTTGAGTTTTGGTTTACTTGTTTCGTATTTCCGCATCTTATGTTGTTATCCATTTTCGGTTTAGTTTGTAGTATAATAACGCAATTTCGATTGCGATATGTTATTATCTCAAACTTGTGTGCTAGTGTGCAAGGCTTTTGGATAGTCACCGATCGACGCTTATTACGTGAGTGTTTCGATTTATTTGGAGGACACGATTTCATTCACTCGCATCGTGTTCTCATCTTGGAGACACGTTCCTATTACTTTATATCTGCTTGTGTGGTTTACTTGTTCCTCTTGCAGGTGTATTGTGATTATGCTCGACGCGCATGTCGACCTTTGTGTGCTTTCATGGCTAATCGGTGTGCTGACTATTTGCTTTTGCTTTGCTAGCTTGCTTGCGGGATCTTTAGTTTCCTTGCTCTCTTCGCTACAGTTTATGGATCATCATCCGTTTGGTATTGATCCTGTTTCATTTCATTTTTTCTCGCACTTTATCGCTTTCTCGCATCATCCTTTAACATGAGAAGTAGGACTTAGACATTCATCTGGCCAAGCCCTCGAAAGAGGCTCTATTTTTGTTGGTGTGTTTATATTTGTGCTTTGCGGCAGGGGGTCGCGGTGTAATAAGATCTAGATGGCACTCCGTTAAGTCCTCATGGAAGGCATGCGGAAAGGGTTAGCAATCAACCCCCACCCAGTCTCATCGAGTCCGTTCGGTATGCGCACGCTACGCGTTGTTTGCTTCTGAACTAGCACAAGATCTTGTTATCGAGTATGTCAGGAAAAGGGTTCATGCAACCGGACCCCCGCATTTCCTATAGCTCGCGTCGCTCGACGTTGATGCTCGGTGTACGCACGCACCGTTTTCCTTTCAGATCCGTGACGGCTTGGTTGCTGAGAGGGACTCGCTCCTCTTGTCTATGGCCCGATCATTTTTCGCGAGGTCTAATGCTTAGTTGACTCGGGTGATTCGCTCCCCTTGGCTATGGCGGGACCCCTTTTTTACCATTCGGCCAGTGCTGGTGGTCTTGTTTGCTTTACGAGCGGAGCTCGTTTGTGTGATATTCTTGTGTGTTGTTTCCGCTTTTCCCCATAGGTTGCTAGCTTAGTTTAGACTTGTACCCTTTGTATGATAAAATAGGTAGCAAGCTTTCCCCCTTAGCTTAGGTTTTCCTCATGCATTCTTTAAAACACAAACCACACTCTTTGATTTTCTTTTCTTAAGAGCTTGTTATTTCCGCTCCATTCCCAAGCCTAAGTCTCCAAAGGTCGAGCAGCGGAGTGCGAATGTAACTCGTTCACCTAAAAAAATACAAAACAAACAGAAATTAGTTAGCCGAGCTACAATACCTCTGATTCCGCAAAACGGATAGGTAGGCAGCGGGGTAGGGCCCGTGCGAGTATAACTCTTTCTTTTCCCTACATTTTGCATGCATTTTAGTTCAGATTTAGCGCAGTTTGCTTACACACCCATAGATTTAGACACAAGCGTGGATACCATCGAGTACGATGGGCGCGAGGGGTGCTAACACCTTCCCCTCGCGTAACCGACTCCCTTACCCTTTTCTCTGGTCGTGAGACCGTTATTTTGTTTTGTGGTTTGCTGGCATTCCCTTCCTTTTCAGGATAAATATGTTAGTGGCGACTCTGTTAATTTTCGCGGCAGCGACAGTAACAAGTGTGGAAAAAATTTGTTTTTAACTTAATAATGGGATTTGAAAATTACCGTAAGCAGGGTGCATGAGCCTGTCATTTGCTTTGTCGTCCAACAAGAACCTTTACTTAGCTTGAAATACAAGTATACCAAGCATGCGGCCCTCTAGTTCCACAAGTGAATGACCTCCAAGTCAATAAAATACTTGAGGTATGCCACATCCACGTAGGTTGCCCTTTTGTCCACAAACATGGACGTGCCAATCAATAATAGGAAGAAACACCTCAATGCATATTCCCTGTGGAAGCCAACCTATATATCATCAGCGTTTAGGTCGTCACCTATCTCCAAGTTGTCGTTATACATCGTCTCTAACCAAGAAAACTTTGCATGTGCATCCCTGTTGCTGTTATACTGACTCATGGCTGCCTCAGGGTCAACTCCCAAATAAACTACCATCATCTCCACTACAACAGCTATGGTGATCGTAGAATGATCAAGCAACCTTCCTCTGATGCAAAGGCTATGAGGCAAGCGACATCATCTAATGTAATAGTCACCTCGATAATGAGGAGGTGGAAAGATGATGTTTTGCTATGCCATCTCTCAGCAAATGCCGCCTGCATCCCATGGATGATGATGGATTACCCAGAAGCACAAAGACCTGTAAGACCGGAGGCCCATCAAGCATGGAAAATTTAAGTGGTGGCAGGTTGCTCCATCAGATGGATTTGGTATGGGTATAAATGCTAGAGGTGATACCAAAGATGCTGTCGAAGATGGCATCAAAAGTGATATTGGAGATAAAGTAAACACTAATAATGAAAGTTGAGGAGGTGGTGGCTTTCAAATTAGATATTTGAGATTTATTTCTTTTAAAGTTATTATGTCGTTGACATATTTTTGTAGAGAATAGACAACTTCAATATATGATTATTTTTCTTCTGGATATTTTGGATCTCACAATTTTATATTTTTGTAATTTTCCTCTTATTTTTAGTTTTGACTCAAATATTTTAATTTTTATTCTAAAATAAAAGAGAACATAAAACTAGAAAATGAAATAAAATATATTTTGATTGATTCACTACTACGAAAAGCACATATAACAACGGTCGCGAAAGACCTATAATAACGGTTAAAAAACCGTTGTTAGTGTTAGAACAAGATTTGTTCTGATCAATATTCTTAGTTTTGATGATAACAATGTATATGAATTTTGTATAAGACAATGTGGTACTCTAATCCTATGCATTTTCCATTTCAGGAAATATATGAAGAGTATGCACAATTCAGCGCTAAGAAGCACTGAATCAGAAGGTTCAGTATGCAACATCAGAACATGCTCTCGCAAGACATCAGAAGATGGTCAAGCAGAATCAGAACATGGTCTATTGAAGCATCAGAAGAACTTGAGATCAGAAGCAGAAGCACTGAAGTTCTTATGGTATCACGCTAGAAGCACTTCAAAGTCAGAAGACAAGAAGATGCTCTGCACCAAGCTGTTTGACTCTGATTAATTCAAACATTGTATCTACAAATATCAGATCCGAAGCAAGTACAAGATGGCAGGCTACGCTGACTGACAAAAGGAACGTTAGAAGCTATTAAAGGCAAAGTCAGTAAAAGTAGGAAAAGCAAGGCTCGAGGTAGTTGACAAAAGAGTGAAACATTAAATGCAATGCTGTACGGATCACGCAACGCATTAAATGCTCCCAACGGTCATCTTCTCAAAACGCCTATAAATAGTGAAGTTCTGATCAGAAGCAAGGTTACCGATTTACAAACAACTTTTCAATCTTGCTGAAACGCTGCTGAATCAAAAGCTATCAAACTTCATCTTCAACCTCACATTACTTTTGTAATATCTTAGTGAGATTAAGCTTATAACTTAAGAGAAATATCACAGTTATGATTATAGCTTATTAAGAAGCATTGTAACACTCTTGTAAGAATTTGTTTACATTCATTTGTAAAGGTACTAGAGAAGATCAAGTTGTGATCGGATTCTCTAGAAGTCTTAGAGGGTATCTAAGCATTGATTTCCTAGAGTGATCAAGTTGTGATCAGAATACTCTAGAAGACTTAGAGGGTATCTAAGTGGAAAACCATTGTAATCAAGATTGATTAGTGGATTAAATCCTCAGGTGAGGTAAATCACTCCAAGGGGGTGGACTGGAGTAGTTTAGTTAACAACGAACCAGGATAAAAATCATTGTGAAAATTGTTTTTATCTTAAGAGTTTTAAAGCTACACTTATTCAAACCCCCTTTCTAAGTGTTTTTCTATCCTTCAATTGGCATCAGAGTGCCGGTTCTAAGGTGCAAGCACTTAACCGTGTTTTGAAAAGATTCAGTAAGAGAAAAACGCTAAGTCAAGATGGTTGAAACTCCACCACCTACATCTACATCTGGCTCTACTGAGCAACATAATGGAAATGGAAACAATGGCTACACTAGACCACCAGTATTTGATGGTGAAAACCTTGAATATTGGAAAGATAGACTCGAAAGTTACTTTCTTGGTTTAGATGGTGACTTATGAGATCTTCTGGTGGATGGTTACAAACATCTAGTGAAAGCTAGTGGTGTAAAGCTGTCAAGACAAGAAATGAGTGATGATCAGAAGAAGCAATTCAAAAATCATCACAAGTGCAAGACTATTCTGCTGAATGCTATCTCTCGTGCTGAATATGAGAAGATATCTAACAGGGAAACTACATATGATATATATGAATCATTGAAAATGACTCATGAAGGAAATGCCCAAGTCAAGGAGACCAAAGCTCTTGCCTTGATCCAGAAATACGAAGCCTTCAAGATGGAGGATGATGAAAACATTGAAACAATGTTCTCAAGATTTCAAACTCTAACTGCTGGATTAAGAGTTCTTGACAAGGGATACACAAAGGCTGATCACGTCAAGAAGATCATCAGAAGCTTGCCAAGAAGATGGGGTCCAATGGTGACTGCTTTCAAAATTGCCAAGAATCTGAATGAAGTCTCTCTTGAAGAATTGATCAGTGCTCTGAGGAGTTATGAAATTGAGCTAGATGCTAATGAACCTCAGAAGAAAGGTAAGTCTATTGCGTTAAAATCTAATTATAAAAAATGTACTAACGCATTTCAGGCAGAAGAACAAGATTCTGAAGAATCAGAATCAGAAGAAGAAGAAGATGAACTGTCCATGATCTCCAGAAGGGTAAACCAACTTTGGAAGAGAAAACAAAGGAAGTTCAAGAACTTCAGAAGTTCTAAGAAGCCTGAAAGAGGAGAATCTTCTGGAAGCAGAAGATCTGACAAGAAGAAGGTCACATGCTATGAATGCAATGAGCCTGGTCACTACAAGAATGAGTGTCCAAAGCTTCAGAAGGAGAAGCCCAAGAAGAAGTTTCATAAGAAGAAGGGTCTTATGGCAACTTGGGATGATTCAGATTCATCAGAATCAGAATATGACTCTGAAGGCGAGCAAGCAAACATTGCACTGATGGCTACTGTGGATGATGAAGCAGAATCTACATCAGAATCAGAATCTAACTCTGAAGAGATATTTTCTGATCTAACTAGAGAAGAGCTTGCTTCCAGTTTAGCTGAAATTCTTGAAATCAAGGCTAAGCTTAGTATCAAGTACAAAAAGCTGAGAAAGTTCTTTGTATCTGAAACTAAGAAGCTTGAATTAGAAAATTCTGAACTTAAAGAAAAAGTTTTAAAACTATCCAAAGATGTTGAGTCATCTTCTGGTTCAGAAGAATCTATTCCAAGCTTGAACCATATTCTTAAAGAATATGACTTGAGTTTCGGGAAATTCTTATCTAGAAGTATTGGCAGAAGTCATCTTGCTTCTATGATATATGTTGTTTTTGGAAACAAGAGAGTTGGCATTGGCTATGAGGGTGATACCCCATACAAACTTGAACCTGTAAATGATATGAAAATCACATACAAGCCATTGTATGATCAGTTCAAGTATGGCCACTCCCATGATATTAGGCTCACCTCACATGCCAAAAGCTTTCATGTTGCACACACTAAGAAGCATGTGACACAACCTAGAAAATATCATGTTGCTAAACCTAAGGAATATCATGTTGTACCTCTTGTTGTTTATCATGCTAAACCCAAGTTCAATCAGAACTTGAGGAAAACTAACAAGAAAGGACCCAAGAAGTTGTGGGTACCTAAGGAGAAGATTTGCAGATATCCTTGGCAGCAAAGAAGAAAAAGCAAAGCATGTCATGGTACCTGGACTCTGGGTGCTCGCGGTACATGACGGGAAGAAGGTCTATGTTCCAAGACTTGGTGCTTAAGTCCGCTGGAGAAGTTAAGTTTGGAGGAGATCAGAAGGGCAAGATAACTGGCTCTGGAACCATAAGTACTGGTAACTCTCCTTCCATATCTAATGTACTTCTTGTAGAAGGATTAGCGCATAACTTATTGTCCATAAGTCAATTAAGTGACAATGGTTATGACATAATCTTCAATCAAAAGTCTTGCAAGGCTGTAAGTCAGAAGGATGGCTCAATTCTATTTACAGGCAAGAGAAAGAACAACATTTACAAGATTGATCTTCAAGATCTTAGGAATCCGAAGGTAACTTGTCTTATGTCTGTTAGCAAAGAGCAATGGGTCTGGCACAGAAGATTAGGCCATGCTAGTTTGAGAATGATTTCTCTGATTAACAAACTAAATCTGGTCAGAGAACTCCCAAATCTGAAATATAAATCATATGCTCTTTGCGAAGCATGTCAGAAGGGAAAGTTCTCCAAACCTGCATTCAAGTCTAAGAATGTTGTTTCTTCCTCTAGGCCGCTAGAACTTCTTCACATTGATCTGTTTGGCCCAGTCAAAACAGCTTCTGTCAAAGGGAAGAAATATGGATTAGTCATCGTAGATGATTATAGCCGCTGGACATGGGTAAAGTTCTTGAAACACAAGGATGAGTCTCATTCAGTGTTCTTTGACTTCTGCACTCAGATTCAATCTGAGAAAGAGTGTAAAATCATAAAGGTCAGAAGTGATCATGGTGGCGAATTTGAGAACAGATTCTTTGAGGAGTTCTTCAAAGAAAATGGTATTTCCCATGATTTCTCTTGCCCTAGAACTCCACAGCAAAATGGAGTTGTAGAGCGAAAGAATAGGACTCTACAAGAAATGGCCAGAACCATGATCAACGAAACCAATATGGCTAGGCATTTCTGGGCAGAAGCAATAAATACTGCATGTTATATTCAGAATAGAATCTCTATAAGACCTATTCTTAATAAGACTCCTTATGAATTGTAGAAGAACAGAAAGCCCAACATTTCATATTTTCATCCTTTTGGATGTACTTGTTATATTCTGAACACTAAGGACCATCTGAGTAAGTTTGATTCTAAGGCACAGAAGTGTTTCCTTCTTGGATATTCTGAACGCTCAAAAGGCTACAGAGTATACAATACTGAAACATTGATTGTTGAAGAATCAATTAACATCAGATTTGATGATAAGCTTGGTCTTGAAAAGCCAAAGCAGTTTGAGAATTTTGCAGATATTGAAGTCTGTGACTCAGAAGCTAGAGAACCCAGAAGCAAAGGATCAGAAGATCAAGTTGCTGCTTCTTTAGAGAATCTCAGAATTTCTGAAGAACCAACTGTCAGAAGATCTTCTAGACTCACCTCTGCTTACTCAGAAGATGTCATTCTTGGAAAGAAAGAAGATCCTATCAGAACAAGATCTTTTCTAAAGGATGTCAGTAAGAACTTATGTTCAGAATGAGAAGATGAGAAGTTCTGATGTATGGATTAGTTCTGATATGAGTTTGTTTTATCTTCTTATAAGAAGTTCTCATGTTAATCAATTAGAAGTTCTGATTCTGTTATTACTAACGTTTCATTATCTAAGTTGATTCAGAAGTTCTTTTAAAGCAAAACAGCTGTCACCAGCTTTCCAGAAGTTGAGCACGTGTTCACTCTATTTGGACAGGCATGCGTGCAACTGATGAGACGCCGCCCTAGGTAACTGTGCAAATCATTTCAAATTTCACGTTATCCCACCTAACGTCATTCATCATTAAATGCATTTGATTCTTTTGATTCTATAACTGTTCATTCTCATAAATTCATTGCATTCTTTTTCAAATCCGCGTCTATATATACATCTCTCATCATAACATTTTCTCTTTTACGCATTCTTTCTCTCTCTTGTTTATGCACTTCTGCAACCTTTTTGCCCTATTTTCTTATCCTAAAAGAAAGAAACCCAGAAATCTCAGTAGTGTAAAAATGGCTGCTTCTTCATCGCACATTGGTGATTCTTCATCTCCTTCTCAACAACATCAACAAGAAGAAGAACAACTATTCTTTCAACCGGTCACGTGTTCGATTCCGATGGAAGATTTAGAAGTTATTTGTGAGTTGATGGTTGATTTTGATAACCTTGAAGAACATGAGTTTCATGTCAAAGATAATATGGTCTTTCAAGGATGGTCATCGTTGTTTCATGAATTCTGTGGACTAGTCTATCCTGACTTGGTAAAAGAGTTCTGGGCTTATGCTTTCGTCATTCCTAAAGCAATTGTATCTTTTGTTCATGGAAGATTCTTTGCTATCACTGAAGATACTCTGAGAATACTATTTAATTTGAAAGAGCCTGTTGGCGCTTATGAACTTTCTCGTAGAGCAAACTGGGCAGATGCTCTTACTGAACTATACCCAGATGTGACGAAGACCAAGGATGTTAGGGATTTGAAGGACATCTACAAAGTATGGACAAAGATTCTTCTAGGGTGTTTCTATCACAGGAAATCAACCCATTCTCCAAACTTTGTCAACAGAGACCAACAATACATCATGTATTGTATTGGTACTCAGAAGAAGGTTGATGCTCCTTACATCATTTTCAATCACATGTGGAATGCTGTAAGAGATTCTAGAGATCAGAACAGAACTAATAAAGGCAATGTTATTCCTTTTGGAAGAATCATTACCAATATTCTGGTTCAAACCAAGATGGTTGAAAAAATAGAATCTAATGGTGTCATCAAGGATCTTGTCACTGTCACTGGAAGCATCTTGAATGCTAACACCTTGAGAAAGATGAATCTTATTCAAGTTGTTGAAGATGCTCCTTAACCTATTCCTGGAATCAGAATCAGAAGAGGTCCTGTTCTAGCTGAGTTTGAAACGTTTTTCAATAAAGAACTTTCAGAAGTTGAGGTTAAGTATCGTAAGACTCTCAAGAAGGGTAGTGCTAATGATGCTCCTGCTGGAGTAAGTCGTCAGAAGCATTCTACTTCTAAGGCTGATGTATCAGAAGATGTTCCAGAAGTTGTCCCAGAAGTTGTTCATCAGAAGGAAAGAAGAACAAAGCGCAAGCATGGTCTTCCTTCTATCAATGAAGAAAAAGACAATCAAGAAGAAGCTGCTGCAGAAGTTGATGAAAACGTGGTTGTTGATGTTGAGAATATACAACAAGAAGATGCTGAGAAAAAGAAGAAAAAGAAGAAGTCAAAGAAAGAGAAGAAAGAAGATGTTGAGAAAAATGCAGAAAAGGAAGGTGAGAAGAAAAAGAAAAAGAAAAAGAAAAATGTTGTAGTTGAAAAGAGGTCAGAAGAAGAAAGGATTCAAGAAGAAGTGAATAAGGAAGAAGAAGAGAAGGAAGCTTCTAGAAAGAGAGAACTTGCTCTAGAGAAGTTAAAGGCTGTTTCTGAGAAGAAGAAGCGAAAGGATATGGAAGCTGTCTCTGAGAGGCCTCAGAACAAGAGCTCTTCAGGTATTCATGTTTCTGAACCTAACTTTGTTTCTGTTTTAAATTCAGAACCTGTACCAACAGAAGTTCCTCAACCTTCTCAACCAGAAAATCTACCACAAACAGCCCCCTTTGAACCACCTCAAATTACCAAACTTCTCACCCCTCCTTCTTCACCCATAGCCAACATTACCTCTGACCATCCCATTAATACACTCGTCCTTGATATTCAACCCCTTCAAACTCTCATTCCCCCTCATACAAATATACACACTTCTCAACCTCCACCTTACTCAAACTATGAACCAATCTCGTCCCCCACTCAAAATAACCCTACCATATCAGAATCTCCAAATTCTGATTCATTAGAAAAATTGTTTCGTGACTTCAACTTCACTCCAAAACCCCGTCCTGAACCTGAGCTTGTGGTGTTAGACGCTGTGTCAGAAGAAGTAGAATCTCATCTATCTCTTGATAGAGAACCTCAACCCTACTTCTTTCTGAACCCAGATTCTACTGTCACCAAACTCAAATCCCGCCGGGAATTTTCTATTGGTGTACATTTTGAATTATTAAATCTGAAAATGGAGATAGGTTTAGAGACATTGAAGGCAGCACATCATGCCAGGACGGATGATGTTTGTAATACGGTGAACTGACTTTATCGAAATGTCGCGGTTAAGCATGAGTCGCCACCGACTTTTATTTTATCGAAACATCAGAAAGGCTAAAAGAACAGGAAAAACCTTTTAAATAAAAACTGAGTCCGGTGGGTAATTATGCAAAGGGAAGGTGTAAGGCACCCCTTGCATCCATGGTTTTCCATGGGCTCTTAATTGCTTTGCTCTTTAGTTTTGAAGCCAAAAGTTTTAGAAAGGTAGAAGAAGAAGAAATAAGGACTTTAGCTCGTAAATGAGCGTAGCCTTTTTGAAGGTTTATGAAAAAGTGTAAGAAAAAGATTTAAGCCAGAGCAAGGCAATTAGGGGGAAATTACCTGGTTAGATGAAAAATGTTCTTTTAGCCTTTCAGGGCTATCCATACCATAGGAGGGTAGGGAAGTCCTTTTATTTAGAGGTTAAAGGGTCGTCGAATCATCGTTCGCCACAAGACTGTCCCTAGCCATAGAGAAGACATGTAGTCTAAGGGAAAGATCAGAATAACCTTTTTTCGTTTAGGCAACCAGAGGATACCTCAGCACTTCGTAGGCAACTTCGAAGGGACGAGGTCATATTTTGGCGAATCGGAGGCAGCATCATTAGGGACTTATGACCTTGAGAATGAACTGAGGGCAACATTGCTGAGGTATCCTCGTATTCGAGGGACAAGGCTATTCTGCCAAAAAACACAAGGCAACAGGCAACAGGCAACAGGCAACAAGCAACAAGAGGGGTACCATAAAAGGTGTGTGGGTGCAACAATCATGTGATCAGATTCGATTATATTATCTTGTAAGATTAATGATTCTAATTCAATTCAAAGTTATCACTCCCTAGAATTACTAACCACGCAATAATATGGGGAAAGGGAAAAAGAAACCAGCGGATCTGACTCAAGTAATAATTAAAGGCAAAGAAATAAACGAGGTTAAGTTTTAGGGTTACCGACTATTGAGCTTTGGCGGTTGGCTAACTCTGAAAAATTGGGAAAAGAGAAAACAAAAATAAAGGAGTGAGTGTATTATCAATTCGTTGACAGATAACGTTAACCCTAATTTAATAAAAAAAAGGCAAAAGGAAATTAAACAAAAAAATAAATATGAAAAGGACTTAGCTTTTGATCTGATATGGTTCGTAGTCGGGGGTAGCCTCGGGGTTAACCCTGAAAAATTGGCAAAGCAAAGGCAGACAGAAAAAAAAAGAAGTGGGTGTAGGCGGAGTTCATTATATTTGAAGGCAAACCCTAATTTTAAATAAAATAACAAATATTTAAATAAGGGTTAAATCGGAACTTAGCTTCGTAATAGGTGTGGCGCACAGTCGGGGGAAACCCTGTTGCTAACCCTGAAAAACACACAAAGAAACATTTTTTCAGTGTATGGCTAATTCTCGCAAACCCTGATTCGGGCGTAAATTAAATAAATGATCGATTTAATTAATTATTGGTTTCTCAACCTAATTAATTAAATCGATAGAAAAATAATTTTAATCAGAAAAAAAAAAGGCATTCCCATAATTTCTGTTAATTAAAACAAATTAAATATGATTTTATAAAGGAATTTAAATAAATAAAACTAATTTAATAATTAAAATAAATAAAATAAATATTATTATGTTATTTGTAAAAAAAAAAAAGAATTTTAATAAAAACTAGTTTATTAAAAGAAAATATATATAAAAAGAAAAGAAACAAATTTATATATATAAATAAAACAAAAAATATAAGTTGTGTAATTAAAAATAAAAAAAAAAAGAAAAACTTAACTTCTGATCGTGTACAGCGCGCGCGTGTGATCCATGGTGATCCTGCATGTTTATGAACGTTGGATGAAGAGATGATGAGATCGGACGGCTGATTGGCAGGGAGCGCTTCGTACTCGTGAGCCTGCATCACACCGGATCTTTCTGTCCTCCATTGTGGGACGCGCGCGCAGATTTTTTGAATCTGGCCAATGGTTGTTTGCCACGCCATCGTCTTCCTCATGGGAGAAACTGAAACATGCTTTTTACAGCGCTTTCTCTAGGAAAGCTGTAAAAAGCCTTCACCTTCTATACCTGCGAAATCATAGAACACACAAAACGCAAAAGAAATTTGTCGTGAATATGCGAATGCGATCGTCCAGTGTCACTGAACTTGAATATGGCCTTAGTTTTGTCTAATTTTGGCTAAATCAAAAAGCCCTAATTTGAAGCTTCAAAATCCATCAATGGCGGATCCACTTTCCTGCGTTCAAGCTTCACCAAACTTTCCAGAATTCTTATATATACTCATACAAACATAAATATGCAATTGAATTCTACTGATGATGCTTGTATGATGCAAATCAACGAAAAATACAGAATGACAAACCGAGGGGTGTACGTGATGATTCCGAGCATTCTTCTTGCGTGTGAGGATTGGAATCGATTCAGTGATGTCCAGGGAACGTCTTGGAGGCCTTGGATTGGATTGAATTTGTCCCAAACTCCAAAACCGAATCTCACTTTTCTTGAAATTTTTGCACACGAATTAGGGTTCTTGGAGGCCAAATTTTTGTGAAACCTTGCATCTGGATTTGTTGTATACTTGTAGGAGACTGAAATTAGGTCAAAGCTTGGATCAAATCTCAACTAAATCATGAGATTGAATCTTGAGAAATTTGATTTATGGAACTTTCTAAATTTGTCCAAAATTGAATCTATCTCTTCCAATTTTAATGTGCACGAAATTATATTGATATTGAGATATTATTGGTGATTGAATTTGATTGGAATGGAGTCTTTAAGCCAATATTTGATTTTTTATGATTTATATCAATTAATTATCTTTTTTAAATGATAAAAAATTCATATAAAATTACATAAAAATCAAAAATTCGTGGGAATTGAGTTTGGGGCCTTGGATAACTTGAAGATCAAGTTTGGGCCATAAAAAGTTGGGCTCCTTTGCAAAAAATTTCAATTTGAACCATTTTTCTTCACATTTTCCTTCTTAAATTTGTCACACTTTGACAAGGCCTATCTCCCTCAATTTTTGAGGTATAGAGGAGTTCTAGGACTTTTTAGAAACCTTGAAGAGTCCTCTAACCAGTGTTTTTGGTATCATATCAAAATAACTTTACATGCTCCTTGTGTGTTCTTTTGAAAAAAATGACTTTTGAAAAGGACCTATAATGTTTTGATCCATATCTCTCAAATGAAGCATTTTTAGACTTGGCATGTGAGAGATAAATTTGTAGAGAATTCAATTTCCTTCAAAATGAGCTTTGGATGGAATATTTATGATGTTCCATGTATGAGTTATGGCTGGTCAAAGTTCAGTTGACTTTCTCCTATGAAAACCCTAATTTAGAAACTTTTGGAATTGTTGATTTCTGATCTTTCCTTGATGAACCATGATCAATTCTTGATCAAATGGTAAATGATAGGGGTGTTCATGGGTTGGATAAACCCAATAAATCCAGTAAAACCCACCCAAACCGATCCAAAAAAGTGGGTTGGGTCGGGTTATTGGGTGAATACGCTTTTCAAAAATGAAAACCCATTCAAAATAATTGGGTTATGGGTAAACCCACACCCAACCCACAAAACCCATGGGTTATTGAGTGACTATATTTTTTCTCTTTTTTTATAATTTGACAAGTGATGACTTTGATGTTTTTAATTTTGCTTGCTTCAATTTCAACTTTTTGAACATCTTTTATTTAGTAAGTAATGATTTTTACTTATTTAGGATGCCACATTTTGATTATTTTGATGCTAATTCTAATAAATTGCAAGTATTTTATGTAATTCTAAGTTTTACTGTAATGTAACTTTGGTTCTTACAAATATATGTTTATAATAAATTTCACTATACATTTTGACATTTGATATTTAAAAAAATAGCAGTAATATGTTAAACTATTTATTAAGAAAAAATGTAACATATCATTAATAATTATATAAGGAAAAATAATATTGGGTAACCCATTACCCAACCCAATCCAACCCACAAATTTGTGGGTTTATCCAAACCAACCCAATGATATTGTGGGTGGTTATTTTTCCTCACCCAAACCAGTGTACCATATACGGGTTGGGTTATGTTTTTGGCTAAATTCAACCCAAACCGACCCATGAACACCCCTAGTAAATGATACTTTAATATGAGGATGTTGACCAAAAATCAGGAGTTTTGACTGTACTTTGACCACGGTTGACTTTTAGGTCAACCCAGTCGACTGTTGACTTTCTGAACAATTGAGTGATCAATCTTTTGAATTGAGACCTGAAATTTGTCATGGAAGTAGTGTGGGGTATCATAGACCATATGGGATGCCTTGGAGCCTTTGGTTCATTGATTTTCTCTCAGAACAACAAAACCCTAATTCTTTGAGTCTTATTTAGGAGAGGGTGTCTTTGAGCTTTGTACCTTGATTTGAATTTGAATAGGAGAAATAGTTGGGCAAATTTTGGGGTATGACAATGTTGAATTGAGAAATCTCTGGAGGATTTTCAGAAGAAAGATGAACTCTGAGTTTTTGAATCTTCAGAAGGCGTGTGTAGCAGAAGCTCCAGGTCATCTTGGATTTCTAAGATCCTATGAAGAATTCTGGGTCAGTCATCTCAAGGGCAGATATTGTCTTGAAGAAAAAGCTTTTCTTGATGAGCTTGCAGAAGATGTGTCTGACCAAGCGCTTTGTCTTGCCATGGTCGTGTGGAGGCCTCCATATTCTGTTCTGACTAGAGACTTTCAGTGGCTATTCAACTGGCTGAGGGAGAATCCTTCTAAGAAGGCACCAAACATGGTTATTCCTGAGGTTGAATATCCATCAGAAGTTGCTTCTCCTACACCTCCAAGGAATCTGGCTGCTATTCTTCAGGCTCTTGAGAATGAAGATTCTGATCTTCCTGTTCCAGATTATGCTGAAGATGCTTCTATGTCAGAAGCTGATGCTGAGAAGCAAAGTGCTGAGAATCATCCTGCTGAGAAACTTCCTGTTCAGGAAAATCAAGATGATGTTCTCATGATAGATTCTACTGTTGAGCATGCTGTTCCTCTGAACGATAGTTGTGAAGCTTCTTCTGCTGGACCTTCTGTTCTGGTGAACGTTGTGAAAGCTCTTCAACAGAATCAAGCTGATATTGCTTCTCGTTTGGATAAGCATGAGGAAACGCATGAGGAATTCAGAACCTTCATGAAGAAGCAGACTGAAAGCACTTCTGAGATTCAAGACCTTCTGGCCAAGATAGTTTCTAAGCTAGGCTAGTCGTAGTCCTTTGGTCTTAGTTGTTTCTTGTTTCTTGCATCTGTTTCTTGCATCTCCTTCTGTATCTTCTGATATTTTGTTGAATCAATGAAATATTATCTTCTTCTCTCATTTTGTTTGTTTTTCATCTGAATCTTTTGATTGCTTTTTGATGTTATGACAAAAAGGGGGAGAAAACGTGATAATTGATTTGATTTATTATATCAGTTGCTGGGAGTAAGTCTCAACATTCCTAACAATATTTGCAAGTTCTATGTCTTTGATATTTTTGCAGGATTGAAGATATTCTGAAAAAGCTCAACATGAGAAGCAAATACATGGGGAAATGCAATTCTATAAAGAAGCATGTTCTTGGATTTGAAGCAAGCTTAGTGCTGTGAAGCTTCAAGATCAGAAGCAAGAAGGAAGAATGTTCTGATATTCTCGTGGCAGAATATGCTCTAACACATTCTTATCCCTTATTTGTTCTGATATACATTCTGTTTAAGAACTTACCAGAGTTTTTGCTCTGATACATGTTCCTTCTTAAAAGAATGTTCTGACTCATTCATGCTCTGACTTTTGTCGTCTAGTTTGTTCTGAAACATTTCAGGATGTAAAGATGCTCTGATGATGCTCTAGTACATTCAAGAATGTTCTGATACAATAAAGCATGCAATGATTCAAGAAGAAATTCAAAGCTCTGAAGCTGTCCTATGGAAGCAAGAAGCAGAAGCTCTGAATGTTCTGAAGTTCTAGGCAAATGTGAACGTCTCGACTGAAATGGAAAATACTCAGGGAAGTCTTTTATTTATAAATTCTTCCAGTATTTATTTCAGGGGGAAATTGTTAATCTCAGGGGAGACATATTCACACACTTGTTTATATGCTTATGCTATAACTGTATAATTGCCTTTAGTCATCTGATATTCTGATTGCAAATTCATATCAATTATATATGTTTTTGTCATCATCAAAAAGGGGGAGATTGTTAGAACAAGATTTGTTCTGATCAATATTCTTAGTTTTGATGATAACAATGTATATGAATTTTGTATAAGACAATGTGGTACTCTAATCCTATGCATTTTCCATTTCAGGAAATATATGAAGAGTATGCACAATTCAGCGCTAAGAAGCACTGACTCAGAAGGTTCAGTATGCAACATCAGAACATGCTCTCGCAAGACATCAGAAGATGGTCAAGCAGAATCAGAACATGGTCTATTGAAGCATCAGAAGAACTTGAGATCAGAAGCAGAAGCACTGAAGTTCTTATGGTATCACGCTAGAAGCACTTCAAAGTCAGAAGACAAGAAGATGCTCTGCACCAAGCTGTTTGACTCTGATTAGTTCAAACGTTGTATCTACAAAGATCAGATCAGAAGCAAGTACAAGATGGCAGACTAAGCTGACTGACAAAAGGAACGTTAGAAGCTATTAAAGGCAAAGTCAGTAAAAGCAGGAAAAGCAAGGCTCGAGGTAGTTGACAAAAGAGTGAAACATTAAATGCAATGTTGTACGGATCACGCAACGCATTAAATGCTCCCAACGGCCATCTTCTCAAAACGCCTATAAATAGTGAAGTTCTGATCAGAAGCAAGGTTACCGATTTACAAACAACTTTTCAATCTTGCTGAAACGCTGCTGAATCAAAAGCTATCAAACTTCATCTTCAACCTCACATTACTTTTGTAATATCTTAGTGAGATTAAGCTTATAACTTAAGAGAAATATCACAGTTGTGATTATAGCTTATTAAGAAGCATTGTAACACTCTTGTAAGAATTTGTTTACATTCATTTGTAAAGGTACTAGAGAAGATCAAGTTGTGATCGGATTCTCTAGATCAAGTGGTGAAAAGTGGCTTAAAAATAAATAAAAAATAAAACGGTAGGTGCTAGGATTCGAACTCATGACCAAGTGCCGCTTTTTACCACGGTTGGAAGTTCTAACTATGGTAAAAAATGTGCTTAAAAATAAAAATAAAAGAAAACCACATAATTGAATATATTCTACTACGGTGGATCCTTTGGTAGCGGTAAAGTAAAACTCAGTGGCGTTACGAAAGGTACTTTTTGTAGTAGTGATTTTTTAATACCTTCGAATGTTTCAAAACACTACATATATAACAATAATACTGAATAATAAACTAAAAGACCCAAATGTTAAGAAAAATTCCACTAAATAATATTATAAAATAATTAGTGCGTTGCCTGGGTAAAGACACTAGAATAATTCTAAACAGCTCAAATTTTTTATTTTTATATATTATTCAAAGACTAGAATACATCAAATCAGGATTATCATTTGCTTAAACTTATAGCACACAATTTTCTTTTAAGACATGACATATTCTTATTTTTATTCAATCATTATACTTGGTAGCACTTGGCCTGGGTTCAAACTCATCATTCACGTTCACCTTCATAGTTTTATAACCCTCGTCACCATCATATTTTGTAGCACTTGGTCTTGGTTCAAACTCATTATTCATAGGTAATTTTATATTTTTATAACCATCATCTCCGTCATATCTTGTAACACTTGGTATGGGCTCAAACTCACCGTTCACCTGCAATTTTATATTCTTATAACCCTCATCTCCATCATACTTTGTAGCACTTGGCCTAGGTTCAAACTCATCATTCACGTTCACCTTCATAGTTTTATAACCCTCGTCACCATCATATTTTGTAGCACTTGGTCTTGGTTCAAACTCATCATTCACGGGTAATTTCATACTTTTATAACCATCATTTCCGTCATATCTTGTAACACTTGGTATGGGCTCAAACTCACCATTCACCGGTAGTTTCGTATTCTTATAACTACCATCATACTTTGTAACACTTGGTATTGGCTCAAACTCACCATTCACCGGTAGTTTCATATTTTTGTAGCTCTCATCACCATCATACTTTGTTACACTTGGTATAGGTTCAAATTCACTGTTTACCGATAGTTTCATATTTTTATAACTCTCATCACCATCATACTTTGTAACACTTGGTATAGGCTCAAACTCACCATTTACCGGTAATTTTATATTCTTATAACCCTCATCACCATCATACTTTGTAACACTTGGAATGGGTTTAAACTCACCGTTCACCGATGGTTTCATATTCTTATAACCCTCGTCACCATCATATTTTGTAACACTTGGTATGGGTTCAAACTCACCGTTCACCGATAGTTTCATATTTTTATATCCTCCGTTACCATCATACTTTGTAGCACTTGGTCTCGGTTCAAATTCTCCGGTGACCACTTTTTTTTCTTTGACATCTAATGTGTTTGTTACGAGATGCTGATCACATTTACCTTTGACAAGTTGTTCTTGCACCTTGGAGTTCTTTAAAGGCTCGGTCTCAGATTTGAGTTGAAGAAGCCCTTTAATTCCTTCTGGCATCTCTTCATCTTTCATAACAGTTTGCCAATATTCTTTTAGATCTTTTCTTGATTCTGTAGTAACAACAAACTTCTCCCAAATACAAAGAGAATAATAAAATAAAAAAAAGATGGTCAGTATACTGCATAATAAGCTATAGTATAATTTATATATAAACTATAGTCATTTACATGTTTTAAGTCTTCAAATTCGATAGATCAAAATATAGTTTGGTTTGAGTTTGATATTATGAATCAATGAAGAATTTGACCTATGAATTTTTTTTTCATTCTTCAGTAACCAATGTTCTAATACTTGAAATAAAATGTGTTAAGAAGCTAATAAGAAAATATAAATAGTAGTAAAAACTAAAAGGGAGACACACCAAGAAAAGGAAGAGGAAAGGAAGCAAAGCAAGAGCAGGTTTCATTCTCTAAGTAAAATGAATCTGTATTGATTTATGAGATGGTGTTTCAAAGTTCACTACTTCCTATTTATAGCCCGTGACAGACCAAATATATTTTATATACATAAAAATGTAACTTAAAAAATAAATAAAATATGTGATGTAATAAAGGGTGGATTCAAAGTCTTATACTATTTGAATATGGTTTAGATCGAGTTAAATATGGTTTGGGGATCCGTCATATGAAAGAATTGAACATGTTTTTATTAGAAAAATGATGGTGAAGAATTAGGTGAATCAAATGATACTCTAGTTTAGATTATTTGACCTGTTTGTTTTACTTTTATACAAATGAATTTTTCTTTTAAAAATACAAAAGTGAATTTTATAAAATTATTTTTTATAATATTATAAAAAAAATTATAATTATATTTTTTAAATTAAAAGACTAATTTTAACACTCAATAATATAAAGATATATTATTAAAGATCAAAATAAAGCCGAAATCGCAAAATTTTAAAAAGTTGTATCCCAAAAATAATTTTTATGAAAAATAATTTAAAATAATTTTAAAATTAAATGATTTTTAAAATTTTAGTATAAAAAAATTCAACCGCTCCTATTAAAATCATCGCTAAAATCGTCACTAATTCAATCGTTAAATAGTAAATTGTTGCTAATAACTGTCACTAATTCAGTCACTAAATTGTAAAAATCGTTGCTAAATTGCAGTATGAAATAAAAGTAAAAATTTTTAACTTTAAATTTAACGAAGTTTTTTTAAAAAATAAAAAATAAAAATACAAATTTTAAATATATTTAACTCAGGTTACATAAATAATTGATAAAATTAAAATTTTATCTTCATGGTGGCTTCAAACAAGGAACTCTAACTTTAAGTTTAAATTGGACCTTTAGGGATAAATCCTTTGAGATATACTCTTTTGACATAGTATTCCAACCTTAATTTTTGTTTTTAGTTTTGTTGATTTCCTTAGTTTGAATTTCGAGGGTGTGTCTTCTTAAACAATGTTGTAATATGGTTGATGCTGCATTCATTGTACTAGTGTAGCTCTTATTCAATATACTTCTTATCTTTAAAAAAAAAAAATTTAGGTTATGTTTGGGAGTTTGGAGGGGAGGAGAGGGGAAAATTTTTGAAAACGAAATTTTAAAATAATAGAGAAAAATATTTGATATTTTTTAAAATATGATTTTGTTTAGAATGATAAAAGAGTCATTATCATTGCTAAATTTTTAATTTTCAAAATATTATAACAACCTAAAAGATATTTGAAAAATTTATGTAGGCCCTTCAATACCCTCCAAAACTCTCTTTTAATATAATTTTTGAGTTCCCTTATTTTATGCGATTTTTGGTGTTATGAATAAACTCAAACCCTCCAAAACTCTCCTACCCAAAATCTTTTTATCTTTTCCACTCGATTCTTCCTATTTTCCAAAACCATTCCCTCCATTCCCCTCCAAATCTCAAACATAGCCTAAATGGTGTTTGATTAAACATATTATTTTGAAGTCAATTGTTTATGATGCAAATCAATAAAATTAAATACAATTCTACAATATTATTGAATATGCCAAGTTATAAAATACAAATCAATATTATATTAGAATATACTACCATTAAAAAAGTTACACACACAATTCCAAAAAGATAATTTAATCATAAACAAACATTGTTTAAAAAATATTAAAAACAATAAGACAAAAAGCAATAATCGAATAAATCCAGTATGACAAAATATTCATACTAATTAAGGAATATTATAATGTTGTACAATAACCCTTGCCATAGAGGGCAATAATTAAGGAATATCATATTACTACACTAGTACACAGCACAATCAAATTAGAGGTAGTGTCTGTTTTTGTCCATAGATGACAAATATTATTAAAACTTATCTATATATTATAAGTCCGGACTTGGATCCACTCCTTCATTTTTCTCTCATTCCCTCTCCATTCTCTCTATCTCTCTCTTAATCTCACTCTCACTCATCAACAGGGCGGATTTATAGCCCAGCCAGCCCGGGCACGCGTCCGGGCTCAACCCCTCCTTTCGTTGTATACTCCTCCACCTAATAGTCGATTTTTAGACAATACCAGGGGCAAAATTAATAATTTTTAGACAAAATATAGGGCAAAATTAGTAAAAACAGGGGGCAAAATTTTTAGACAAAATCAATGACAAATTTTTTAGACAAAATTAAGGGCAAAATTAGTAGAAACAGAGTATAAAATTAGTAAAAATAAAGTGTAAAATTTTTGCCCAGGCTCCCTAAAATTTCTGGCTCCGCCACTGCTCATCAATAAAAAACAAAATTTAATCAAGAGAGAGAATGCAATTAAGAGAGAGATAGAGAGGATGGAGAGGGAAGGAGAGAAAAATGAAGGAGAGGATCCAAAGTGTATAATACCTACTGACATCATAGTAAAGTAATAGTAATAGTTTCTTTTAAATATGGATATCACTTCGTAAATTGAGATTCAAACTTTGGTTATGTATAGACTACTTGTTTTAACTTTAAAATAATAATTTGTTTATTATTTTGAAAATGATTTTTATTAAAACATTTTTAAATTTATTTGTCATAAATATAAAATTAATTTTGACATCCTATTACTTAAATATATATTATTAAATATTAAAACATAGTCAAAGTTATAATTTTAAAAAAAAAATATTTTAAAAATGATTTTTATAAAAAATTATTCGAAATAGTTTCAAGTGATTTTTTTAAAAAAAAATTTATATTAAAAAAAATTATTAAAAATATATAATATTTCGATTAACAATTTAAGAATAATTATTGAAACTAATTTTTATTTGAAACTTTATAAAAAAAATTTCTTTGTAAAAAAAATGTTACACAATAAACTTCTTTTTTAAAAAGAGTCGAAACAAAGAGGCCTTATATTGCGGCACTCTAATACATTTTTTAGAACTAGCCATTGTTTATATTTTAAGTTTTTTTTATAGATTCTCTTCATTATATGCACTAGGATCTTATATTTTTAGTTTTTTTATGAGTCAAATTAATTGATTTAATCGATTAACTCTACTTGATAATCGACTAAAATATTTTAAAAATGACAACCCTACTATATAAAAGGAAACTCGCAAATGATTATAGGAATTAATTAATTAAATTTTTTTTTAATCAATTAGAAGGTCATTCACGTTGCTCTAATTTATTAGAGTAGGTCCTTAATAGGTTAGACAGTGTGTAAGATTAGAGATCACTTATTAATCAATTTTATAGAATCCTTAATAGGTTCTCAAGAAGTTTTATGAAACTAGAGAGGATATGTGTGTGTGTGATTGCCTCAGTACTTCAAGACTTACTCTTGACCTTTTACAATTGAAATGATCACTCTAAGCCTTTAACCATGGAACCAAGAGAGTTTTCACACATTCTATCTTTCAAACTTCAAGATCATCATATGTGTGATTCAACAAATTGATTAGAAATTCAACTGGATCCTTGAATTGTATGACTAATGAGACTTGAGATATCTTCTTGATCACGTGTCATCATCAGGAGCTTACTTAACTATTGATATTAACTCCCCTGTTAAAAAAAATAACCTACATCTAAAAGTCGTTTGACTTACGGAGTTGTCATCTCTAAGAGCTACTTGACATTTGTAAGCAGTTGTCATCATCAAAACCAACTGACAGTTATACTTGCAAGCACATAGATTCATAAATCGACCAAATAGTTGGTGTACTTATTTTTTAGAGGAAAAATGTGGTTTGAATCCTAAAATTTTCAGCGGAACTTTAACACACACACACACAAACACTTACCTAAATATTGAATCTTGCCTTTTCCAAAATATGATCATGTGTAAAGAACCAAATGACTTTTATCTAATGATCTATAATCAAGTTGTAGAACACATTGTGCTACCAATTAGAGAAAATACAAGCGTCCATAATTTGGAAAAATGAATTTATCCCATTGAAACACAGGTTGAGTCACCTACACCTCCAAGTACACCTACATGTCCGGATATGCCCACACCGGAATATCATCCAGCCTCTATTTTAGATAATGCCTTTGTTTTTTCTGCAGTAGGCCCGAATAATCACCAGGGCATGGATGCCGATCTTAACTATAATATCCTCCGACGCCAGATTACAATAATACACCTTGAACTCTGTGTGTTTGCTCACAAAATGGTAGAGCAAATACACCGCCTAAGAGAGGATTTTCGTGCATGTATGATGTGCATGGGTATAGACTCATCCAACCCCCCTAGGCATTGCTCATAACTAAAGTATTTCATTCCCTTACGGGCACTTATTGATGAAACATTGGGGATAATGTTCAGCTTAAGTGTGGGGTGGAATATAACTTTCACCGTTCCCGTTAGTCTAGATTTAGTTTTAGTTTTACCATTTTTTCTTCATTTTTTCTCACTAAGTCCAATCATTTTTAAATTTTAGTTTTGTTCCATTTTTTCTTCATTTATTTCACTAAGTTCAATCATTTTTCAATCTTAGTTTAGTTTTTAACTAACTTAGTTTGACTATTTTCCATCACTTAAATTTTAATTTTGATTTTCAAGTTTAATTTTTGGTCAAGTCGCAAAACTTTGGTTCAAATTACAAATCATTGCCTTAAAATCACACTACAACCATTAAAAATATATCCAGACCCTTAAATCTCCTTTAAAACGCACCTTTAAAGTCGATGGCGTTTGCCACCTTCTTATGGCACCTGTCATGAGCTCTAAAAGTTAAAAAAATGCTTATTTAGGTCGATAGCATTCGCCATAGACCCATGGTGTCCGCAATGAACGTTGAAAACGCACTAACTGCTAAATATGATAGTTTTTTCACGCGTTTTAATTCACCTGTCACCCAAAAATCATTATCTCTTTACTTTACCCACTCATTATCACTCCATTATTCACCCAAACTTTCAAACTCCCAAACCTCCATCTTTCAAACCTCTATTAACCTCCATTAAAACACCTATTACCCTCATCTATATATACCCAAACACTAAACCCACAACCTCCACAATTCTCCATCCATCACCTTCACCCACAAAAACATATCTCTTTCAAACCACCCCCATTTCCAATTCTTCTACAATGCCTCCAAGAGAAAAAAGAAAAAGAGAAAAGGTAACTATATGGGAATTGAGTTCAAAAACGGGGAGGTTGGTGCGAGGAAAAAAAAGCGGTACAAAATGTTATTTAAGCGAAAAGTCAGTCTGAAAAGGTATACCGATGAACCTTGTTTGCGTAGACTAGTATTGTTTGATAGTGTCAATTGGATGCTAGATAGGTTAGGCTGGAATTATTTTGCTGCACAAGAGCCCACCTATGTGAGGCTCACACTTGAACTCTTGAGTTCTTTTGAGTACACAACAAAAATAGCAAGCGAAAGCACCGTAGGTTCGGTTAGTTTGAGGATGTTTCACAAAGAATATTAGTTTAACTAGAACCATATAGCCGACTTATTGCATTTCCCTCACGGTGAAAGACTATGGCCATATAATTTCGGCCGATTTTGGGAATAGCTGACAAGTGTATTCACAAATGATTGGGATGGAAATAATGCATCCTTGATTCATTACCCAACAATCATATACTTTCGTGCCATATTAGCTCATACCATATTTTCCTAGGAAAACAATGGAAAGGTTAACTCAAAGGAGTTATTTTATATTTACAGTGTGTTTGAGTCAGTGCGAGTTAACTCGACCCCTTTGCTTGCTCATAAGTAAAAAATGTGCATTGCTAAAGGTGGGGATATTTCTATTGGAGGTTTGATTACCTCCCTTAATCGGGCCATGGGCCTAAATGTAGAGTTTACAACTCTTGAGCCTCTACTCGCAACCTCCTTAGACATTACAGCCTTTAACCACATGCGCGTGATTAAAACAAGGCCAAATGGGAAGTTCTTTTTAATGGTTATGAATAAAGAGGTATAAAGTATTGTTTTACCTTGCTCATAATGCACAAATATGGAAATAGAGACAACCGACTTTATGATTTGAATGATGGCACTGAAGCCGACGCAGTGCCCATGGACATTCCTGAAAATACTAATGTAGGGGGTGGCACCAAGGATGAATATGATCAAAGAGAGCAAGGCTATCCTATCCATGACCCACCCCCACAACATTCCCTCCATGGTCATGTTTCCCCTGCACACACTGTAATACGATGGGAGAACTGACTTTTTTAAATGTTGCGGATAGCAAGAGTCGCCACCGGCTTTTATTTTATCAAATATATAGAAAGGCTAAAAGAACAGGAAAAGACCTTTTAAAAGATTTTGAGTTCGCGGGTAGGTTATACAAAGGGAAGGTGTAAGCACCCTTTGTATCCATGGTTATCCATGGCCTCTTAATTGCTTAGCTCACTTTTATTTTGAAAATGTTTGAAGTGTAGTGTGTGAATAGTAAATGTTTGAATAAGAACTTTAGCTTGTAAATAAGCGTAGTCTTTTTGAAAAGATTCTTTGAAAAGAAGTGGGAAAAGATTTTAAATTTTGAAAAGAGCAAGCAATCAGGAGCACCTGCCCTAAGTTAGAAAAAATGTTCTTTTAGCTTTTCAGTTTGAGAGGGCTATATATACCATAGGAGGGCAGGTAGTCCTTTCATTGGATTTAAAAAGGGTCATCGGAGTTATCGTTCGCCATAAGACTGTCCCTACCATATAGAGGGTAGGTAGTATTTAGGGAAGGATATAATAGTCATTTTAGGCAACAGGCGAGGATACCTTAGCAATGAGACAATCATCTTATTTCTGAGGCAACATCAAGGGACAAGATCATTTGATGATGAACTGAGAGTAACATGTGTTTTGCTTAGGTATCCTCGGAATCGAGGGACTTGACTATTTTCACAAATTAAGGCAACAAGCAACAGGCAACAGGCAACAGGCAACAAGAAGGGTTACCCTAAAGGTGTGTGGATGCACAATCTAGTGATTAAATTCAATTATTTATCTTGTAATTAGTGATTCTAATTTAATTTAAGGCTTGCACTCCCTAGGATTACTAACCACAACAGCTAATATTATGCAGAAAAAATAAAGGCAGAAATTAAAAGTTCCTACGCTATTACGATAAACACCTGTAGGGCAGAAAAATAAAGGCAAGAAAGAAAAGGTCCTAATTACTATTACAAAAAAAAACCTTGCAACCTATACATAGTTTCTAGAATTTAAATGGCGGAAAAAATAAGGCAAATAATTTAAATAAATAAAAAAGTGAAATTTAAATAAAATTAAAATCAAAGGCATGCGACAATCAAGGGAGTATGAGGTGAGAAGAGAATCGCGCTTAAAGAAATTCAATGTTTGATTACAAAAGGGTAAACCTAAACCTTTGAAGGTTAAAAAACCTAATGGATAAACCTAAGCCTACAGTTAATGGGCAACATCTACCTAAAAATTTTCTATGGTTATCTATGAGTTTTGATTAAGGCTAAACCTAAGATTAATATAACCCAAAATTAAATCTAAATTATCAAGTTATTTAACTTAAAATTAACCTAAAAATAGTTAGCCTAAAATTAATCTCTAAGTTAATTTATTTAAATTAATTATCTAATTATTTAACTCAATTTAAATTCTAATTATTAATTAGCCTATAATTAATTACTAACTATCTAATTATTAATTGTTGATGGAAAGTTAATAATAATAAAAAAACTTTGATAACAAAAACAACAAAAAACTTTAAAGGAAAGAGATAAAAAAACTGGAAAATAAAACAAAGATAGAGGAAAGACAAATCTAGCGCTAATGATTCTGTGAGACAAGTTCTTGATGGAACACCACGGGCAAGCGCTTCCAAGGCGTCTGATCACATTCTCGTGAGATCTGATGGATGCTGGTGGAGGGGTGTATCGTGGGCGTGTGAGGGTCTATGCACTGAATCTTTCCACGTGCTATGAGCTTTGATGAGGGTGTGAATGTGTTCATGCGACCTTCAGGAATGTGATTGAACCCTTAGCTTTGACTGAAACTTATTAGAGAAATCTTTATCTCGTGCCCTAGTTTTGAAGGGTTCTTGAATTTGAAACCCTAGCCTCTTCTTGGATATTCTTGCTTTTTTAAAAACCCTAATGGCTTACCTCTCTCTCCTCTTTTTCGTCCCCTTTTTTATGCTGGGTGAATTGAGTTTATATAGAGGGATGTATTAGGTCAATATAATTAGAAAGAATCAAAGAGATTGGATCAAAAAAATTTTGATTTGGAGGAGAAGATATTTGATTGAAACTTGCTATTTTTGTTTCAAATCCCCCTTCCAATCATGCTTCAATCATTTTCACAAAATTCCTCATCAAATATTTGATATTTGGATACTTGATATGATTAGAAAACCAATCTTCTTGATTAAATCTAATTATTTCATATTTTACTTAATTTATTTTATATTTAAATGAATAAAATTCAAATAAATAAAATAAATGTCATAAAAAATAAAATAATAGATTTATAAGTCTTGATATTATCCATGGATATGTTTGAGATCCAAAAATTAGGCCCAATAGTCCAAAACATCAAAATTCACCACTTTCCCTTTTATGTATTTTCTCAAAATTGCCCAACTTGTGCAAGCCATAACTCATTCAATATTGATCATATGGAAATGTTCTAGGACTTTTTGGAAAGCTTAAGATGTCCTCTAAAAGCCACTTTGGAATTTTTTGGCATTAGGAGATTTTATCTTGACGATATGGCCCTTGACAAAAAACAGCTTTTTGCGAGCTCCTAGAAGGACCTATAATGTTTTGACTTATATCTCTTAGGCGGAAGCATTTCTTGACCTTGGGCCCAACATCAAAGTTGTAGAGAATTGAATTTCCTTGAGAATGAGTTATGGTTGGGGAATTTCTGATGAATTATGAGAGAGATATGATCAGTCAAAGTTGGGTTGACTTTCTCCTAGAAACCCTAAATTAGCAACTTGGATTTTTGATGATTTCTGAGCTCTTCTTGATGAATCATGATCAAGACTTGATAAAATGATGAATGTGACTTCAAAATATTGATGTTGACCAAAAATCAGGAGTTTTGACTGTGGTTTGACCATAGTTGACTTTTAGGTCAAATTGGTCGACTATTGTCCATTTGAGCAGTTGACTGATCAAACTTGTGAGTCAGAGCTTGAAACTTGGCATGAGGATCCTTTGAGGAATGTGATAGGCCTTGAGGTCCACTTGAGGTGTCAGAGCCTGATTTTACCTTGAGAGAGACAAAACCCTAGTTGTGGGTCGATTGCTTAGGAGAGAGATAGTCAGACTCATTTCTCAGTACTTGAGCCAAAAATATTTTAAAATATGGTGGGCAAATTTTGGGGTATGACACACACCATACCTCATTTTTCAGACACACGTTGACGATGAACGCGATAGCTTATTCTATGCCATGTATTAGCAGCAACTTGAGATGATGGAGCACATGCAAGCCATGCAGGCTTCACAGGTTTCTATGCAGACGCCACATGCTTCCTTGCAGAACCAGAACAATGAAATACTCTAACATATTCGGTTTGCACAAGCACTTGAAAACCACCACAACACCCAGATGAAGGGCATATTTGAGAGATTGGCTAGTTTTCCCATGCGGGTGGAAGATACGAACAACAAAGGCCAAGGTCGAGGCAGAGAGAACTAGCATGGTCGAGGAGGCAACTTGCACGGTGGGCATGAAAGAGGCTGGGGAGAACACTGATCATGTTCTATCTTCTTGTTCGCACTTTTATCGAAACATTGAGGATAATGTTCGATTTAAGTGTGGGGGAGGAAATTTATTTCTTTCTTTTACTTGCTTTCTAGTTAGATTTACTAATTTTTAGTTTGATTGCTTATGATTTTTACCGTTTTCTAGTTTTATTTTGGTTGTTAGTGGATTCAGTACATGTGTTGTCGAGTCTTTATGAGTGGTTTTATGTGTGTTGTTAACTTTCCCCAGAAACTTGAGTACCAACAATTTTTTTTTAAATGTTTCACGACACTTCACAATCTGAAAGTATATAGGTTTCTTTAGAAAAATTACTATACTAATATGACTTTGGAAAGCCTAGGCAGAATTGGTATTGTCCCAACACTCTAAGACTCCCAAATATGCATGTCAATTTAAGTACCTAGTATACTTTAGTTTGATCTCCATCAAATTAGTTTATTTATATAATCAGGTTCCATCTGAGGTCACACATTAAGTAGGTAGGTCGATAAAAATAAGCGTAGATTGAGGTTTAAAAGAAAAAAATAAGTGGATTGTTGCATTTACTAAGTTAGATGACCCTCACCCGATCATTTAACCCAATGATGATTGAACCTTAATGAATAATGCATTATTGAGCACAAAGTTGAAATTTAAGCAAGATGTTGAAAAAATATGCTAACCGATTTACTTACCATGTGTGTGATAGTGATAAAGGACCTTAATGTGACTATCTAGAATGAAAGAGGAGAAATAAAAACTAAGCTATGATATGTATAAGAGGGAGACTTTTAGTGTTGCTATAATATCCTTTTTGTTGTTGTTAGTACCTATCGACTTGGTTTTAGCCAAACAAATTTAGCAACCACGTATGAATAGGAATGTTGTTGTGTTTATGCTTCATTGATGCACTTACACTGTTTTTCATATATTGGTTGTTTACTTGAGGAAAAGCAAAGGTTCAAGTATAGAGGAGTTTGATAACCACAAAATATATTGCATTTTCCAAATCGATTCACATAGTATTTAATGTTGTTTTGTCACCTTTTTATGGTTTTATGCTGGTAGTTTGTGTTGGTTCCAGGTATTTAACAGATATGAGTTTGTACGCGAGAAAACGGAACAAAAATGGTGAAAAACTGATAATTTATGAAGATTTTGCACCCATGGCGCTCACCATGGCGTTTTCCATGGCATGGTTGACATGGGCGCCACCATATGTACAACGAAAAAGACAAAGAAGGCTTGTTTAAGGTTCATGGCGTTCACCATGGGGGCATGGCATCCGCCATGACCCCCAAACAACCATATTCAAGTTCATTTGCACTCATGGCGTCCGCCATGGACTTTAAATCCAGAAAAATAGCCACTTTGTTGGATATATTCTCTCCCCACCCCCTTGATTTTCTCCATTACTTCTACACGATTGGAGGACACTTTATACGATTGGATGCACACAAAGAATCACTTAATCAATTTTACTCACCTAAACACATTTTAACATAAAAGCACTTATTTCAAAACATTTTTTTGACTCAGATAAAAACCTAACCATCTATAATCATTAACCCACTAATTTACTCACCAAAACTCATCAATTTCTCAAAATATTTTTACATCACCAAAACCTCAACACCACTACAATGATGAATACACACCCATTCATCATAACAGAATTTCACATACAAAACTACACGAATTTCACATACACAACATTAGAATAATAATAATCAATCGCATCACACAACACACATTTCAATCAATTCATCAATACCAATTGGAGGTTAAAGACTCTTCTACCATACCCCTCATACATAAGCCCTTTTTGAAATTTATTCCTCCCTTACCTTAATGATTCTCACTAGAAAATTCTGGTTTAGGTTGGATTGCTTCTTCTCCCACTATATCTCCAGCTCCTTCTTCTTCTTCATAAGACTTTGGCCTATTTCTCTCTTCTAACATCTATTTCTATGTACTGATAGAATTACTCTTCATTCTAGGTTTTATTCTTATTTTATACTTAGGACAAAATATTTTCCATTTTTAATAAACGACGCCACTTTCTCGTTATGGAATTAGAATTGATGTTGATTGATGACATATGATTTTGGAATCAACAATCTTGATCTCCTGTACGGTGGCGTGGAGTGGACTTGCAAGGTTAGCACTCTAATGCACAAGTTAGTTTTAAATCCAATATGAATATAATAAAAATTAAAGATAAAAAAATGTATCTTAAATCTTTGTGCGTGCTAACTATATATCTTGAATTGTCTCTGTTATGCCTATACGTGATTGAGCCTTCATGTTGGGTTTAAGTTGTTAAAAGTGAAAGAAACATGATAAGTGGATATAATTTATTAAAAGTGAAACAAACATGAAAAGTGACATTCCTAACATATTTTCGAGAATAAGATTTGAATTCCAACAAATACTCTCTCCATTCCTTTATAATTGTTATATTTTGATTTTTTACACATATAAAAAAATCTAATAATTATTGTTATTTTTTAAATTATAATTTTTATTTTGTCTATAATACCCCTAACTTTAATTATTCTAATAAACTTTTTTTCTCTCGTAATAAATAGTTTGCCCTAACGCCAACGAGGGTGACGAAAGTGGGTAGGTCAAGAAGCTGATTTGGAATAATTTTGACAAAATTATAATTATTAGTAATCATCGCTGTTTTAAAATTTGAAAACCACAATTAAAAAAACATAATTTTTTAATAAAAACGACCTTTAAAAATGAATCTAGGGAGTACTCTCTTAAAAGTCAAACCTACTACAAACTTATAATCTCCCTTAATCACATCAACTTAAAGAAACACTAGGAAATATAGTGTTAGGAAATATAAACTCTAGTTAAGAAAACTTAAGAATAAAAGCAAAACTAAATAACTTATCCTAAGAAAGATAGTACCATTAGAAAAAGACACACACAATAGTATGAATGATAAAAAAATGTAAATTAAAAATGATTTTAAAAAGTAATTAAATCATGTATGGCAATTAATTCATTGTTTTTTTGGGTGACATATGGGACAAGAATACTTGCAATAGGAGGCAATAATTCATATATAATATTCCACATTCATATATAACTATTGTACCAATGTATTTGTTTTTTCTCGATAGATGATAAATATTACTAAATTTAGGGACAAAAGCCATATGACAAAGCTCTTTTCATTGTCATAATGACAATAAAGAACAAAAAGCAAATCAAATATTTATGAATGAAAATCATGTGTGTCTTTGATTGAGGTTACTTTGTTATTTAGTGATAAAATATTTCTCACTAAATATTTGGTGAATCTAATATGGGATCTCATCAAATATTATGTGATAGTTATGTTCCACACCACAACAAAATATCAAAGAGACCAACCTGTCAATTAGGGGTGGGAATAGGCTGGGCCGAGCATGACTTTGCTAAGCCTGAGCCTGGCCTGCTATAATATTCAAAGCCTAAGCCTGGCCTGTAGTCTATCATAGGCTTATTTTTTTGGCTTGGGCCTGGCCTTTTTGAAGACGTGATTGGCCTATTAGCCTACTTAAAAGCCTATTTCATTTGAACGTTTGTAAATAAGTCATTCAACTCGTCTTTATATAGACTAACAAATTAAAAGATCAATGGGATTAAATGTTTGTTTGCATTAGTTTATTTGAGTTTACCTAGTAGCATCAATTTTGTGATATTATTTGTTTGAGAGAACTTATCGAAACAACCAATGACATTGTTCATAAGATTCTTTTCATCTTATTTTCATAATTTCTTCAAGATAACTAAAATTTACTTTTATATTTTTAATTCAAAATAAAAAATATAATATAATAATAATAAAATTATTCATATGTATTTAAATAGGCCGACCTCTTAGGCTTAAAAGGCTTTTTATGTGCCCTGTGGCCTAGCCTTTTTAGCTAAATAGGCTTATAAAAAAGCCTAGGCCTTTTCTATTTATCTAAAAAGCCTGGCCTGACCTAGGCCTATGTAGGATGGGCCGTAGGCCCCTGTTAATCGGCCTGGCCTATTCCCACCCCTACTGTCAATACAACATTTATAAAATGTGTTGAAGATCAAGAGGTAATATCAAAGATTGAGATCACATATAAGTTAATTGGAACACATGTTAGTATCTTTTTGTCTATAAATGAACATAAATATTGTATTAAGGTTGCTTATTTAGCACTTTGCTGTTTCACATTTTTATCTTGTAAACAATGCTATCTGAAACAATAATAGTACATTATAAAAATAATATTTAATTATAAAATCATTGTCAATTTTTTAAACTGATTATGTCATTTCTTGCTTTTCTAATGAAATTTACTTTTTCTGTCTTTAGTTTTTGTGCACATTTAAATTTTTTTTATAATTTTATATTTCAAAGCAATTTACAATTATTGCAATTTTTTTTGTCGACTTATGGCTAGGAACTTATTTTTCACACTTTAAAATTTCCAGTCCAATTTTATTTGTTTATGATTTCCTTTTTAAATTAATATATTTTATTTTTGAAAACACTTTTAAAAACACTTTTATTAACTATTTTTAATAAATTATAAATTGTACTTTTAAAAATTAAATTTTAAATTTTAAATTAATATTTATTTGACTCAGTTAACACATACCCTTATACTATTTCGTTTAATCCATAGTTTTATGATTGACATAAATTTTGCTAAAATATGATTCTTATCTGATGTTGAGTAAGGTGTTGTAACATTTTGACCAACTGTCATGACAGATTCTGTTGTCATGTGTTTTTGACAGATGTTCTGACATGTTATACCAGAAGATCATGATAGTACAGTCGGTTTAAATCCTTGAAGATTTGACTGAAAAAATATGAGATTCTGAAATATTCTAGTGCTTATACAGGCGCAACCAGTCAAAGATATTTTAAGAACAATGCAAATTTGATTTGGTTTCATAAAAAGGATCTTGGAGACTTTTTTAGGAAACTTTGAAGATTTGTTCCTATTTTTGTGTGAAGATCTTGCAAGTGATTTAAAAAGGAGAAAATTGGATTTAATTGAAGAGTCCAAGTTCATACTGCAAGAGTCTATAAATAAGGACTTGCTAAACCTAAAATAGCAAGCATTCACAACAAGAAACTGTGAGTGCAAAATAAGGGTTTAGGGTTTCGAGAGTACATCATGTTCTTTGTGTTTTTGTGTATGTCACTCATGTATCTTTTGATAAATTGAGATAGACTGATTGCTCTCATTCATGAGCTTTGGTCGCGTGTATCCACAAGTATACGTAATGTATCATAGTAGTATAAAAGATTGTCGAACCCACAGAGACCAAACAGTCAATCTATCGTTACTATTGCTACAATGTTTATCTAAGGCGATCATTTAGAAGATTTGTAATGGACAGAAAAGTAAAGTAATAAAATTTTAATTAATATGGAATGATAATGCTAGAATGTGATTCTCGTTGACTAAACAATACTCTTATTACTTATTGTCATACCCCAAAATTTACCCGACATAATTTGCATCTGTCAATTTATTAAGGGTATTAAAAATTAAGAGCCATAGGGTTTAATATACCTATTATTAAACTCGCTCTCTTATAAAATTCCCGTATAAATTGGTTTTAAAAAAAAAAGTGGAGGTGTGAATAGCAAATATTTGAGGTCCAATTTATTTTGGGCCCATTTGTTTCATTTAATCATTTTATTTTTTATTTATTTATTACTTACTAACTATAAGGTTATTGTTAGAATTATTAGTATATTAGTATTGTTTAAGTAATTTAATTATTATTAATATTTTAGATATTATTAGTATTATCTTAAGTATTATTATTAATTAATATTATTATTAAGCTTTATTAACCTAATTAGTAATGTTTTATTAGGATTTTTTTTAATTAAATTTATTAAAATTAATAGATTAATTAGCATTTGGGCCGAAGAGAAACGGATTGAGTAATGGGCCGGCTTTCCACATGTGGGTTAGGATGTTGGACCGGGTCAAAACGACCCGGATCCTGTTCATCTTCCTCTACGCCCAAACCCTTCCTCGCGCCGTTTCAACACAACAAACCCTAATCCTGCAAACTAAATCCAGGCCCAGAAATCAAACATGAATCCTAACGAAAATCAAATCTCAGATCAAAAGGGAAATTGAATCAAATCTTAAAACAGAAATTAAACAGATTTTATTGAATAAAAAATAACCAATTACAAGTCGAATCTCAATCTGATTTACAATCGAATCAACTAACCTAAATCTAAGTAAATCTAATCTTCCTAAAAATGATTAAAAACCCTAGACTATAAATCTAAAGAAATTAGAAGAGGGAAGGGGGATTTTTTTTTGGAGAATTCTGGGAAAGAACCCTAGCGCCGCCGCTCTTCAGCTTCTACCGAACCTGCAAACATAGAGAAAAGAAGAGGAGATTAACATACGAGGAGCTAACACGACCCAACAATTCAAGAACATAAGGTACCGAATCGGACTTAGCTTAGGATCTTTGCGTGTTTGTATGTTGTTTTTTGGTTTGAATCATTGATTGCTCTTGAAATTCGGTGTCGATGAACGAATCTGGGTTGCGATTAGGGTAGGGTTCATAGATTTCTGGGTTAGGGTTCTTGATTTTAGGGGTTTCTAGGTTGAAGGTGATGAATGTTCGAATGTTCCGGTTGAATATCAACCGGAAACCTGGGTTTTACGGTGGTTTTCTGGGGATTTAGGGTGGCCGGAGGAGGGGGTTCGGGGTGGTGTTCGAAGGAAGCAGGGAGAGCGTTAGAGAGAGGAACGAGAAAGAGAGAGAAATCTGGAAAAGAAATGAGAAGCTTTCCCTCTCTCTTTGCTTGTGTTTACCAACAAACTCTCCGCCGTTAGATCGACGCCACTTGGCCTCCTATGGCCATTTGGCAGCATCATGGAACATGATTCCATGTGCAACCATATCATGCGCCCTCCAATTCAAATGAATGCAGACCATACGATCAGATTAGATCTGAATCTAACGCTCCTGAATCCGTGGCACACTCCAATGCGTGCGTTTGCGCCACGCTCAATCCTGTGGACCAAGAAACGTTAGTGGGCCTAGTCCTTCACTATTCACGCCTCCTTTCTTTGCCACTCTTGACAAAATACACCCCCCTTGTAGTTTTTAAATAAATTTTAATTAATTAAATTTTGTGAAATTTTAATTGTTTAATTATTTGTTCTCTCTTGATGATTTAATCCAATTTTCTCCTCGAACCGACTAAATCCATTAGTCGCAGTAGACGAGAAATAATTTTGATCATTTAATTTATTTATTAATAATATAATTGATTTTAATTTATTTATTAATAATCGATTCTAATTTATTTATTAATAATTCAAATAACTCTCAAGTAATTCTCTCCTCGACCCGACTAAATCTATTAGTCGCATTAGACGAGAGATAAAACTTAATCATAAATTCAAAACATATTTAATTTGCTGCCCGCGACGATCAATCCATCGATCTGAGTAACCAGCAATGCCCCTTAATCCGTTAGCTATACTGACTAAATCTATTGGTCATCGCATCTAACGGTGCCGTATCAAATCAGGGTTGTACGCCCAAAACACTTAAAACACTAAACCACGATACCACGGATTTACATCCCTTCAAATACTGCGATGTTCACAACTACGACAAGGTAATTCAAAATACCTTCGAACTTCGTATTTCAACAACTGCGATAAGGCCACTCAAAAAGCCTTTGAAACAACTTCAAACACCTTCATAATCAATTCTAAGGCGTACAATCCTGTGCCCGAACTACGTTGACTCTGATTCTCCCTAAGAAGATACGTAGGCACTTGGATAACCAAGGCGAGTCCCCCTCTCTAAAATCTCAATTCAATTCAAACTTCAATTTTTACCCTTTTCACTCCCTTAGCTATTAACCTCAATATTTTAGCCATAAAACTGTTACCCTAGATTCAAAGCCAATAGGAAAGGGTTGAGGGTGCCTAACGCCTTCCTTCAACCTGATTATAATAACTTACCCCGATCTCTAAACTGCGTAGGGTTTCCTATTCGCCCTTCAGAATAGGTGGCGACTCTAAAAGCTTCATTTTTAGGGCAGGTTGCTACACTTATAAATAGGATTACATACCGGATAATATTTTATTTTTCTACTTTGAAAAAGAATTAATGAACAGGAACTGTCGCTCTCGCGTATTCAGAACTGAATTTTACTCTTTAATCTTTACCAAGGTTGTCACATTCTCAATTGCATTTGCGTTAAAGTAGTAAATCCATTTTTTAAGAAATTAAATCTTTTACTCGCTTGAAAAGTGATTTTGGTTTGAAAGTTTAACTTGAAAGGGTTTTCGACTTTCCTAAGCCTATAAATGCGTCCGCAAATAGTTTTAAAATTGTTTTCTAGAAATATCAAACTTTCCTAATTAATTAACAAAGTGCTTCCGCGGCATTTGTTAACTAAAAACAAATCAATTTTATCATAAGTATCAGAAGGCTTTCAATCTTATCTGATGCATTCACGGCTTTACTTTCGTAATAACCGGCCAAATTAAATTAAGAAAAATGTTATAAAAACCAAAACAGCCCATGGTATCAATCCTAAGAAATAAAGGACAAATCACTGTCTAATCGACGGTCCTCGCATTCCAGCACCAATAATTTAGCTAGACATGATTACGGTAAAAGAAGAAGGTTTTGTTTGGAAGATGAAATTAAACATAATGATAAATAAGGCGATGCGATAAAACAAACGTGTGAGGAAAATGAATAGAGTGCATATAAATAAAGATGAATTAAATAAAAACATGTTCCGAAGAAGCGATAATTTGGTACCAGAAGGAAATAAATGAAATGATTTGAACGCGAGAAATAAAATAGCGGCAAGGTTAAAGGTTTCTCCAAACTTGATACAGACATAATCAATCGTGCGATAACCTTCAGATGTGAAAGGCTAAGGCTTACAAATTCAACAGTATATGGCTTAAGTTTGTAATAAGCATGAATACTTCAAAAAGTGAAACTAAAGGCCTATTTATAATGTTCCAAAACCTAAAATAAAGTATGGGTGGTTGGTGAATTTGTGGGAGAAAATTTAGGGGAGAATGGGAAGAGTGGATGACCAAGCCAAGCCTAAAATCAACTTCTGCCCCCTTCTTCAGTGTGGCGATCGCCACACACTTCATGGCGAATGTCATGCCTTAAAAATAGGCGTGACTTGGTCTTGTGATAGTTGGTGCATTGACCACTCATGACCACCTATATGGTGAATACCATGGTGCCTTAAGTGTAAAAATCCATTTTCTTCTCCTTTTTCCGTCTGAATCGCTTCGTTTCTCCGCGAATGACTCCCATTAGGTCAAATACCTGAAATCCAGAAAAAAATACCCACATAATACAACAAATTGAAATAAAACAATAATAAAACATATGAAAATCGAGTCAATTATACGGTGTAATTTGGTGTTATCAAACTCTCCCACACTTAAACCATTGTTTGTCCTCAAGAAAAATCAAAGCAAACAGTGACACCCAACAACTAATCTGGGTATAAAGAATTTATTTTAGAACAAAGTTATAACACTCAACAGCTAAACAGTAACACATTCCACATCTTGCAGACATAAGTCTCTCTTTTATACAAACCAATTATATTATGTTGTTATGCTTAAGTCTAACTTACTCATCCCATTTTTCATCCTTTTTCATTCAGGCACAATCACACTAAGCCTGTTATCCGTTCATACTCATAGTAAGGTGACCGGTTAGTGACTCTGATCCTTTGCGTGGGGTTCTGGTACTTTTAAGCAGTGTAACCCTTTTATTCTCCCTATTGTAGTTGCAGGGGATCAGATTGTAATCCGCCCTACCAAGTTCAACACCATAAACCTCTGAACAAACTATCAACTTGTATTTCATTCTATTTTTGCATGTTACATAATTGTTGAGCTAAGTGATCGGGTGAGGGTCACCTAACTTTAGAAGTTTCATTCCCTATTTTCAATTAATTACAGCAGAAAAAACCAAGATCATTCACTTATTTTCATCGGCATCCCTACGTAGAGCATGCTTAAGTTGGAGCCAATTGCTAAAATAAACTACTCAAGGACTCATTTCGGGGTGAGATTTTAAGGCTACATCATACCAATTATCCATATCAATTTCTATAATTTAGAGACTTACAGTGTTAAGATGATACTGATATTTCAAGACATTTCCCCAGTTTCTATAACATGTCCTAAGTTTTTCTAATAGCCTACAAATTTAAAACAAACACTGTTTATTTTTGGAAAAAAAATCGGTATGGCTCAAGAAAAGGAGAATATTCAATAAACAACTAGAAACCATGCATAAAGAATCGATATCACATGCAATGACTCGATAAACAAACTAAAAACATGAAAACTACTAGAAAGAAATAAATCTAAACTAGAAAGTAGGAAATCTAAATAGAAAGCAAGTAAAGTTCCTCTCCCACACTTAAACTAAACATTGTCCCTAATGTTTCAATCTAAGGTAAGAAAGGAATAAAATAACCTGGTGTGCAATAGCTAATCATGGCCATGGTGGCCTCTCACATTTCTTTCTCGCGCCCTTCCCGAGTAGGATCCTCTACTGCTTCCTCCTCACTCTTCATAATAGTATCCTTGCTGGCCTCCTCCCTGTTGAAGTCTCATGTATGCAAGTATTTTCACATTTCGGTCCTGAAGTGTCTGAATAGATGCTTGCATAGAAATTTAATTTTGTTGCATTGTTTGAATATGTCCCATCATATCCAGTTGTTTATACATGGTGTACAACAAGGAGTCAGGCCCCTTCTGAGGGAGTTCTCTAGTGTGGTCTTAAGGACCATAGAAAGTACTTACAAAATAGTCAGAAGCATGTGGTGCAGTTTGTGTAGGTGAAAATGAGGTGGAAGAGGGTTATGAACTTGTGAGACATGGTTATGCCTATTACACTCATCATTGGTATCATGACCTGCTGCCATATCAGCGGGAAAGAACGTGGGTAATGGTCCAGTAAATGGGGGAGCATCTAAATCCTAAGTCCAGTTGGCCCTTAATCAGTATGTAAAGGCCAAGGTAAAACAATATTCTCCACAACATCAATATGAAACATAAGGTGATATCTACCTTCCTTTCGTTTTTTACAAAGCCTCATGTGTCGGGCACAATCAAGATAAAGAATGCGGTGTGGTAGAGGTACTAAGTTAGCAAGCTTATCATCAAGGCCAATAGCACGGGCTAATGAGGTAACCAAGCCCCCAAAATAGATAGCGCCTCTTCTATTGGCGCTCATGTGTGCTATCATATAAAAGGGTCAGAATTTACTTGTCTCCCGTTAAGGGCATCCTGCAAATAAAACATATCTCTTGCATTTGTTTTGTTAGTATTCTCCCGGCCAAAAATAGTGTCTGCCAACATTTGGCGAAAAACTGGTGGTTAGGTCATGAATTTTGGATGCATGGTTACCCTCAAAGGAGTAAGTTACAACACCTGTAATATCTCTACAAAACAAACAAGCCTCATTTCCCCACTCGGATTCCAGTGGATCTTCACAAGGTAACCCCTCCCATGCGAGGAAATTTCAACAATTCTGTAATTTTATCAGTAGTGTATTCATACTCTATGTTAAACATACGAAACTTTATGGTACCTATGGTACTTGCAGACTCAAGCGCAACAATGTAAATGAGTGAACTCAGAAATTCACGAGTCAAATATTCATAGGTATAATATTTTTGTGCAAATAAACATTGTAATCCTAAGTTGTCTATCAAATAATACACATCATTATAAATCCCTAAAGTACGAAGACAAGAGTCATCAGAATACCTTGTGGAGAAAATATCCCGGGTTGACAGAGACTCGAACTTCCTTTGTTGTCTGCCTCCAGCGGGACCCTCCCGAAAAATCATTTGCATATTTTCTTCCGCCATTTTTGTAGGAAATGAAGGTTTTTGAGAAATTGGTTGTGAGAGTGAAGAGTTTTGAGAGATTTTCAATGGAAAAGAGGGATTTTTATATAATGGAAGTGGTGGAGATATATGGTAATGGAGAATTTTTTGAAGTTAATGAAAGTTATGTGAGTGGGTGGATTTATGGTGGGTGATAGTGGAGGAAGAGAGTGGCGTCTGGAGGAAGAAGATGGGGAAAAGTGAGGAAATAGGGACTGACTTCGCTTTTGTCCGCGTTTTGAATTTCTTGAAGCTATGGCGTTACCATAGACTTGTGTCGGTCGCCACCCTTTTTTGAATGTTTGGGATTTTGTTTTGATTTTTTAGGGTGTCCATAGGCACTCTTGGGGTTGTATCGGCAATCGTTTAAAGTTTGCATATATCCTAATGCCATCATTTAAATTTATTTGAAAGAGATAAATGTTAGAAAAAATATTAAAATATCATAAATTTCAAAAATTCCAAACAACAGAAATACAAAGATAAATAGATGCAATGGATGTAAAATAGATCTAAATGCGGAAAATTCATATTCAACGATGAAATAAAACAAGGGACGATGAGATTCAATTAACGATAAAAAGTTAAATACGCTGATGAAAGAGTAATAAAGCTAATAACAGTTAAATATATAATGATAAGAAATAAATTCTATCAATGCACCTGAAATGTACGCTAAATAAACCGGCGCGAGCGATCCTTAGTCTGATATGGATAGGATGCTCTAGCCGCTACGAACTGGTGTTGAAGACGGTTAATCTCCTGATCAAGATAATCTGTCTCTTTAGCATGCGTGGCATTGTTCACCTCCATCTGCATAGTAATGTCATTAATTTTCTCATGAAGCCCAACTATTTCCTTGTGCATGGCATTGAGCTTATAGTCAATACTACACCTTTGCAAATGCAGGTTAGAGGAGAATACAGTGGTCCTATCTGAGAGGGGTAAAGGATGATACTCTGAAATAGAAGGGGTGGAAGGTCTGGCTGGTGTCTCTCTTTGGCCCTCTAAAGCATAAGACCAATTTGCCTTATCATGGACATTTGTTCTCTTTGGGTGTGGTAGACCGAAGTAATGTATGAGTTCATTCTTAATAAGCAATTTGTAATGGTGGGTACTAAAGAAGACTCGTCGTATCAAATCGTTGTCTAGGAAATGATCCAAATCTATACGGGTGTAGCTACAATATGAAACTAAATGAGATAATTGGTTTTGGAGACCTAGGACATATGCTATGTGAGTGATTATCCCACCTACATGGATGGGTCCTATAGGTTCTCAATAAGGAAAGTTTCAGACTCAACGAGACATGACTGGGTAACGCAATAGAGGATGAACATTTCTTACTCGCTCACAAGCTCACAGGTTTCACTTCTACCAAAGAAGGTTTAATCTAAGATCATTTGGAAGTACCTAAATGTCGGGTTATGGATAGTGGTGGAAAGCTGGGTGGATGGGTCAGGGATGCCCTCGCCGGTAATATCACTCCATAATTTGTCTAGCTCTTCTTGTATAGATAAACAAATGGGAACTTCGGCTACAATATCAATTCCACTCTGAAATCCTAAAAGATTAGCAAATTCCCGGTGGATAAAATTACACTCATGTCCAAATAATCTGAATGTAATATGTCCTCTGTTAAATCCTAAACCATGGTAGGGCTAGTAGGTGAGTGAGCTAAAGAACTCTAAAGCGAGGTCCCAGAAAGTAACATTCATAGCTTCAACATAATCATCCCACTAGAGTTGATGACACATGTGCCTAACATTAGCTTCGAGTCTTAGGGATTCTAAGGAAACGGTGTCAAGGTACCTAGTGGGTAACATAGGTCTCTCAGATAGGACCATATAACGGTGTCTCTGAACCTCATCACTGAACTGAATGTGCATGTTATCAAAAGTCGGCATCCTAAAAATATGGTTAGTAATGAATAAGTGATGGGGAGCAATGATACCTGAAATTTAAACATGACACAAGTCAGTCCTGTTTAGCAAAACAAATAAATCTCCATTTATGGAATATAAGTAAAACAAAATGAAAGTATCGTGGGTTGCCTCCCACGTAATGCTTTACTTAATGTCGTTAGCTCGATGATTAGGAGCATCAGTACTCAGAGTGATCTATCGATCAAACTCTTAGAGACATACGGTTTTCATGGCCAATTATCAAGCCATCTCTTATATCCTTCACTTGTTCTTTTCTTTTTTCTGTAGGGGGTTCAGACTTTAGTTTTTCCAGTTTAAGCTTATCTTTTTTATATTTTACTCTTAAGTCTAATCTTTCCCTATTTTTGCAAATGTTTACTTTTCTATTTTTTCGCGGGGCTTAAGATAAAGATATTTTGGTGTAGATATTTTCTAGCGTCTTTATTTCTTTTTTATAAGAACCTTTCACAACCTCGTTATCATCTTCCTCAGGAATTTTCAATTTTTTTTCGCAAATGGTTGTTACAACATTACTTTGACTCTCGGGGGAAAGTTTTAGAGATGTCCGTGCAAGCAGGGAGATTTTAGTCTCCATTTCTTTGTTTCTAGTCACGAGGGACTCAACCACAGTGTTTAGTTGCCAAACTTTTCATTGATATCGATAATTTGTTCGATGAACTCTGCAATTTGGAGGATTTGTGTTGCCACAAAGCTCCGCATCATATATTCTAGCCTAAAGTGAGCTCGTGCCTCGATGAAATCCTCCCATAACATTTCAATATTGGATTTACGGGAATCTCTCGATCCCCTAATATAATGTGAGTGGTGATTGTAAAAAGAATTTGGGTTATGCATCTACTTAAGATTTTTGCAAAAATTAAAGGGTGCCTTAATCTAGACGGTGTATCAACAGGGTTACGATATTTGACGTAATAGGTCCCCGGCAACGGCGTCAAAAACTTGATTGTGTGTATCCGCAATTATATGGAATGTATCAGAGTATTATAAAAGATTGTCGAATCCACAGAGACTAAATGGTCAATCTATCGTTACTATTGCTACATTGTTTATCTAAGGCGATTGTTTAGAAGGTTTGTAATTGACAAAAAAATAAAGTAGTAAACTTTTAATTAATAAGGAATGATAATGCTAGAATGTGATTCTCGTTGATCAAAAAAATACTCTTATTATTTCAAAATAGGATTACATACCGGGCAATATTTCTACTTTGAAAAAAAATTAATGAACTGGAATTGTCGCTCTCGGGTATTTAGAACTGAATTTTACTCTCTAATCTTTATCGGGGTTGTCACATTCCCAAGTTACATTTGCGTTAAAGTAGTAAATCCATTTTTTGAAGAAATAAAATCCTTTACTCAATTGAAAAGTGATTTTGGTTTGAAAGTTTTGCTCGGATAACCGAATCATAGGCCTATAAACGCGTTCGCAAATAGGTTTAAAATCGTTTTTCAGAAATATCAAACTTTCCTAATTAATCAACAAAATGATTTCGCGGTATTTGTTAACTAAAAAAAAATCAATTTTATCTTAAGTATCAAAGGCTTTCGATCTTATCCGATGTATTCACGACTTTACTTTCGTAATAGCCGGCCAAATTAAATTAAGAAAAATGTATAAAAACCAAAACAACCCATGGTATCAATCCTAAGAAATAATGGACAGAGCACCGTCTAATCGACGGTCCTCACATTCCAGCACCAATAATGTAGCTGAACATGATTACAGTAAAAGAAGAAGGTTTTGTTTGGAAGATGAAATTAAACATAGTGATAAATAAGGCGATGCGATAAAATAAACGTGCGAGGAAAATGAATAGACCGAATATAAATAAAATTGAATTAAATAAAAACCTCCAACGAAGAAGTGATAATCTGGTACAAGAAGTAAATCAATTAAAAGACTTGTGACCATTGGTGCATGGACCACTTATGGCCACCTCTGTGGTGAAAGCCATGGTGGTCGCCTTTAGTGTAAAAATCCATTTTCTTCTCCGTTTTTTGTCTGAATCGCTTCGTTTCTCCGCGAATAACTCCCTTTTGGTAAAATACCTGAGATTCAGACAAAATAACCACATAATACAAGAAATGGAAATAAAACAATAGTAAAACATATGAAAATTCAGTCAATTATACGATGTAATTTGGTGTTATCAAGCGTTTAAGCAAGGAGTTGAATTTTGTTCTTAGTTGAAGCTTTTAAGAAAAACTAAGTATTGTTTATTAGAAGTGTAATCTTCTGTTTTGGTTTTTGTCACAGGTTGTGACTGGTTTTTATCACTAAGGTGATTGGTAGGAAGAGAGAGGGATCTCATATCTAGAGGGTTCTAGGTAGAAGTTGCACAAGGTAGTGATTAGACGATAAGTTGTAAACTGGGATTGTTTAGGATTTGAACTAATACTATCATAGTGAACTTCCTTCCTGGCTTGGTAGCCCCCATAGTAGGTGACGTTGCACCAAAATGAGTTAACAATTGATTGTGTTAATTATTTTTGCATTTTACTTTTTGCACAATCTCCTGTTTTAGCAAGTGTTTTCTGTTAGCAGATGATGTCATATCATCTGACTGACATTATGTTTGTGTTGGGACATCAGTCTTGACATCTGTATTGCAAGTGCCATAGTTTTAATTGGCATCAGAGTAGGCCCCCAGTTCTGTTTATTGGGTGAGCTTCAGGGAAAATATTTTTTCTGGTACTATGGATTCTGAGGTAAGATTATCAGACACCATTGTGTTATTCGGAAGTCAATTCAAAAAAATCTTGATTATCTGGAAAGGAAGGAAAAATCAAATTCCAATAACATCTCATATGACATCAACAATAACTATGAGTTCCAAAAAAGACTCAGAATTGGAGAGATGTCTGGTCAAAGTCAAGGAATTCAGTGCCATGAATGTGAAGGATTAGGACATAGTAGAACAGAATATCCTACTTATCTCAATACACAACCTAAGGGACTGACTATTTCTTTTTCAGATGATGAATTTGTTGAGGAAGATCCTTCTAAGACTGTGATAAACTTAACAGGAAGGTGGGATTCTAAGATAGACTTCAGAAGTGAAGAGATATCTCATGAGGAATTGACTGCCTCTTACAGAGAGTTATGAAACAAAAGTGAGGAAGTCTATTAAATAGGATTCAAAAAGAGAAAGATCATAGCTAAACTCCAGGCTGAGAAGGAATAATACCTGTATCTCTGAACTCCGAAATAAAGTGACCTCGTTAACATAAAAAATTGATAATTTGATCAAGGGTGTTAGGATATTGAACAATAGATATGATGTGTTGGATGATATCCTTCAATAGGTGGAAGGAGGTAGAGAACATACTGGAATTGGGTATAGCCGTCAACTCTTGAAAAATAAAGAGAAAACACTCGAGATAAAATTTATCCTTGCTAAAATGATAGATGAGAGCAAAATGTCTGACCAGATGTCACAACATCACGTCAGATCATAGGAAACTCAGACCAGAGTCAAGTTCCAACCTTGGAAATGTCAGTTTCATGGGAGAAATGGTCACTCAGAGCAAGTCTGTCACAAGCTTCATGGATATCCAAAACATCCATCACAACACAGTGCAAATTCTTTATTGACCTGGACTAAAAAGGGATGGAAAGTGAGATATATTATCAAAAATGTTATTGTTCATATCTATCTTAAAGTTTCATCTAATGAAGACTGGTATTTTGACAGTGGATGCTCTAAGCATATGAGAGGTATGAAAAAATTATTGAAAGATATTGAACCTCACACGACTAGCTATGTCACTTTTGGAGATGGTGCGAATGGAGTAATTAAAGGTGTTGGAAGACTCGCGATCTCCTAAGCTTGATGGAGTCCTGTTTGTAGAAGGTCTGACTGCCAATCTAATAAGTATTAGTCAACTATGTGATCAAGGTTTTAAGGTAAACTTTACTAAGTCTGGATGTCTTGAAACTAGTATAGGAATGAAGTGCTAATGAAAGGAGACAGATCCAAGGATAATTGTTTCCTGTGGACACCTCAAGGAATCAATGGTACCTCCACCTGCATGTTATCCAAGCAAGATGAAGTCAATCTGTGGCATCAAAAACTTGGCCATTTACATTTGAAGGGTATGAAGAAGATTGTGTCTAAAGAAGCTATCAAAGGCATTCCTGAGCTCAAAATTGAGGAAGGAAGAATCTGTGGAGAATGTCAAATTGGAAAAAAAACCAAGATGTCCCACCAAAAGCTTCAACATTAGACCACCTCAAAAGTTCTGGAACTTCTTCATATGGATCTGATGGGACCTATGCAAGTTGAAAGTCTTGGTGGAAAAATGTATGCTTATGTTGTTGTTGATGATTTTTCAAGATTCACTTGAGTGAATTTCATTATAGAAAAATCAAAAAATTTTGAGGTCTTCAAGGATTTGTGTCAAAAGCTTCAAAGAGAGAAGGAAAACAATATTGTCAAGATCAGAAGTGATCATGGAAGGGAGTTTGAAAACAGCAAGTTTGCTAAATTTTGTGCCTTTGAAGGTTATATCAGAATCCTCGGGAGATCTCAAACAAAGTTTCAACACAATGAATACATCAGACACAAGCTTAGGGAAGTTATCCCAATTTAGTAAGTGGGAGAAACTTTTGTAAACTCAAAAATCTTTCTTTATAGAAGTAGATGGCTATAAGCGCGCACGCGCACACACACACACACAAAACCTTTTTATAAAATATTTTGAAAAGAATAAACCTTAAGAAGTATATATAGAAGTTGCACAGAAAGATATGAGAGCATTTAAAAAGTAAAAAAAAATATTTTGACTAAATCTAATCGATTATGTCAATAGATTATATTTGCACGTTTTGAGGATTAAGGCTATTTGAATGCACTCAATCAATTAGAAACTTCTATATATCAATTCTTCCATATTTTGGAACTCATAGTCGTTACCTTTAAATGATCTAATAGATTAGTAACAGTAATTTTTAGTTTAATGAGGTTTCCCTATTTTGGAGGATTTGAAGAGTATAAATAAAGGTCTCATTTCTCATTTCATTTCATCCATAACTCTATTTTTATATTGACACACACACACACACACACACACTTTCTCTGTCTCTCTCTAAGTTTTCATTTTTCACTTTCTCTCGCTAGTTCATATAGCCAAATGCTTTTGTGAGGAAAGATCTTTTATGAGTGAGGCGTCTTTGTAATTTTTGATGGGTATCATTGTATAAGTTCTTAATAATGTTGTTTATGCATCTTGGATGAACACAATCCATTTACAGATAAAAAATATGTGGTTGGAAGCTAAACCCGTTAAAAGCTTTGGTTGGGGATTGTGTGGTTAGTTCTTGATATTTAGTTAGGTTGAAAATCATTAATATCGTTGAACTTCCCTTAAGGCTATTGTAAATCCTTGCTCATTCAAAGGATGAAGTTCTTCAATATTTATGAACTTACCATTAGGTTCATGGTTAGCCCATTTAAAACCATAGGTTAGAAGATCAGTCTGTTAAAATCTTAAGAGATTATTGGTTATGTTGTTAAACCAAATTGAGCTTAGATATTTTGTGGAGAGAAGTCTTATCGCTTCAATCTAGGAGTGGGAAGGAAGCTTTCCCACTCTAGTCTTAACATTTCAATGGAGAAGACGCAAATGATCATATCTTCAGTCTTGTATTATCATGGTTGCAGGAAAACTGTCATTTTCTTGTATAAGAGGGTTCGCGAGCTTCACCTACTAAAGTTCCCAAGTAATTAATGGAAACTCTCAAGATCAATTCTTAGGGATAGGAGTAAGTCCTTTTGATTTGACCAAACCTCTATAATTCTTGGTGTTTCTCTTCTTCCCTTAAACTCTTTAAGTTTCACACTTCATTTCAATATTTATTTTCCGCTGCTTAGATATAGAATTTTTTTTCAAACTATGATTTTAATCTCAAAGTTTTCAAAACCACATTTTCCAAACCACATAGTTCACTCCCTCTTCTGTGTGAAGTTTCAAGTCCAACAAAAAAGATATGCAAGTTACAATATTCTATTTACAGATTGATACAAGCCTCCAGAATTAGGAATCTTCGTTTTGATAAAATAGTAAAACAATATTGATTCATTAAAAATGAAGGTGAGCCTTGTGTCTACAAGAAGGTTATTAGTAACATGATCATCTTCATGATATTATATGTATATGGCATATTAGTCATTGGAAACAATGTCTATATCTTGCAGCAAGTGAAAAATTTGATATATAAATGCTTTTCTGTAAAGGACCTAGGAAAAACATCTTATATATTAGGAATCACTATCTATCAAGATATATATCAAAAAACTGCTTGGCCAAGTCAGAGTACATATATAGGCAAAATATTGAGACACTTTAATATGCATGATTCCAAGAAAGGATTCATATTTATGCAACATGAGTTGTGTCTATAAAAACTAATTCCCCTTCAATTAAGGAAGAAAGGGATCACATGATTAAGATCCCATATACATCTTCAATAAGATCTATCATGTATGTCATCTTAACTACTCGACTAGATGGCCCGTATGCTTTAAGTGCAATGAGTATGTACCATTTTGATCCAAGTGATGCTCATTAGGTTTTTGTCAAGAATATTCTTATGTACTTAAGAAAAAATAAAGAATCATTCATGATATATGGATTTCAGGAAGAACTTGTTGTATTTGGATACACTAATGCTAGCTTTTAAACAGACAAATATGCCTTTAGATTGCAATATGGTTATGTGTTTTGCTTAAATGATGGCGCTGTGAGCTATAAAAGTTCAAAGCGAGATACAATTGTTGATTCTACAATCAAGACCGAGTATATTGTTGCCTTAAATGCAACAAAGGAAGTTGTTTGGATCAAGAAGTTCATTAGTGAACTTGGCATAGTCCCTAGTATTGTGGATCTCATTGATCTTCATTGTGATAACAATAGCGGCATTACACATGCTAAGTAGCCTAGGTCTCACAAAAAATCCAAAAACATACTTAGTCGATATCACCTCAATAGTGTCATTACACATGCTAAGGAGCCTAGGTCTCACCAAAAATCCTAGAATATATATATATATATATATATATATATATATATAGAGAGAGAGAGAGAGAGAGAAGAGATGTGAAAATATTTAGAGTACCAACACCTCACAATGTTGATGACCCACTTACAAAGTGTCTTGCGCAGCAGAAGCATGATAGCTATACTTGATTAATGGTTATTAGATGTATGCTTGATTGACACTAATGCTAGTGGGAGATTGTTGGTGTAAGCTCTAGGGGACGATAATTTAATATTGAACTTGGTTATTGTATCGAGTTATCTATTAATAATGATAAGGCATTACTTTGTTATGTTTGTTTTCTCGAAATAATAAAGTCACTATAATAGCTAGTGTGTTTAATGAAGCATTAAGTGTGACTTAAACATTAGACCCCATTAAACATAAGGACATTATTCTTAAAGTATATTTAGTCGAACTTTATTGTGAAGTGGGATAAGAGTAAAGCATTGAGACTATTATGTGAATAGACTGGTGATCACACCTCACAGATCACGTGTAAAGAGTTATCAATTCTTCACATAGGTATAAATGTTATGAGTAATATTTTTTCTAGATTTACTCACCATGATAATACTACATAGACTTTTATGCAACTGTCATAAGTTATTCTTAAGGTGATAGTGGTGTATACTACCCTTCAACCTAAAACTAATAAGGACCCTAGATGTGGAGTCAAGTACTTTATTGACAATCAAATATAATCCGTAACAAGATGAACATAAAGATGGTCGGTAGGTACTCCACAAATCATGTTGAGGGACATGAATGACCTAGATGGAATTTGTTCATCATGCGTAGCACGATTAATGTCTAAGTGTCCAATATTAAATTGGGAAAGGGTGACACTGTCTATGCGTTGTGTTCAATATAGACATGAGAGTAAAATAATAATTATACTCATAAGCATTATCATGGAATAATTTTGTTAGATCACATGACATTTTTTGTCACTTGAGTAACTGTGATGTGTTGCTAGATATCACTCACTACTTATTATATTAAATGTATGACTTTACATAATTGACAATATCACGAGAACCTACAGAGTCACACACATAAATACAAATTAAAGGGATAAAATAAATAAGTGAAACTTATTCAATTGTGCGGTATCACAATGCACTATCTTTAATTAGAGAATCGCAATACAACATAAATTAATGCATTATTTTACTTATAACGCATTAAACATTTTCCCTGGTAGAGAATTCAATAACCAAATTATACAATTGTATTAACCAACATTTTACATTCAATTAATCAATTTTATTTTATCACTTAAGACTACTTTTTAATGACATATCACATCTTAATCTTAATCAAATTATTAACTATATCTTAATCAAATTATTAACTCTATTACATTTTTCACTCAATTAACCAACTTTTTGTTACCATTTAAGATTACTTTTCAATATCAAAATATTTTATGAGTTTTATTAATCAAGTTTTTATATATTATACTAACCAAAGTTGCTTTTAGAGAAAGAAAAATGTAAGAAAGTCAAATTTAAAAGTTATAGTTAAACTATATTTGTATTTGTGAATAGTAAGATACAATATAAGTGTAAGGAAATGTGTCAAAATATATATATATTTTTTTTATGGCTTAAACATTGGATAGCCGAGTACAAGATGAAATCATGTAAGTAATCATTAAACTATTTTCAGGTGTTGGATTTAGATCCCTCTTTTTCTACACAAAGTTGAACAAAATCATTCAATACAAGCTTAGCAGAAACATGAGTCCAAAATTCACATATGGAATCCTCTTTCTTCATCTTCTACTAATCACGGTATCTTAACTTTTCTCTCTCTTTCTTTCTTCAAACTCTATTCACATTTTCTAATTCTGATATAACACTTTTTTGCAGAGTTTTTATGGAAACACAGCAAGAGAATTGGTTGACACAGAAAACAAACTCTTGGATATATCAGAAAATGGTACTAATGAACCCCAAAAAGAACACAAACATCATGAACATCACCATAACCACTACCACATGGATCCTTCTGTTATGGTGTTCTTCACCTTACAAGATCTAAGAGTTGGAAAAAGAATGCAAATTTATTTTCCCAAAAGAAACCCTTCAACTTCCCCCAGATTTTGGCCAAAAGACAAAGCAGATTCACTTCCCTTCTCACTGAACAAACTCCAAACCCTTCTCGAAATCTTCTCTTTCTCTCAAGATTCTCCACAAGCCAAAGCAATGGTAGACACACTCCAAGAATGCGAGACTAAACCGATCCAAGGAGAACTAAAATTCTGCGCTACTTCGTTAGAATCTATGCTAGATTTCACTCAAAAAACTCTCGGTTTTTCCAATGATCTTAAAGTTTATGCGACTAAGCATTTAACGAAATCAAGCGTGACTTTCCAAAACTACACTATATTAGAAAATATTGTTCGGATTTCTGCTCCGAAGATGGTGGCGTGTCACACTATGCCTTACCCTTATGCTGTTTTCTACTGTCATAGTCAAGAGAGTGAGAATAGGTTATATCGAGTTCCGCTTGTCGGTGATAATGGTGATAGGGTTGAAGCTATGGTTGTTTGTCATATGGATACTTCTCATTGGGGACATGGTCATGTTTCATTTCAGGTTCTTGGTGTTGAGCCCGGAAGTTCGAATGTGTGTCACTTTTTTCCTGCTGATAATTTCATCTGGGTTCCAAAAGTGCAAGTTCATGGGGATGGTGTTTCTGTGATGTGATTATAGTTTTTAGTATAAGTGTTTGATGTTTGAGTTTGTTTGTGATTGTTGAAATAAATCAGTACTCTCTTGTGAGATGAATAATGTAATATTTGCTATGGGGATATGTTATGATGTAAGACACTAAAAGTGTTTACTTTTTATTTTCAGTATCTCGGTCGACACTGAGACTATGTAGCACCGACATCTGAAAAATAACGCGTTGGTATTCATCTTGGTATCAAACACGATATTGACAAAATCAATATAAATGTGTCAGTGTCAGTGTCGTGTCTGTCTCTAACTGTCTATTTGAGTGCTTTACAAATTGGTGAACAATTTTTAAGATAAGGTCATCAATTTTAAAGAAGTAAGGGTACAGTTAATCAATTGTCACAAAATTTCTCTTATGCTATAAATAGAGCTCTGTGTTACTTAAGCAACAACTATCATATATACAACGATAGCATAATTCTGAAGAACAATCTTCAACAATTCTTACAAGCACTTTGCATTCTTAAATCAAATATTCTAAATGCAAAACACTAATGTTGTATTGGAAGTGCTAATTGAATTTTTTTAAAAAAAATTTAAAATACTAACAAAATTAAATAACTCAATTGAAATATTTTATTTTTTAAATTATTTTGTTTGGATTAATTATTAAAATGACACAGTCTTAATTTAGTTTTTTGAGTCATTTTGAACTTAAAAGTTAACAACAGTTAAGGCAGGGTACGTAAGTTTTTAAAATTAGAGTAATTTTTTTTTAAATTATTAAAAAAATTTATGTGTATAATTTTACCTACGAAAACATAAACTTATTTATGAATAAATCAAAGGTAAATTTTCAAAAATCTTTTTTACAAATTATCTGCTTAACAATTCAGAAAACTTAGCAATTCGGTAAACTTGTTTACAAATAAGCCACAAATAAATATAAATAATTTTTTTACAAGTAATTCAAAAACTTTGTTATCTGCTAAACAATGTTACCCACGAAAAATTAAATTTATTTAAGAATAAGCCGCTAATAAAGTTTTAAAATTCTTTATTAAAGAAATTTAAAAAACTTGTATATGAATGAAAAAATTCTAAATTTAAAGAATAGATTTAACATTTTTTTAGATAATATAGAGCTGAAGAGTAAGGCCATATGATAAGGATGTATGGTAAGGATCCGGGGTAAGTGATTCTTTGGAACAGTGTGGATAAAGCCCAAGGAGAATTATCTCGAATGCACAACAATTAGGTGGGATTTAACTTGGCACTCTAAATTTTAAATTTGGCACCCTCAATATTTTAATAATCTCAAAATTGTTTCTGATAAAAAAGAACAAAATGGCCGAACCAAATTTTACGTAATAAAATTTTTGGAAATATACCATTCAAAAAATTTGGTAAAATATATAAGACTTTTATCAAAAAATTTGGTAAAATATATAAGATTTTTATCAAAAAATTTAAAATTTTCGATAAAAGCGCACACATTTCGAAAGTGTTGATAAAATTTTCATGAATTTTTATTAGAAATTTTGAAATTTACCGTAAAAACTCAGGGAAATTTTTAAATTTCTGATATAATTTTTAAATTTTCGATAAAAACTCAGCGAATTTTCGAAAATCCCAATATTTTTTCAAAATTTTTGATATAGTGTAAAATTTTTGATAAAAAACTGATATTTTTTGAAATTTAATAACTTTAAACAAGGATATACTGGTAAACATATGCAAAATGACGAATATCAAATATGAATTACAGGATGGCAAGTAATTCCTCGTCAATTAGTAACGTCTAAGTAACCTATCACGAACACAAAAATCAAAAAAATACATGTTAAATAAATATCTTGATCAAAGAGTTATTTTTTTCTCGAATCATTAAAAACTTTAATAGAAATCATGGACGAAATAAAATTATAAAATATTTATTACATAAAAAATTACAAAATTTATATAGTAAATAATAATAATAATAATAATAATAGTAATAGTAATAATAAATAATTAATATAATTAATCAGATAATAAACTAGTTAGACTAAAAAAAGAGATTAATTAGAATATATTGTCAGTGTAAATCAACTTTACATCGTCATCCAATTAAAATGAAACATTTTAACACATGAGAAGAGAAAATTATAGAAGAAAGAGTTATTAAAATGCAAGCACCTTTGAAAACACTTCTTTTATTTTAAAGTTAGAGAATCTGAAAAAAGTGAGTCAACATGTTCAAAATATGAAGGAGACCATATTTTCTAGTGTGTGTAAACCTCATCTATTTGTATTGGACTATCAAGTTTCACCTTCTTTAAAATTAAACTAGCACATTGAATATTGTATGTTTTACTAAGCGTACAACCACACTTTGAGCTATCTGAACCTGCTTTCTCAGCTTGTTTGGTTTTATGATAAATAAAATCCAATCTTGCTCAAGATATATTTCCCACCAACTGCGATTAGAGATTGTTGTCTATGAATCTGTGCTCTAACACTATAATATTGTGACCAAATGATGTTTGCATTTCATTATGCTAAGTTTGGATCATTTGGTTCACAAAGGTCTAATCTCTACATTAATCACCTTTACTATTTGTCAATCAATTCTTCAATGTAGCATGGGACGGTTAGTTGTTATATTTCTAAAGTGTCTAACTTGAACGGTCTAGCACAAATAATCTTCTAATTCACCTAGTCTAGAATTGTACTTTCAACATATTTCAAAAAATCAAGATATTTCTCACACCCCCTCCTGAAATGTATAACAAAATCAGCATATAACTCTTTCCTAGAAGAATTTATTATAACATTCCAGACGTCCATTATACTTTCCAATATCACACTAGCTTTAACCATTTTCTCATCTTCACCCTTTATTTATTTGGTTCCTGCCACATGCTTAAATCTACTTCCCACATTCTTTGTTATGTGATACTTATAAAGTAATGCATATGATGTAGGAAACATCTTTACAAATAAATACATCAGTGTGGTATTGATCAATGACAATGGCATTTGGCGTGTTTTCTTGGTCCTTCAATATAGTCTGACACACTTCTTAAGCCCAAGTAATATTGTCCTCTTTTTCACTTTCCAAAAGCGCAAACCCAGCCAAAAAAGACTTTTACGTAAAAGTAACAAAAAAATTCCAATAGTGGAATCATGTATTTGTCGGTCTTATATGTTGAATCAATAATGAGTAGAGTGGGAAATATGTTGAACGACCTTTTAGGATCAGGATGACTAAAAAATATATCTCTTACAATTTCTCCATCCTTGCACATTATGTACCTAGATGCATAACGGTTATCATCCAAAAGCTTTAACAATTATTGCATTTCACTTCTATCACATCTTATCACCTTATTGTTTCGGGCACAAACATTGTATATTTGCTTGATATTTTGACTTATTTTTTGTTTCAAAGTTGCAAGTATATTTTTGGGCTACACCATGTTCAATGTCATGTCAGAAACGATCTCCTTCTCTTTAGCCTTAAGGAGGCATTTAATAGGATGGCCGAATAACTTGCCAAACATGTCATGATTATGTGTATACCAAAAATCACATTAAATCTCCATGTATTATTCGCTATAAAATATCATCGCAGCTTAAAAGAATATTCACATTTCTTTTAATCGGTGTCATCTTGTTTCAACATCTGGATAGGATTTTTGTACTTGTCACTTCTTTTGCATCTCAGTGTCACAAATGCATGTCTTTTATCTTAACCATTATGTGACCTTCCGATTACAATGCGGAACCCCAATTTTCCAGCCTCCATGCGGATCCATTGGAGATTATGATCACAAACAACAAACTTATGTTCATTTGTATATTGTTTGCCAACATCCACCTTGACATCAACCATTTTGATATCTATATACACAATAGGTTTGGGGACAACAATAGAATGCACGATATCTAAAGCCAATCAAAATAGAAAATATTCAAAAATTGACTAAATTTAACCTCGTACTAATTCGGAAATAGAGTTCCGGATGACATTCAACAAAAATCCAAAAATATATTTTTTCAGACACAAAACCAGATTAATGTAAGTAATGAAAAAGAAAATGAATGTACGGTACCTTAAATTCCAACTTCTTTTGCTCATTTTGATTTGAAAAACAGATAAATATTATTTTTAAGTAGAAACGTTGATTGACTAAAGAAGAAAATTTTGGTAGGGTTTGAAGAAGAAATTGTGGAATAATCATGAGCGAAGCAAACATTTAAGGTGGTGTTTTATTAAATTTTCTGTTTGACATTTTTGAAAATGCACTTTCGGAATATTCACTAAGTTGAAAAATACACGCAAGATGATTTTTTTTTCAAATTCCCGTTTGACATTTTCGATACTGTACTTCCTTATTTGTCACTAAGTTGTTAAATTAACAAAATCATTAAAGGGGTTTGTTTGGAGATAAACTTACGGACTAGTTTTTTTTATAAAAAAATGAGTGTTTTATCTTTTTCTTCCTAATTTTTTTTTATAAATAAACCATAGTATCTTCTGTGCACAATTGCATGGACTAATTCCTCAAACTATGTACAATTATATAGGCGATCAAGCTCTCCCTCAAGAGATTTAACACTACTGTATGACCAGGACATAGATTAAACCCATAGTTTTGTATTAAATTGGAAGAGACTCCGCCATCTCATCCAAATACTTGAATTCTTCCTAAAATTATTTAGTTTATAGCTTTTATGTTTCCATCATTTCATGTTTTTAATGGGAACACCGATTGATAGGGCTAAAAACTACACATACTAATAAAAAATGTAAAAAAAGTAAAATAAAATAAAATAAAACATTTATTTGATTTCAAATGTATGAAAAACACTAATATTAAAGACTATAGTGAATAATAAAAGGCTAAAAAGACCCAACTAAATAAATATCACTTAAATTTAAAAGCCAATTTCATACTCCATCTTTAACTATATCTTCCAAACATCGGGTTTGGATCCTCTCCTTCTACATTTTCTATTCAATCCTCTCCTTCATTAATTTCTCTCTATCTCTCTCTTATGTTTCATCTCTCTTCTTTAATTTATGATTTTTTTTTTCAATTTCACTTTCATCTTACACTAGTTTTGAGTGAAGGAGAAGGAAGGAGCACTACGCCAAAATTGATATTTTGTATCACTTAATTTAATAGCATTTTTAAAGAAAGTGCTATTAAAAACGAAAAAATACATATATAATAGCACTTTATTGTCGGGTGCTATTATAGGATACATACAATGTAGTTTTGATAGCACTTTGTGAAAAAACGCTATTATTAAACTTTAGTAAGATAGCGTTTTCTACCAAATGCTATTAATACTATACATTAAGATAGCTCTTAAAGAAAAACGCTATTAAAAACGGATACTTTAATAGCGCTTTTAAAGTGCTATTAAACAAAAAATGTTTACAATAGCGGTGCGGTTAACAGCGCTTTTAAGTGCTATCAAAAACAAAAAAACGCTACTAAATGGCTTATTTGGTGTAGTGGAGAGAAGGAGAGGATCCAAAGTGTCGAACCATCTTTAAATATTGTTTTTAGATATCATATATTTATATAGGTTGTCAAAATTGACAAAAGCCTATGCCACATATGTGCTTTGGAAGTTCTTAGGTTAATTATTTTACACGTTTTTACTGTGAATTTGTCAGAATGATTCAAACGACTAATATGTTGCAAGTTTGGGGACATAGTTATCTGCTCAATACTCTATTGAGAAATTGTTTCCTTAACTATGGAAAAATAAGCAATTGTTTGATTAAGCCAGTTTGAAATTTTCATAACAGGCATGGTTTTGTGCACGTACGTACCAAAGCCCAGACTATTCAAATTATCTATGTCCTGCTTCTTAAAAAAGTCATTATGTTTAGTCAAAAAAAAAAGTCATTATGTTTGTTCATCCTTAAAGAATTACTTCTTGTTTCTTCAGCAACTAGATAAATAGCACTTATTCAGCAGGGGCCCAAATGACATAATTAAATCAAAACTTATTAGTACTACAAAATTTTTATTAGTAGTACAAAATCGTACCGATTAATTAAGCTGGGCCCCAAAGAGAAAATTAAATCAAAATTTTTTAATAGTATAAAATAATTATAAAATAAACATAAAATGTTATCAAATTAATCAAATATACCATTCAAGGTTCATCAAATATATCTATCTTATTGACTTTTTGTGCATCCTACACAGATGAAATCTGGGGAGCAAAAACATCTAGTACAAATTACAAATTTATGAAGAGCAATCCAAACTAGATACATCATATCTATTCATCAAGACCCAAAATAGATGCAGCAAAAAACAGCATAACCATAAAAATACATCTATATATTTTTTTTTAAAAAAGGTCAAAACCATCAACCAAAATATAATTTCCTACAAAATAAACCTTAAATACTTATCTTTTTCCAATACAAAATATATTAGATGCACATCATCTATATCTATAGGTTCAATTCAACCATGTTTTCCTATAATTCCATGGACCTCTTCTTGTTCAGAGTTTTTCACCAAGACATGTTGTTTCTTAGACTCAACATGTGTGTGATACAATATGAGATTAGGCCTTACATCAAAGTCTAGAATGAAGTTATTATTTTTCCTTGCATCTGTTACCTCTGGATTTTGAACAAGCTCTTTGATTGCTTCTGGCATAGGTTCATCATTCATCATGTTCTTCCAATAATCTCCCAAGTCTTTTCTTGCATAAGAGAGGTCAGCAACCTAGAAAGAAAATTGAAAGGTTATATCAATAAGTTGTATATGTGATTGATTGATTGATATCAAGAAATTTCATAGAGATGATTCATGAAAGATTACCAGAAAAAGATAAAATAGCATGAAGAAAGCAAAGATGGACTTCATTTCTTTTATAAGATGTGGACTTTTCATTAGATTTGTTATTTTGTTGGCTAAGATTTTCACCTCTGACTATCTCTTTTATAGGCCACAAAGGGCCCCACTATCTACATGATGAATCTAGAAGTTTTTGACTAATGGAACAAGATCATATTTTAGAAATATTTATGAAAAAATACCTAGTTATCATTATTATCATTATTAATTATTATCGTTAGCCAAAAAGTTGAAGACTACAAATAATGATGCCATTCTATATTTAAAATAATTAAGATATATTCCTTTAAACTTTATACCTTTTGAATTTAGACTTCTTCTTTATGTAACCTACTTACCATTGTTTCAATCTTAACACCCCCTTCACATTCAAACTAACTTCTTGTATTTTTTTCTCTACACTTGGTCTCTTTTGATAAGAGATAAAAGTGTCATTAATCACATAAAAGATAAGAATGTTCTTTTTAATATATAATCGTTGTTTCGGAAATATTATTTTTTATCAGTGTCTTTAACATATACATACTTTCCATTTTGTTCTAAACTTTCTTCAGGGTTGTTAGATCCAGAAATGATACATCACCTCGTCTTAAATATATGAGAAAATCTATCTAGTGGCATTTTTCTTCATCTTTTCTCAGTCGGTATCCTCTATGTCGAACAGTTTTCACTACTACAAATAATATATTTTATGACAACGATTTCACCTCACCTAACAAAAAATCGAGGTAAAGTTCCTGGACGTGCCATGTGTTTTTTCTTTCAAAAAAATATCATTTATTCTATTGGTTGTGGTAGATAACCGAAGATTAAACTAATTTAGGATACATGCTTCGAATTCCAACAACTACAGTTAATGTTTTTATCAACTATCTACCATTGAAAATCAATTGCATGAACTCTCAAAATTTTCCATTCATTACAAGCATGCCCTCTAAAAATTTCCTTTTCATTACGATCATCAGTAAGTCATCTGAAAGTGTTTGGCTTTATTTACTACAAGCATGTTCATGATGTAAGAAGAAGGAAACTTGATGATAAAAGTGAACCTATGATTCTGGTAGGATGTCATAAAATTGGAGCATACATGATATTCAATCCGAACAATGATAAGATCGTGATGAGTCGAGACATTGTGATTGACGAAAACTCGGCCCGCGATTTGAATTCCTGTGACGCAATTAACAAGCCTTTGATGAGTTTTGGTGTTGACGATAAAACTGATGAGGTCGAAGTCGAAGCAGTTGTTCACATTCCAAACATAGTCGAAATCGTAGAGGGTGTGGCTAGTACAAGCCCGAGACCTCAAAGAACTAGATTTATTCCAACAAGGCTTCAAGACTATGAAGTGGTTAGTGATGATGAAGCCACAGCAGATGGAGAATTAGTTTATTTCACTTTACTTGTAATGTTGAACCAATTAACTATAGAGAAGATTTAAAGAATAAACATTGAAAGTCAGCTATGGTCGAAGAGTTACAAGTGATATAAAGAAACAAAATATGGGAGCTAGTCGAATTGCCATCAGACACAAAAGCTATCGAAGTGAAATGGATGTTCAAGTTAAAGCACGATGTTGATGGGACAATAGCAAGACATAAGGAAATATTAGTAGATCAAGGATTTATTTAGAGTACAATACTCGACTAATCTGAACTATATGCACCAATAGCAAGGTTGGAGAATGTCAAATTGGTGGTAGTATTGGCATGCAAGCAAGTCTGGTCAACATTCCACTTATATGTGAAAGCAACATTTTTTAATGGTCCTTTAGTTGTTCGACTTTTTGGTTGGGAGGTTCCCCTAATTATTATTATTTGTCTTCTTTCGGGCCTCAATGAGTCTACCCTTCACATGATGGATCCAGCAGGAGTTTGTGAAACACGATGAAGCAAGGAAAGTATACAAGTTGCACAAATCGCTCTATGGTCTCAAACAGGCACCTAGGGCATGTAACAAGAAGATTGATTCATACTTAGTCGAATTGGGATTCATCAAATACAAATCTGAATATGATGTCTATGCGCAGGTCATGGCACACGATATAACCATGATTTGCTTGTATGTTGATGACTTACTGGTAACTATAAATAGCGTGGAGAACTTGTCGAAGTTCAAAGAGCTGGTGATGGGGGAATTTGAAATATCGGATATGGGTAAGTTGTCTTATTTTCTAGGCATAGAATTTCAAATTACCAAATAATAATACTCAAGAGATTCAAAAAGGGTGATTTGAATCTTGCATCCTCACCTGCCGAACTAAATTTGAAATTGGAGAAGCATGGAGAGGAGGACAAAGTCGATGTAAATTTATTCAAGCAAATTTTAGGATCTCTGAGATATGTGTGCAATAACAGACTTGATATAGGTTTCTCAGTAGGATTGGTGAGTAGATAAATGAGTGAACCAAAGGTGTCATAGATGAAGGCTGCAAGAAGAACTTGAGATATAACGATAAATTGTGGAATTTTGTTTCCACGAGATTCTGAAAGAAAAATGCTACGATTACTTGCTATTCAGATGTTGATTACTGTGGAAATAATGAAGATCGAAGAAGCACAACTGGTTACTTCTTTCAAGTATTTGGTGCCCCAATCTATGGTGCTTGAGAAAGAAACTTATGGTGACATCATCATCGTGTGAGGCAGAATATATGGAAGGATCATATGTTGTGTGTCAAGCAATTTGGATCAGATATGTGCTGGAAGAGATCGAGGTCGAAGTGAAGAAATCTTTGATGTTGCAGATCGACAACAAAGCAGCCATTAATCTTGCGAAGAATTCAACTCTACATAAAAGGAGTAAGCACATTTAGGTTAAGTTTTATTTCGTGAGAGAGAAGATATATCAACGTGAACTTAAAATGAGTTATTGCTCGAGTTAAGTACAACTGGCCAATATTTTCACCAAAAAATTTGAAGATCAATAAATTTCTGAATTTGAAAAAGAAATTAAAAATAATTCAGATCGACAACTTTGATATTTTAAATTGAAAGTTATATGTAGTAGGGTCGTGGCTTTTTCTTAGTAGGGTCGTGGCTTTTTCTTTAGGGCACATGACTTCGCAGTATATGTAGGGTCGTGGCTTTTTCTTTAGGGTCGTAGCTTTTTCTTTAACCCTTGCATATGTTTGCATAAGTCACGGCACTTCTTCGCTATTGCTATATTAAATTTATACGAATTAGACATATTAGAGATCTTGTTGTCTATTAAATATTGGCTACAATCCTCTTTCTGCTGCACTTTTGTTAAAGCCATAAAGAAATATTGCAATAATACACAAAAATGTGCTCGGTTCTGCCATTCAAACAAACAACCTTTCATAACCATTATTCACAAAATTCTACCATGTGCAGCTTCATGACAAAAACTTAAAAAGAGTATTATAAGTTGTTATAATGCAAGTTGTTATTTACTCTTTGAAAAACAGTCAATGACTGTGACTAAAAAAGTTAATTAATTAAAAGGGTTGCAATTTGACACGTTTTATTTAATTAATACGGTGTGAACTAATGATATATAAATAGTAAATATTTTGGTGGAAGTTTCAAGTTGCTTCAGGGTAGCAAAAGGATTACAAAGGGACAAGTGTAGTAGGTATCTCATTGAGCTTTGTTCATTATTAGGTAGAAACGCAAAATGTTTAAGCGTGTAAGTTGTCTTTCTTTTGAAGCATAATTTTTTTCACTTTTTATATTGACTTCCTAACTACACAAATGATATATACGCTAAGTATGTGTTTGGAACCACATTTGTTACAATTATTTGCATTTTCTTTACTAATAATAAAATAAGAATATTATCCATTTATAAAAAAAGATTTTGAATAAATAATATATTTTGATGTCTAGATACATTATTTATTCAATGTGTTTAAAAAATGATTTTTTTTTTTTATAAATGAAATTAGATAGAGTATTTACTTAATAAATAAGCATAAAGAAAAATACTACATACTCCATTAATATAAATATTTAAATTTAATATAATTAATAAAATAAATATCAAATTTTATTAAATAATATTTTGTTTATAACATGCACATTTTATTGTACAATTTTTAAAATTAATATAATCATCTATAATTTAAGTTAAATATATATACCCTGAATGATTTTGATCCAAACTATTTTAAAAACAACAACAATTGATGAAAATTACTTTTACAAAAATGTATTTAAATATAGAGATGAACACTCCGATATCCTTTAATTTAATTGGGTACCAGTACCTTTAATCAATCAAACACTATGTTTTAATGTCACGTCATTTTTTTTATTATTTTATTTTAAAATAAATTGAAATTTTAACATAAATTACACTAAAGATACTCATACCCAACTTAGATTCATGATACTAAAGAATTTACATCAATAAATCAATTTATATTTAACCCACTTTTAATAAAAAAACAATTCTTTGAGATTCAATTTTCATCACCTCTAAATTAAATACGCATAAATCTAATATTGCTACCCATTTGTTTAAGAAAGAACATATTATATGTTAAGACTTCTATGTTAAATGAAATATAATTTTAACATGTGTTTGTATTTAAAAGCAGGCTAATTTTATTAATTGATTTTTTAAAAAATTATGTTAATTTCAACTCAAATTGTATATTTTATTTTATTTTTTATTTTATATATATATCACTTCGTCATGCTTACTTATATACCAACACAACTTTGACTATTAATTGATTGACACTGTCACACCAAGCATAATACATGTATATTCTTTCACAAAAATAGTTTCGACGACTAATTTCAATATTTCATGGCTACCATACATATAAAACTAGGTGAGACCTTTTTATTTTAGAAAAATCCACAATCAATTAAGATTATTTATGTGTATACTACTAACTATTATCTCAAATATTAAATTTAAAAAAAAAAATTTGTAGAGTATATGTGAATAAATTAGTTTTTTTTTTTACTTAAGTAATTTAGTTAGTTGTGGATAATTTATTCTCTATTTTAAAGACAATCTAAAAAATTCTATAATATAATTAAATAAAAAAATTGTAGTTTAAAAACTCAAATCAAACCTTGCAAAACACTTTTTATATGTATATTGGAATAGAACCTGACGCGACCCTTTGTACTGTTAGAATCGTCCTAAAAATTTATGGAGAATTCTGAATCAATCTTGATAAATAAGATTCAATCACATCAATCGAATTCCTTCTCGTGTTTTTCACTCTTCACTCAAGTGAATCAACCAGCCTGATTGCAAGATGATTCTCGTTGCACAAACAATAATAGAGAAGAAAAGAAAAGATGAATTGGGAAGGGATTTAGGGTTTAACGAAAATAGGAGAAGAAAAAATTTTCTGTTGAGTTTGTCTCTACTCACAAACTGTGATTTTATTCCTTGCAACTGCAAGTGATTTATATACAATAATAGAGGTCACTCCCTATTTATAAATTTTAGGTTTTCTTGCTCCCTAAGCAAAGTCTAAAATATAAAGCGCAAAATACCTAATTTTGTTAACTACAAAAATAGGCCTAAGTCGAAATTTTGTCGAGGCAACTCCTTCGACAATTCGACGCACACAAATTTGACACACACACACACACTAGGCTATTTTTGACACAACCTTGTTTACGTCGAGCGGTCTGCTTCGACACAAGGAATTACAATCTCAACACACCACCTAATTGATGTGTCTATGCTATCTACATTCATCATTGCTCTTAATTTCTTGAGCACTTCGACCTACACTCCTTTTGCCATGATGTCTGCAGTTGATTCCCAATTATGTAGTGTTCCATGTTCATCTTCCCTTTTGCTACCTGCTCTCGAAGATAATGAAATCTCATTTCGATGTGTTTTCTTCTGCCATGTGCTATCAGATTCTTCGGCAGATTGATAGTAGACATGCTATCGATCTTCATAGTAATCGCTCCATGATCCATTATTGTAATCTCTTCGATCTGATTCACCATCCATGTTGCTGGACATGCACAGAGAAAAGCAACTATGTATTCTGCTTCACACGACAACAATGCTACTATTGGCACTTTTCTTGAACTCAAAGCAACTAGTGCACCACATAGCATAAACACATAACTTGTTGTGGATTTTCTATCCTCAGCATCACTACACCAGCTTGAGTCGGTGTAATACACTAACTTGCATTTTTTTCCTTCATCAGTTGCATGAAACAAAATTCCATAGTTGAGAGTTCATTTGAGATACCTTAGTATCCTCTTCGTAGCTTCTAGATGTGATACACTTGGCTTCTACATGAATCTACTCACCATACCCACATTGTGACAAAGGTGTCGTAATGACCCAATAAGTCTCCTGTATTGAGTTGGATCGCAACATCTTCATCTAAGTCTTTCGACAGTTGCAACCTTGGTTCAGGAGGTGTCGAAGTCGAGTTGCATTATTCCATCTCAAATCTCTTGAGTATTTCATTTGCATGTCTTCTTTGATGCATCATCAAGCCTTTACTACTCTTATAGAAATTGAAGCCAATGAAATATGAAATGTCGCCCAGATCAGGCATTTTGAATTCCTTAATAAGATCACCTTTGAAGTCTTCAATCTCTTTCTTGCAGCTACCTATTATTAACAAGTCATCGACATAGAGATATATTATAAGCAATTCACTATTCCTTCTTCTTACATATACTTCATGCTCAGTTGTGCACTTCACAAATTCCTTCTCCCTTAGGAAAATGTCAATCTTCTTATTCCAAGATCTTGGAGCTTGTTTAACTCCATACAAGGCTTTATGCAACATGTTCACCTTTCTTTCTCCGCTTTGTTTCACAAACCTAACTGGATATGCAATATAAACTTCTTCACCTTGCTGCACACATTCCTCACACACTTTGTTTCGATTTATGGTAATCCTGAAATCATATTTCTTCTTTTCAGATCTCTGATGTCTTTGAAGTTGAGATGTCCAAGTCGATAATGTCATATCCACCCATCCCTGCTAGTTGTAAGTTACATGAAACTTGTGCTCCATCCCATTGAATTCAATCTTGAAGGTTATATTCTGAGACATAGGAGCCTTCAGATTAGCCTTCCATTTGAGTCGATAACTCTCATCATCTTGTCTTCAATCAATATTTTGTAGTTATTTTTGACCAACCACCCTATGCTGAGCAAGTTACTTTTCATGCATGGCATGTACAACACATTTGAAATTACCGACCTTTTGCCATCTTTCCTCATAATCAGAACATCACCAATACATTTATCTACTAGATTATTGTCATTAGCAAATTTTACCATGTTCTTCATCGAGGGATATATGTTGACAAATAAATCTTTCCTTCTAGACATGTGTGATGAGCATCCTGAGTCCTTGAATCTCTCTTCATCTCTTGTTGTGACCATCATAATCATCTCTTCTTCTTCTTCTTCATGTTTTACAAACTTTGCATCATTTTCTTGATTCTTTTATTTTTCTGGACAATCACTAGAATAATGACCATACTTCTGACAATTGAAACACTGAATGTGACTTTTGTCAGGTTTTTTACCACCACCTTTTCCTCCACCTGCACCACCACCTCTTTGGTTGCTTTGGTATGAGGTCTTTCTCTGATTCGACCAGCTCTGTTCTTGCTGATTTTGACCAGATGAATTGTCGAAACCTCATCTACCTTTGTTTCCATTCCAACTTCCTTTGCCTTTCTTTTCTTTTGCTGACTGAGCCTGCAAAACCACATCACTCTTCGACTTGCCTGCAACTCTTTCAGTCATTCTTTGTTCATGAGATTCAAGCGTCCCTTGAAGCTCTTACTTTGGCAATGTTGAAAAATATTTCGACTCTTCTAGGATACTACCACATGGTCAAACTTTGGAGCCAGTGACCTCAAGATCTTTGCAACAACTGATCTTGATGTCAACACTTTTCCACATACCTTGATTTGATTCACCAATTTCCTAACCCTAGTGAAGAAATCAGCTAGCTTTCACGTTCTTCCATATGAAGTAATTCACACATTCTTTTGTGAGTTTGTAACCTCACCTCTTTAACCTTTTCAGCATCTCCAAACAATTTTTCCAAAATTTACCATGTTTCTTTCGCTAATTCAACATCACTCAGCTTTTTCGAAATTATGTGAACTCACAAATTGATGAATTATAAATAGGGCTTTATAATTCTTCTTCTTCAATTCTTTGTATGTAGCCTTTTCTTCAAGCGGTGTTGCTTCTTCTTTCACAAGATCCCAAAGATCTTGACAACAGAAAAAAAAACCTTCATCTGCTTGCACCAATTCTCATAGTTGTCAATTTTCAGAATCAAAAGACTCGTCGAAAAATGTCCGTTCGGATGATTCATCGCCATCGCGTTTTGCCTCCCACGAATCGATCAACCAATGCTCTAGATACCAGATGTTGGAATCGCCCCAAAAATCTATGTAGAATTTGGAATCAATCTTGATCAATAATATTCAATCACACAAATCAAATTCCATCTCTTGTTCTTTACTCTTCACTCGAGTGAATCAACCAGTCTGGTGGCATCAACCAACCTGGTGGCATCAACCAGCCTGTTTGCAAGATGATTCTCACTGCACAAACAATAATGGAGAAGAAAAGAAAAGATGAATTTGGAAAAAAGGGATTTAGGGTTTAACAAAAATGGGAGAAAAAAATATTTTGTGCAGAATTTCTCTCTGCTAACAAACTGTACTTTTATTGTTTGCAACTGCAAGTGAGTTATATACAATAATAAGAGTTACTCCCTATTTATAGATTTTAGGTTTGCTTGTTTCCTAAGCATAGCACAATATATAAAATCCTAAATATTTAATTTTGTTAACTACACAAATAGGGTTAAGCCGAAATCCTGTCGAGACAACTCCTTCGACAATTCGACACACACAAATTTTACATACACAGTAGGCTATTTTCGACACACACAAATTTGACATACACAGTAGGCTATTTTCGACACAACTTTGTTTCTGTCAAACAACTTGTTTCGACATAAAAATTACAATCTTAACAAACACGAGAACCGTTGGATAAATATTTATGTTGAACGCGACACTCTATGTGGCGCATGACATATGTGTGGCTCTCTAACGAGCTATACCTTATCATCAATTTGAATTATTTGAGATTTTATCGGAACATTTGTAGTGTCGGGTTTATTGGATTATTTGGTATGTAACAATATGTATACTAGCAAGTAAGTAAATATTATAAAAGCATAAAGACGGTCATATTCAACGTTTTTAAAGTTCAAGAATCAAGCTTTAATTAAATAACTTCAAGTGGATCTATTGTTTCACACCTTGGAGAATTCCAACTTTACACTATTAGCCCAAGGAAATCTTGAATTCAGGGGGGAGTATACGTGGTAATGGTTATAAAAAAAGATTTCTTCAAGTAAAAAATAAACACATATGATCAATTTAAATTTGTTTAGGTAACATCATTGTAAATTTAATTTTAAAAAATCTTGATAGTTAATATAATGCTATTTTTTTGGCTTTTTCCCCAAAGTCAACTTAAATGTGCACCACTAAAAAATTGATTAATGATGAGTATAAAGAAATGGAAGAAAACTTTAGTTGCACTTTATTTGTTTTTCTGTGGATTATAGGTTCATGCATAGCATGTAGTCCCCTTTAATAGTAAAAGAGAGTGTTGTTTTTTTGTGACTTGTGGAGATGCGTTGTGATCTATCTGGATCTCTGCCAATGTCAACTTAGCTTCAACATTACAGTGCCTAGTTGTCTTCATAAAGTATAATTTTTCATATGATGTTTCAATCCTTTTTATTAATTTATTGATTAATATATTGTCTTGTAGAAGATACAATGTGTTGCTTATGTTATTCTTTTTTAATTTTTGCTGTCAACAACAATATGATCATATGATGCTATAGTAAGAAAATAATTTGATGTTATTTCATCATGACAATTAATTATGCCACTTCACAATACTTTTTTTAAGGGTTGATATTTTTTATAACATAAATATGTTATTTTGCACTTTTAATTCTTCAATATATTTCTTTTAAATATATTATTTTAAAGTTTTTCATTTATATTATTTTTAAAGTTGATACAGTATAACGTAGCATGACAAATATGCTGACTAGTATGTCACATAATAGTTTTGATCCTTTTATATTAATAAATTAAATAAAATTTGATAAATTAGACGTTAATTTGGTCGTAAAATATAAAAAAGATGAAGATTTACGGCAGAAATTCAAAATTCGCCAAAAACCAATAATCCGTCACTAAAACTATCACAAAAGATCACAAAATCCATCACTAAAACTCCAAAAAAAAATTAATTCAAATTATAAATATTAAAAAATTTCTTTTTGCAAATAATTGTTTTCAACATTATAACATTCATTTTCTCAATATAATAAAATACAAAAATTAATTTTGAATAAATCAAAATTATATTGACTAATATATATATATATATATATATATATATATATATATATATATATATATATATATATATATATATATATATATATATATATATATATTATTAAATAAAATCAACTATAATTAATAAATTTAAATATAATATTTTAAAAATTCAAAAATCAAAATTGAATCTTAACAAAAATAATTTGACCAAATCATAATCCGATGAAATCAAACAAGTTTATTTGTAATTTGTAAATAGGGTTTAATATACGATACCCCCTACCAAATAAGCGAGATTTGATATTCCCCCCCCCCCCCCCTTAAAAAAATTGATTCCCCCTTAAGAAACTCATATTTCAAAATGTGTCCCCCTTAAGAAACTCATATTTCAAAATGTGTCCCCTCTGATGCTGACATGGCTAGGGAATCTTCACACTTGGCATCCTTTATGTTGATGATTGTGTATTGGGTGCTGATTGGGCCTAGAGTTTTTGTTCATCTCTTTGTTTTCTTATTCCCCCCCTTAAAAACCTAGGGTTTCCATTGTTGACAGTCATTCATTCTGCAAAATCGCTAACCAAAATGATGAAGAAGATGAACTCAAGGAAGGAGAAAGTGGTGGAGAAGAAGAAGAGTTAGGTGAAGACGAAGAAGAAGACGGTGTCGAAGAAGCAGAAAGCGGAGAAGAAGAAGACAATCGAAGGTTATGCGCAATCTCCAAGCAGCGAAGGAAATAAAGAAGATCTACATCATGAAGAAGACGCAGAGGCATCAAAAACGCAAGGGGTATGTATCTTCAGGCAATAAAGTTTGTGTTTTTTATCCCAATAACAACACTAGTGTAAAAATGTGTTTTTATAATTTCAGAACTTGCAGATCTTCAATGTTGTTTTTAACCATGGAGGGGAATTTGTAAGATTGTCTGATGGGGTTATGATATATAGAGGTGATGTTTCTACTTTAGTTTATGGGCAACACATTGAGAAGTGGTCAATGGTTATTCATAACTTGTTGAATGGGTGGGGATATACTGAAGGGAAGTACAGAATATGGACAAAGATTGTTGAAATAGATGAAAATCATTTCCAGATTAGGAACAACGATGATTGTTATGATTTGGCTGCATATGCTTGTGAGACCCAATCATCAGGGGAATTGTTTTTGGAGCATCCTGTCACTGATTTAGAAGTATTAGTCAGTTGTCCTAGGTGTATGAATGAGGTTGTTGCGCCTGTTTCATATGATGATGAAGGAATTAAAAGGCTCATGATAGTGAGGATGAACGAGCCACAACTCTTGCAGATGGGTTTGATGTAATTGATGTGAAACAAGTTAATGATAATGTCGGTCTTGCTGGTTTCTTTAAATGTTCTAATAAGAATAAATGGGAAGATGATGGGTTCAAAAAGAAGAATAAATGGGAAGATGATGAATATGTAAGTGATGAACTATGCAGCTCAGATCCAGATGTTTCTGATGAAGAGGGGGCCCAAGTTTGAAAATTTTAGGAGAGAGGCATTGAAGAAGAATTTTAAATTTGAGTGGGGTATGGAATTTAATTCCCTAGAAGATTTTAGAGATGCCATACGTGAGTGGTCAATATTAAATGGAAGGGAAATTACTGTTGTGAAGAATGCGAGCTACAGGGTAAGGGTAGAATGCAGAGCTAAATGTAGTTTTTTTATTCTCTATTCTAAAGTGGGACATAAGCACACATATGCTATAAAGACCATATATGGCAGTCATACATGTGCTAGGATTTTGGATATCAAATTTGCAAACCCTAGGTGGATGGAAAAGGCTGTTGTGAAGAAGATGCAAACATCCTAATTAGTTAGGATTTGTGACATTATCCAAGATATGAGATAAAACTACTCATTGGGTATAATTGTAGCTAGGGCATGGAAGGCAAAGCTCATAGCAAAGAGGATAGTAGAAGGAGATGCAGACAAGGAATATGCTAATCTATGGAGATATACAGTTGTTGCATAGGGTAAATCCTGGGAATACTATGAAGATTATGTTGATAGACCAAACCCATCAATTCAACCGAGGTTTGGCTCTTTTTACTTTTTCTTTGATGGTTATAAACAGTGATTCATCAAGGGTTGCAGACCATTTATTGGAGTTGATGGATGCCACTTGAAAACTAAATATGGTGGTCAACTGTTAAGGGATCCCAATGACCAATACTTCCCTTTGGCATTTGGTGTTGTGGAAATTGAGACAAAAGACAATTGGAGGTGGTTCATGCAGTTATTAATGGAAGATGTTGGACAAGACAAAAGATATGTGTTTATTTCTGACCAGAAAAAGGTTTGTTACATATAATTTCTGTTAGTTGTTTATGTGGTACATGTAATTTCACATGTTATTTATGTACTGATAGTTGTATGCTGAAATAGGGTCTGGTAGTTGTTTTTGAAGAAATGTTCGAAAGAATTGAGCATAGGTTGTGTCTAAGGCACCTATATGCAAATTTAAAAAAAAAAAACTTGGAGGTGGTTCATTGATAAGAGACCTTATCATGGGAGCTTCCAAGTTAACATACCATCAAGGATGGTTGCAAAAAATGGATGAGCTGAAGCAGGTAGTTCTCAAGGCATGGACATTGTCAAATGGATGAGCTGTCAGGTATATAGTGCTTGTTTGTTTGGCTTATTCACTTTGTTTGTTTACATTGGAGTTGACTATGACTGTTTATGTTGGTGGTTTAACTATTTGTAGAAAAAAGTCAAGCCTCATACAAATGATCCAAACCAAAGTGAAGGAACTAAAGAACCAGTTGTGGAGAATCAACCAACTCAGGTAATCCAACTGAGTTACCTGTATTAATTGAGTAATTGATAAATTTCATTGACTATTGTTACTAACAGATATAAACATTGCCAATAGAAGAATGCATCCGATCCAAATTAAGGAACAGTTAACCAAGACCAAAGTGATGTGAATAGGCCAACTGAGGTAACTGTCTAAATTTGACAATGTTGTAACTGACTGATCTCAAATGAAAACCTAATATGTAGTAACTGAATTCTATTTTTTGTCAACTGTCAACAGGTTTAGACAGGCGTCTTTGGAGACATCTCCGATAAGATTATGTCAACCATACAAGACATCAACACCTCAGGGCCAACTGTGGAGACAACAACTAGCATAGGCTCACCAAGTACCAAAAGGAAAGGCAAAGTAAAGGCCAAACAACAGGTCAAACCATTGATAAAGAGAACAAGTGAGAGGATCAAACTCAAATGGTTTCAAAAACCAATCATAGTGTATGGTTCAAATCCAAACCAACCTATGTAGCAGTCTGAAGAAGAAGATGGTACTCCAACACAAGAGGCTACAGTGAAGGCTACACAAAAGACTAGGAAGATTTGATGCATGTGTTGTTATCATGTGCATTTTCTGTTTTTATGTGGTTCAATTATGTTTTTATCTAATGTTAATGCTTTTGTAGTGACTAATGCACAAGTTTGTGCCATTTAAAAATGTCTACTGCATAACTTTGAGTCACATTGAAATGAGTAATTTAGACTTCAACACAAATGTTTCTAATGACTACTATATCATAACCATTGATTGACAAAATAAAGTTGCAAATTTCATTAATAATAAGCAAAAGTTACAATTAGTTTTCCAAGTTGCCAACATGACAATTACAATATGTCTCATAACCTAATTCCTAAATACATCAAAATCAAACAACATTACTTTAACTTATACAACATTGCAATGAGAAACCAAAAGATCACAAGTGCCATCTTTAGCTTGAAATTGATCTTTCTCTGAACTTCAACCTTCAGCTTTATTTTTTCTAACTTGTTTAATGTGCATTCTAATTTAACACATGTAATCTCACAGTTTTGTAACAATCTTGAATTTTACTCCCTTTCATACATTCTCCAACTTCATCATACCACAAAAACAATTCACATCTATTCTCCTTCTAAAACAACAAACAAATTACATAATAAACAAACTTACCCATGCGTTTCGAAATTTCCAGAATTTCCTATTACGGTTTCAAACTATGTTAGAAACCCACATCTTCATTGGATGATCTCATCCACACCTTGGTAAACCTAGAAATCCACCAAAATTTGAGGAAATGGAATCGTATGAGTTTCTTCCAACCATGTTATCAGAAGAAGAATATGAAGATGAAGAACGTGAACTGGTTTTTTGTTTTCTGAAGAGGATTCGATGGTGAGAGGGATGAAGTGGTACGAAGGAATCAGAAGAAGAATAGGTGTTCGTGAAGTGGTATGAAGGAATCTGGATTGCAATATCTACTGCAAGGGGGGAAGATAAGAAAACGATGGAATGAAGAAAAACCCTAGGCTCAGTCAGCACCCAATACACAGTCATCAACATAAGGGATTCCAGGTGTGAAGATTCCCTAGCCATGTCAACATTAGGGGGGACACGATTTGGAATATGGGTTTCTTAAGGGGGGAATCAAATTTTTTAAGGGGGGAATATCAAATATCGCTTCTTTGGCAGGGGCTATCGTATATTAAATCTTTGTAAATATATATACATAGGAAAAATAAATTTATTAAAAACTAGAATTTGTTTAAAAATGTTGTAATCAAATAACTAGATATCTTAAAACTCATGTCAAGTCTAAACGAACTCCATGATATATAGAATATAAGTATTATTTGGTTTGTTAGTGTATGTGTTTCGTGGGATGATGTCAATAGTAGTTTATGCATTATCTCATTGATCCATTTTTTGTCGAGAATGTGAAGAAGATGCGTCCATCTTAGCTTGATTTTGATAAAGACAAGAGCTTATCTTAGAAGAAATATCCAAGAAAAAAATATTGAATCAAGTATCAAGTTTGTGTCAAGAATTGGATTTCAATGATATTGAATTGTATACAAAGGTACAATATTAAATTCAATGGTTATAGACTTTAAATGCTCAAAAGAAAAGTTTAGAATCACTTCATGCATTGTTTTCAAAATGGCAAAAATTAGGATTTTTAACTTAGAAATTTTCTAAGTATAAGACAGGTTAATCCATTAACCTATATGGATTAGGTTACTCAATTAACCTATATGGGTTCCATTAACCATGTTTTTTTTCAAGCAAAATTTGCATTTTCTCTAAAGGATAACCAATTAACACTTTTGGTTAATCAATTAATCATTTCAAGAAAAGACTAAAGGTAATCACTTACCCTCCTTGGTCAATCGATTAACCATATTATTTTTCATATACTTTCTGAATGTTTTAGAATGTCTAATCAATTACCCTAATCATCTTAAGTGATTAACCTGTATTTCAAATTGAAAAATACTGAACCATTGTATCACCTCTTCATCTATAATGTTTATAGAATTTTTTCGTACCATCACTCAATCAACTGATCACTCAAGATATGGTAACATGTATACCAAGTCTTGTGATGCCCGACAAACTCTGTGAAGGCTGCTTAGTAGGAAAGCAATCCAACAAGTCTTTCGTTTCAACTATGCCAACGAGATACTCCCGCATACTCGAAGTTGTACATTCAGATGTATGTGAACCTTTTCAGGAGCATACCATTAGTGGAAACATGTATTTCGTTTCATTTGTTGATGAGTATAGTTAAAAGCTTTGGATCTATGTGATCAAGCTAAAGGACAAATTATTTGAAATCTTTAAGAGATTTAAGATGCTTGTCAAAAACCAGAGTGAGAAAAATATCAAAGTTCTGCGAACAAATTGAGGTAACGAATACACATCCAAGATGTTTGAAGAATTATGTGAAGAACATGGCATTGGACATGAGGTAACTTCTCCCTATACTCCTCAACATATTGGAATGGGAGAAATAAGAAATAGGACATATTGGATATGGATAGGACCACTGTTGTCTATATATTGAACATGTGTCCTACAAGTTGGATGTATTAGATATTGGATATCATAAAACTGGAGCATACAGGTTGTTCATCCAATTAATTAGAAGATTGTGATGAGTCAAGATATTGTGATTGATGAAAATTTTGCTTGGGATTATAATTCGAAGAAATTACTGATATTCTAGTCGAATTCAAAGTCGAAGCAATTGCTAACATTCTTGACACAGACGAAGTCGAAGAGGGTGTGGCTAGCACAAGTCAAAGACCTCAAAGAACTAGAGTTTGTCTAGCAAGACTTCAAGACTACGAAGTGACTGGTGATGATGAAGCCACACCTTATGGAGATTTAGTTTATTTTGCTTTACTCGTAGGTGCTGAACCAATCAACTATAACGATGTTTTCAAGAATAAACAATGGAACTCTGATATGGTGAAGAGTTGCAAGCAATCGAAATAAACAACACATGGGATTTAGTCGAATTTCCAGTACATACAAAATTTATCAAAATGAAATGGGTGTTCAAGTTGAAGCACACTGCTAATGGGTTGATAGCAAGACATAAGGTGGGATTGGTAGCACGAGGATTTCTTTAGAGAGAACGAATCGAATACTTTAAAGTATATGCACTTATCGCAAGATTGGAGACTGTCAGATTGGTTGTCGCCTTGGCATGCAAGCAAGGTTGGTCGACATTTCACTTAGATGTGAAATCAGCATTTTTGAATGATCCCATAGACGAAGAGGTTTATGTCAGACAACATCCTGGGTTTGTGATTCAGGAAGCACCAAGGAAAGTATACATGTTGCACAAAGCACTCTATGGCCTCAAGCAGACACCTAGGGCTTGGAACAAGAAGATCAACTCATACTTAGTCAAATTGGGATTTGTCAAATGCAAATATGAGTATGGTGTCTATGTTCAGGTTGTGGCACAAGATATAACAATCATTTTCTTATACGTTGATGACTTGTTGGTAACTGAAAATAGCTTGGAAAAGTTGTCGAAATTCAAAAAGTTGATGATGAGGGAATTTGAAATGTCGGATATGGGAAACCTGTTGTATTTCCTTGTCATGAAATTTAAAATGTCAAAGCAAGGTATGATGCTACATCAAAGAAAGTATGTCAAAGAAATACTCAAAAGATTTAGGATGGAAGACTCAAGCCCTGCATCCTCACCTGTCGAACCAAATCTGAACTGGAGAAATATGGAGAAGAGGACAAGGTCGATGCTACTTTGTTCAAACAAATTGTGGGATTTCTAAGGTATATGTGCAACAATCGACCTAATATAGGTTTCATAGTCAGATTAATGAGCAGATACATGAGTGAACCAACTGTGTCACACATGAAGGCTGCAAGAAGAATCCTGAGATACTTAAAAGGATCGATAAACTATGGAATTCTATTTTGATGAGATTCTGAAAGAAAAGAAGCTATAGTTACTTGCTATTCAGATGCTGATTGATGTGGAGATAAGGAAGATCGAATAAGCACAACTGGTTATTTCTTTCAAGTATTTGGTGCCCCATTCTCATGATGCTCAAGAAACAACCTGTGGTGGCATTGTCAACGTGTGAGGCTGAATATATATCAGCATCCTATGTTATCCTATCAAGCCATTTGGATCAGACATGTGCTTGAAGAAATTGAGATCGAAGTGAAGAAACCTCTGGTGATGCAGATCGACAACAAGACACCCATAAATCTTGCAAAGAATCCAGTTCTGCATGGAAGGAGTAAGCACATCGAAGCTAGATTTCAGTTCTTAAGGGAGAAGGTAAATCGATGTGAACTTGAAGTAAGGCTGAAGTAAAGTACAGTTGGCCGACATTTTCACTAAAGGATTGAAGATCGACAAATTCTTGATTTTGAGAAAGAAATTAAGAATAGTTCAGATCGACTATGATTAGACTGTGTTTGACAACTTGGATTATAAGGGTGTGTTGAGAGTATAATCCAAGTTGTATATAAATAGACATCATGTAATTCAACTTAGTGTAAAAGATAGTTAGTTGTATACAAATAGACATCATGTAATTCAAATTTGACTTAAATAGCCATCTGGTCTCTGTAAGTTAGCGTATTTTTTATTTTCGTTCCTGTATCTTTTTTTAATTGAGAATGATCCCTCAATGTTAAATTTTTTTTGACTTTAGTCCCTAAAGTTAAAATCCGAAAGAAAATTTGCAGAAACCTGCATATTTTCCTGCGGATTTTAGTTTTAAGGACTAAATCCAGAAGTAATTAAATATTTAAGGACTTTATCCAAGAAAAATAAGATACAGGACGAAAACAAAAAACAAGCTAATTTACAGGGATCAAATAATATCAATTCTTTTATATATATATATATATATATATATATATATATATATATATATATATATATATATATATATATATATATATATATATATATATATATATATATATATAATGATGTGTGCCTTACGATCGTCAATAAAAAAAGATGTGTGCCTTCAATCGTCAATAAAAAAAGATGTGTGCCTTCAAGTATTTTTTGTTTTGAATAACAGTGTTCCAAATTAACGGCACCAAAAGTTGCGTGTAAGAATAATAATTGAAAAATGTCCAACTCAATAAAACATTATGTGCGGGTAGGGAGAAGCCATTGACTATGTGTTTTTCCCATGTTCAACTTTCAAGTAGTTGAAGAAATTGTTCTGGATTTCACACATACACGTGCGTACGTATTCAGTCGGTGAGTTTGTTTTTGTTGATAAACAAAATAGCAACTTGGCACTTTATTATTTAATTGAAATGATTAATTAACTATTTAAAGTTAGTTGCATGATTTATTTGTCTTAATCTTGTTGTGAGTAAGCACACCTTATATGGGTAAGTATTAGAGACCACTTGATTATGGTATAGTGGTCTAGACTGAATCCCTGAATAGTGGGTTGTTGAGATGTGAGTTTGAAAGGGAAATGTTACTCTTCTCTATAAAAATATGTTAATATGTGTAGATATGATTTAAGAAAATTTAATAAAAATGTAAAAGATTTATTTTATTCCCTCATAAATATTACACAAGTAAAATAAGTTTCTCACAAAAAATAAATTCGACTTAATCCTTTATAAAATTTAATTGGATCATATTAATTCTTCTGTTAATATTTTTTTTAAATTGATTTTTTTTTACTTTTAAATTGATTTTTTTCATACTTTTTAATCATGACTGGACTGCCACGTTGGATTTTATTTTTTATTTTTTAAACATTAAATTAATTTTTATTTTTTATTTCATTTTTAAACTACTATGAATTAATAATATCAAAAAAGTCTAAATTATCTAATTTAATTCTACGATGAAAATGTGCTTTTTTTTATACGTGAGATATTTTAGACACTACAAAAAATATGCTCTTCAGCTACGTGGAAGACACGTCGCAACACCTAAAATTACGTCACAATCAAAACATAGCGACGTGGACTCCTATGTCGCAGGAGCACGTGTGGCAACACATTAGCGACGTGGATATCACGTCAGAACGTAGCGACATGATTCCAACGTCGCAAATAACTTACATGAGGAACATGTCCCTGCACGCAGAGCAGGTGTGCCAGATGTAGCAGGTTTATAATTTGACTTTAGTAGCGACGTGGAAACCACGTCAGAATGTTGAGACGTTGGATTCACGTCGCAAGCTTTAATTTTTTTTAAAAAAAAATTAAATACAGACGCAGATAATTGTATTTATATATAATAAATTAATTAATTAATATAATAAAATTTATATAATAAAATTATATAATAAATTTTATATAATAAATTTTATATAATAAATTCATATAATAAATTCATTTAATAAAATAAATTCATATAATAAATTTTATATAGTAAATTCAATTAAATAAAACTAAAAATTTAAAACTAATATTTTAATGAATTAAAATGTAAAATAAGTTGCATAAATATAAATTTAAAAACAAATGAAATACAAAATGTTTTTAGGAGGCATCATCATCATTCGGAAAATAATTAACAGGATTAAAATCATCATCCACTTCGTCATCCTCCGGCTCTGGATCAGGAACGTTACGATAATTTCCACCACCTTGCATAAATCGTCTCATCTGCTCCTCCATCTCAGATTGCCTCTTCAGAATGCCCTCCATCTGCCGCGCATGTTGTTGCTCAATATCAGATTTCATCTTCTGCATCATCTCCATCTGATGCTCTTGTTGCTGCCTCAGGGCCTCATTTTCACGTCTCGCCTCACTTAACTCCAATTGCCTTACTGTTTCAGCTTGTTCCCGTGTCAGATTTGGTTGACGCGATCCACCCTCTCCATCTCTAATTCTTTGAAACAGATTGCGATCACCAGCTCTATAGCTGGACGCCAAATTTCCAGCCCCAAAAAAGCAACCATTAGGCCCTTTTTCTTTAATACCCTCACTCCAAATAAAGTGATCAACATCAGCGTTAAGCGGCTCCCCCTCTGCTGGCATGTATTGAGGATTATTTTCCAAAAAAGTTACAAGCAATGTATTATAATCTTCCTGCACACATATTCAATAAAAAATATTTAAGTTAAATATTTACATGCATATTTAATTATACTAAATAAATATTTACATACATATTTAATTATACTAAATTAAAATATATTAAAAAGTTTCCACGTGATTTTTACGCCACAACTTATGATTTGCCACGTGATCTTCACGTGGCAATTTATCAGTTGCCACATGAAATTCACGCCACAATTTATAGGTTGCCACGTGAAAATAACGTCACAAATTTTTTATTAAATTAAAAAAAATAAACAACATAAATTTCATTACTTACAAGATACAATCTTGTGCGCTCGTCGACAAAACCTCCCGATCTCCTTGTCTAGGTCCTCGAAAGCAACTCAGGCATCAATGGTCTTCTCCCCAACTCCTTAGCCTAAATAATAAAATTAAAAATAATTAGTAAAATATATTATGAATAAACATGTAACTTAAAAATTTTAAATAATCGTCGGGCATGCTCCGCGGTACTAATACTTCCAACTGTATTGACACAACCCTCCTTTTCAGATGCCCTCATCTTCTTAAAAATTTCTGATTTAGCCAGGAATTCTGGAGTCTTCCAATATGTAACAAGCTCCTGAAAAACCTCCCCGCCTATCCAGCTAGGACGGATGCCGTGACGCTCATAATTCTCCCTAACTCGCCGCAGCATATCAGACATTCTTTTAGAGCATCTGGTATTGAAAACTTTTTTAACCATTTTTTCATTCAACGGATCCCACACACATTTCACCTGCAATGTTGTATGACATTAAAATAAAAAGTTAAGTAATTATAATGAGAATTTCATTTAAATAACAATAACTAAAAAAATAAATTAAATGCACGACTTAAATAAATAACAATAAATAACAATACCTTAAACATTTTAAACCATTCATCTTTATTTTTAACATCGCCATAGCTCTTAAAAGATGATTTATACATCTGCTGAATTATATAATTTACAATCCTAGCAGCAGTCCGACTCGGCGCAAAAGTAAAACAAAAACTGAAAATGTTAAATATAAATTTATACAAAAAATGAAAATGTAAACATACTATAAAAGTTTTTAAATAGGAAACTTACTTGCTTCCTTCGGGCCAAATCCAAAATCTACCGTCAACGACATGAATCTCATCGGGATCATCCCTCCCATGAAGATCTGCTCCATCTATCTCATCAACTGCCTCATCAAATTCCGCATCAACCTCACATGCTGGTACATGTGTGGGATGTGGGGTGCGTGAGCCTCCAGCCTGTGTGGGATGTGGGGTGCGTGAGCCTCCAGCCTGTGTGGGATGTGGGGTGCGTGAGCCTCCAGCTTGTGTGGGGCGTGGACGGGGAGATCGTCCAGCCTGTGTCGGATGTGGACTAGGAGATCGTCCAGCCTGTGTCGGACGTGTACTGCTGGATCCTCTTGTCTGCTGGAAGGATAAAGTCATCTGGATGGGATATGAAAAACCAGATCCTCCAGTCTGCTGGAAGGATGAAGGCACCCCAGTATGGGCGAATAGAAAGCTGGGCAAGGGCACACCAGTATGTGCGAATGGAAAGCTAGGTCCTCCTGCCTGCTGGAAGGACGAGGGCACACCAGTATGCTGGAAGGATGGCGGCATCTGAGTCGATGATAAAGACACACTGGATCCTGAGTACTGGAAAGATGGAGGTACCCCAGACGGGAACGTGTGGGAGGAGAGTAATGGGATAAAACCCTGAGTACTGGCTAAAGACATAGGATCAACATGACTCTGAGGGGGGGGGGGGACACACGGCCGAGTGAGGTGCGTCACATACTACTATCCTCGGGCGTTGGGACTTCTTCTTACCACTATCTTTACTCTTAGGTGGCATTTTACCTATTTTATTATTCATCAACAAAGATAATAAATTTATTAAGATCAATATATATATTCATTAACAAATTTAATAGATATTCATTAACACATAAACAGATATTCATTAACACATAAATAGATATTTAATAGATATTACATTCAATGTTTAGTTATTCTTCATCTTCGTTATCCATATCATTCTCTTCACCATTCTCTTCGTCATTCTCTTCATTATTGTCATCGGATTCAAACTCTTCATCATTCTCTTCGTCATTCTCTTCATTATTGTCATCGGATTCAAACTCTTCATTATTCTCTTCATCCACATTATTTTCAACCAACAATATAGATGCATCAACTTGATTTCCCTCAACAATTGTATCAGACAAACTTGTAATGTCTTCAGCTTCAACCACTTCATTAATTTGACCAACATCATCAACTTGATAGGCAACATCTTCCACTTGATCGCCATTTTCAATATGACCTTGCGGTTTTGTTTTTATTACAACACACCATCCTCTTTTACGTGTTACAAATGAAGGATAAGGTACATAATAAACTTGCCTAACAATATGTGACATTATGAAAGGGTCATACTCTTTGTATTTCCGGTTCATTTGAATCTCAACAGTGCCGTATGAAAGGGTCATACTATCGTACATCCAACTACGATAATACCGATAATATTCCATACTACACATTTATACAATCATTGTCATCTTGAGTTAGAAATATTAATCAACTTAATTTCTTAGACGTATACTAGTTAATATTTACTATGCTTAAAAATATTATTTAATAACAATACTACTAATATTTTTAACTACACATGTTATATTAAACATATGTTAACCATAAAGTTACTATTTTTTTAACTACACATTTTAAATTACACATATTGGAAATATTATTTAATAAAAATACTACTATTAAATATTTACTATTATTAAAAATATTATTTTTGATTCAACTACTAAACATGTACGATATAAATATCTATTACATATTAAAAAGTACTACTTATTTTTAATTAAATATCTATTAAATATCTATTACATATCATGTTAAAGATTTTTATTAAATATATAATATATTATACTTTTAAAATGTATATTCTACTATTAAATATATAATATACTATTATTAAATATATAATATATTTTAATATATTCTAATATTAAATATCTATTATATATCATGTAAACATAACTTCTACATTCATTAAGATTAATATGTATATTTTTTTTATTAATAATTTCTATTTTTAAAAACAATAATATATATTACATAGTAAAACATATTCCATTAGAATTTTTTTAATAAAATTATTTTTATAAAATATATAGAAAAATATGTATTTTTAATTATAGTTTGTTTATATTTCTATTTTTCAAAAAAAAATAACTTACTTTATATAAACATAAAAATCCATTTTCATTGCATATATAAAATAACTACTATAAAATAACTTACTATAAAATAACTACTATAAAATAACTTACTATAAAAATTCATTTTCATTGCATATACTACTATAAAATAACTTACTTCATAATATTAAAATATTATCTTTTTATTATAAACATAAAAAATTTATTTTCTATATATGCAAAAATAATTCCATTTTTTAATTATATATTTATACATTTTCGTTTTTTTATATTTTTAATATATTTTATATTCTGTTTTAAAATATATATATATATATATATATATATATATATATATATATATATATATATATATATATATATATATATATATATATATATATATCACAATAAAAAATTACTAAAATTAAACTTAAATTAAACCTAACTAACAACTAAATAAATTCAGAAATTTCCTTTAAATCACAATAAAAATAACAACTAAATCTCCTTCTTTACTAAAAGAAGTTGTTAATTTTCTTCACAATAAAACCTAACTAACAACTAAATAAATCATAATAAAAAAATTAAAAAAAGTTACTAAAATACCTCTTCTTCAAATCTCCTTCAATCTTCTAGTACCAATATAATTTTCTTCACAATTCTTCAACAAAAAAACCCTAAATTAAATTCAGAAATTTAAAAATTCTTAAAAAACAAAATTATACAAATAAAATATAAATTTAGTTACCTGTTATGAGAAATATTAGAGATTGATTGAATTAATTTGGTATTTGAGAGAGCACTTGAGAGAGCAACAATGGAAGAACAGGGGCTGCGAGGGAGAAGAGAACAAGCAGAAGAAAATGAAACTTCTTAATCTGAAACGTAAGTGTTTTGGTTTTCTGAATTGATATATAAGGAAATCAGCGACGTGGTCTTCACTGCGCATCATTACCACGTGGGTTGCACATCGCTACCCTCAAACGGTCATAATAATAATTACACACTCTGCCACATCTATAAAAGTGGCAGAGTTATTTTCCCAAGTAAAATGTTGCGACGTGGGAGTAACGTCACAACTCAAATTCAAAAAATTTCAAACCTCTCTCCAACTACAACATTAAAGTTTTATTTTTTTATTTTTTACTTTTAAGTAGCGACGTGACACCCACGTCGCAAATGTTTTAAAAAAAACCTCTTACTTCTCTGATTATAACGTTGGATTGATTTTTTTAATATAAAAGTTTGTTGTGACGTGAGAATCACGTCGCAACTACTCACGTGATTGCCACGTCGCTAATTTATGTCGCAGGAGACCACCTTTCTTGTAGTGAGAAAAGTGAGGAGTTTTGACAAAAACATTTAGAGTGTGTTTGGATGAGGTAATTGGAAATTTTAAAGGAATTTAAAATTCAAAGCAATTCAAACAATTCAATTAAAATCCAATCATTTTTAAATTATTTGTTTGGATGAAGTATTAAGATAATTCATTGTTAAATTTTTGGGGTCATTTTTTATAAAATTTAAATTTTTTGGACAAATTAAAAAAATTGAAAAGTAGGGACCAATTTGCAATTTTAAAAAATTTGAAGGACCAAATTGTAAATTTTAAAAATTATTAATGACCAATTTGCAATTTTTTGGGTCAATTTTATAATTTTGGAAAATATGAGGACCAATTTGTAAAATTTGAAAAAATAATAGTAACAAATACATTCTATGGAGTATGAGAGGAATTTTCAAATTCTTTAGTTTTTGGTGTCATTTCAAAATGATTAAATTTAACTTAGATGAAATACTCCATAAATTTCCATCATTTTAACAATTCTTCATTTTTGTATCCAAACAATAAATTTTGTGGAAATCATTTTAAATTTTCTCAAAACATTACATTACCTCATTAAAATGCTTCATCTAAACACACTCTTAAAGTCTTTTAGATGAGAATGTAAGACATTTTAGAGATACATATTTATTTAAGAGAGAGAGGATGTATGTTATTTTAAATTTTTCTTTTAAATTTGAAAAAGCGAGTGTGTGTTTACCGGTGATTTTGGTAAACAATTACTTAATTTTGAATAATTACTTACAATATCAAACTAGAACATCCTACGACATTTGTGCATAATTTCTAAAGAAAAAAGTTTCACTGTTGTTATAACTTCAAAATCGATTATTAAGAAAGTGACAAGAGAAGGGTTTGAAAATGAAAAGAAATCAAAAGCTTCGACTGTGTCGAAGTCTATTATGAAATAAATTGGAAAAAACAATAAAGGGTGAAAAAAAGTATACAAAAGTAAATTAAATGCGTTGATTAAATATGCAAAAGTTGGTGTGCAGAATCATACATGTTCCTCAAAAACTTGTTTCTCGCTTTGACTTGGGTAGTTTGAGTTCTATAGATATCTTACAATGATATTGCCACCCCATTTGTAATGCTAGAACCACTATATATACTAATATAGAAATAACTGCCTATAACGATTATGTCTTCTGCGATCCACATGTAACCCTCTGCGTGGTTTATAACCTTCTAACATGCTCCCACATGTCTTTGATGCCTGGATAAATAATTACTCAATCTGATATGTTTATCTTGTTTAAACCTTCGTGGCCAATGGCTTAAATTATCAAATTACGAGAAAAAGCATTCTCATAATGACGGAAAATATGCTAAGTCCCAGAACTCAGGGCTAGTGTGTCGAACTCGACACTAATAGTCGAATATTACTCTTGTCGAACATGTAACCAAATGTCCTCATTTTTTACCTATGTATTGTCTCAACATTATATTCTCTTTGTCTAATTCATCATGTCAAGAATTCTATGCTAACAACCCCCCCCCCCAATGCCAGTTTTGGCCATCTGAGAGACAAGTGGCATTTTTGAAACTTTCAATACTATTCTGAGTGGTGCATTGATGTCATCGTCATCATAACAACTTTGTTAGTACCATGGTTTTAGGATTTGCGACAATTTTGCTAAAACATGGTTCACATCAAGATAGATGTTATGGAAGATGTCCTAACATGCTGGTTAGATTCATTGAAGACAGGTATTCTAACAGATGTTGTGACATGCTGTACCAGAATATCAGTACATGTTATTTGAATTCTTGACAGATTTGATTTGATTTTGTGATATTCCATTTGGATATATCTCACTTATTTTCACAAGTCAAGAAGATTTAATCTGGAACAAGTCATTTGATCTCCAAATGTACATAAGTTTCTGAAATTGGATGTTGAGACAATTTAGGAAACTTAATGTTTTGTTCCAAGATTTAAAGGAGATTTTTCTGCATAATTGGTGCATCTATCAGCTTGTGGATCAAGTAATATATGGATGAAGATTTCAAAGTCCATGGACTGCTGAGTTGTATTTAAAGAGAAACCTAAACCTAATGTAATCAAGGTTTCTCAATTATAAAATTAGGGGAAGTTTAGAGTCTTAGGTTTTAAGAGTCTCTTGTATATTAGTAACTCACACATGTATCTTTTGATACAGTGAGGTAGACCGATTGTTATTTGATTGTTTGTCAAGTTATTGTTCTCATTCTTAAAACTTTTAAGCATAGAGTTGAGTATTGTTCTCAGTAAATAGCTTTTAAGCAAATATGAGTTGTTTTTATATTGGAAGTGTAATCTTCTGTTTTTGGTTATTGTCACAGTTGTGACTGTTTTATCACTGGGGTGATTGATTGTAGGAAGTGAGAGGGGGGTCTCATATCTAAAGGGTTCTAGGTAGAATTTGCACAAGGCAGTGATTAAGCGAGAAGTTGTAAACTGGGATTGTTTAGCCTTCAAACTAATACTATCATAGTGAATTTTCTTCCTGTCTTGTAGGCCCCAAGAGTATGTGATATTGCACCGAACTGAGTTAACAACTGACTGTGTGATTTATCATTCTACAATTTATTTCTATATAATTTAAAATTTAAATATATTGGTTATATCTGTCAACAAATATTGTAACATCTGTCTTGACATCATGTTCTGATGTTGGGACATCCGTATGGACATGCTTTTTGTTAAAGTACCCAATTTCAATCTTTATCAAAATGTCTTTTTGAGACGTGCACCTAAAGGATTTCCATCATGGCTTCGTTTTTCTAGGAAGAACATGGGCCACACAACAATCAACCTTCTCCATTCCACTTATGAATGAGAAGACACGTTTCACCTAAAGGGTGCCAACTCTTAATTTTCGAGAGAGAGAAAAGAAAAATGAAGAGTCTTTTCAAACGTTTATAAATACTTCTCTTTCACCACTTTTTCTTTTCCCTTAATATTTAATTTCCTAATACTAAGAAAAAACCACAACTTCCTTCAAAACTTCATCTTTTTCAAAGCTACTCACTAACTCTGAACAATTGCGTCTTCATCAAACCCATAGGAAACGCTACCACTTTTTGTAGACATTTAAGTCCATATTCCCGTTGGGAACCGATTTTACATTCTTGAGCCACCGATGGAAGAAGAAAAAGCTTTAATATGGAAATCTCAGGTACTGATTCCTTTCTCCATCTCTGATAATGTGCAGGAATTTGTAGATCCACTTATTGACCCTACTACGAACACCAAGAAAGTGAGGGAAATATTTCCTTGCTATTATCGCACCAAACCCCATGTTTGCTTGAATCAAACTTATGATTTGAGCTTCATGGGTGCTTCCTGTCGTGTCTTCTGTTCTGCACCTTATGTCATGAAAAAAATCACATCCAATGGCTAAATAAGGTGGAATCGAAGAAAGCTCAAGTTTGGAAGAAATAAGGTCTCTTCGACTTGATCCAATTGTATAGGATTGTCCCTACGTACAAATAAAACATGTTCATCACATCATTGCAATTATGGGAAAGTTTGACAAACACCTTCCAACTCCATTGTGGGATGATCGCGCCGTCTCTGCTCGATGTACCCATTATCACTGGTCTTCGACCGACTGGTGACATTTTTTACCCTACCTCGCGGGGCAAAGATACCATCAACTTCAACTCAAAACGTGCTAGCTTCACCAACTTCACCATTGACCTTTTTATAGACCAAACTGTGTTAGATGAAGAGCACATCACTTTTTGACACTGTGGTTGTCACACTACATTTTCTATTCTAAATCTCTAAAAGTAGCCAAGAAGTTCGTCACCTTGGCTCTTCAATATATCAGAGTTTAAGCACAGTAACAACACCAGTCAGTAGCATCAAGATCAGATGCTTACGCATAACCCATTCAGTTACTCCAAACCAAACAGACAATCCAACCTGTAATCATTACAGACTTAGTCATGCATGTATCTAGTTAGTACATAGTTAGTAGCATACAATCCTACTAACTAACAATAATTAGTATGCAATCATTCACAAATTGGTCATGCACTACACAAACAGTTAGTAGTTAATGATTAGAATATGTAAATCTACTAACAGAAGTCACCTAACTTTCAAATCTGTTTGCATATATACAAGAGCCATATGTCTTTCCCGATGCTCCAGCATTGAGCACAACATTATTACTTACTAAATAGTTAGCACTAAACAATCACCGATTTTACCTACATAAAGCAGATACACCACTCCTCATTATTACTCCCTATTTTTGCCATAATTTGGCAAAGGGTTACCCATTCAAAGAAGTCAGCATGCTCAGAAGATAGCATGCTTAAAGTCAATCATGAAAGGTTAGTATGTTAGTACATACACACCATAACATAAAAGGGAAAATTCACCAAAATCAACATCAAAAGATGCACATCATTATTATAAAACCAACCTTAAAAGGCAAAAGTGCCATTACTGACCCGGAACCATAACCATGAAAAATAACTGACACAGAGTTTTTTTGAAGATAGATCTCTTCATATTTGGTCTTCAGTCCTTCTTCTTGAGTCCTTGAAAGTGACCCAATCCTCATCTACCTCGGAGTCACTACCTTCCGTAGGATTTTTCTTCATAGTCTCCATCCTAGTAACTGAAGTCTTCCCAAGTACAAAGGCTCTAGTTGATGGACCATCATGTGGCCTCTCAGCAATTGCAAGAGAAGAGGAACCAACTTCCTTGTTATTTTTCTTCTCAACCTCAAGAAACCTCTCAAAAGCTTTGTCAGTATTGATTCTCTTCCTATAGGAAGTCTTCTTGGAATATTCCTGGTTTTGGCTCAAGTTGAGTAGCACACACTTTGATGAAATAAGAGAGAAATACTTTCTTGATATCAAATAAGGAGAAAAAACCTTTCTCTTGCTTGTATCGATAGACCAGATAAAAGAAAAATCACCCTGAATATACGTGCACCATACACAATAGGAGAGAGGATTTGACTTGGTCTTCTTGCACACTTCTCTAGCATTGATTGCTATAGAATCCGACATATGCACACACCAATGCACTTCTCAATCTTTCAAAATGGACTACATCTAATCGTTTGGTGAATATGTTAGCTAGTTGTTAGTCAGTTGCAATATGTGTTACCACTTTGTCCTCCACAAGATCTCTAATGAAATGAAGACAGATGTCAATATGCTTGCTTCTACTGTGTTGAACATGATTTTTCGCAATATTTTGGCACTCATATGTTGTCATAGAACAACGTCATGACATCTTGTTCAACATTTTGCTCCTTGAGCATTTGTTTCATCCATAGCCATTGAGTGTAACTGCTTCCAGCAGCGATATATTCAGCTTCAACAGTGGATATATAAACACAATTTTACTTCTTATAAAACCAAGAAATTGGATTGTTGCCAAGAAAAGAATCCACCTGAAGTACTTTTTCTATCGTCAGTACTTCCAGTCCAATCTGCATCACAATACCCTACTAAACTAGAATTTGTATCATGAGAATATAATATGCCACAGTCATACGTCCCACTAATATACTTCATAATTCTCTTCATTTGAGTGAGATAACTAACCTTAGATTTTGCTTGATATCTAGCACATACTCAAACACCAAATGTTATATCAAATCTGCTAGTTGTGAGGTATAAAAAATTTCCTATCATACTTCTGTAAACAGACATACGTTCTTCGTCACCTTCTTTAAAATGTCTTTGAGAAAACTATGCTCTTCATCCTTTTCTCTACAATAGAAAGTTTCATATCTTTAAAGTACAAACAAGACATTTCCAATTAGATCCATATTAGTAAATGCAAATTAACATCCTAAATAAAAGTAATATTAGTTAAATGATAGACTTGAAAAAGAATCATACTATATTAAAAATTAAAAATTATTATATTCATTTTGACACAATTTTATTTGACAAATTTCAACCACAAAGGAGTACTATCATTTGGTCTATTTAGAAATGTCAACATCATCCATGGATGTTGAAATTTTGAACCATTTTGAAAACATAATAATTTCATTGTAGACTAAGCAAAGTAGATTTCTAATTCTATTACAATGATTTTTCTTTATCCTTATAGTTGACTTGATCTGCATATCCATGTGACTAAAATAGCCAATATCTGACGTGTGAATCACCAAGTGATAGAATCATGGTTTTTCACTTTTATTAGTGGCTTTCTTTTTGCACAGCCACTTTCATTGGTTTGTAACAACACATCTCAGTCCCATTTAGGATCAATACGGAAGCATAGCCTTTTAATCAAAGGTTTTAGTGGGTGGATATGTGGTTCATGCAGATTGAACAGACACGTTCGGTTTTCCACCACATGAGACGCACAGAGAGTCAAAGGAATTGATAAAATTGACACCATATGTGTGTGAGGGAGGTATCAATCCTCATAAAATGTTATGATTTGTTGCCACTGTTCATTAGTCAAAAGAATGTAGCTTTTTGTTTTCTCTCTTTTTCCCTTTTTAGGATCTCAAAATGATACCCTACTCTATTTATTTTAAATATGTTATAAGTTTTTTTCTTCAATTATATCTTCTAATAGTTACCACAAATAATTGAGTAAAATTCTAATTTTTTATTCACTTATCATTTTTTAAACAAATTTATCAATTTTTTGTGTAATGATCCTATACGACAACTAATAAATGGCAATGAGGATATTTATATTATCATTATACTTACATGTGTGTCTCACACTTGTTGATATATAATAATATATCATATTATTTATGATTTTTGTTCTAAAGATAAGAAGAAAAATCAATGTTTTATATTATTGGAGCATGAGTTGTTAAGTTTTCATCGCCTAATAATATGTAGAATATTGGATTTACAATAGATGTGACATATATATATATATATATATATATATATATATATATATATATATATATATATATATATATATATATATATATATATATATATATATATATATATATATATATATATATATATATATATATATATATATATATATATATATATATATATATATATATATATATATATATATATATATATATATATATATATATATATATATATATATATATATCTTATGAGAATGAGTAAATTATATTAGAATGTGAGAATGAATCTGAACCATTAGATTTTAAAATAAATGGTTGAGATTATGTGTCATTGTTTTTTCTCTCCTCCATAATTTATTTTAATTATGGAGGAGAGAGAAAAAAATGTACACACAATCTCTACCATTTATTTCTAAATTCAATGGTTTAGATTCATTCTCATATTCTCATATAAAAATGTCATTCTCATATGATACGTCATATATATATATAATGTCTTAAGATATTGGGATGTGGTGTCGGTCTCTTTTGTTATCCTAGAACATTGATTTTGTTGTTGCTCTTTCCTTCTTCGAACTCCAAGTAAATGATATTAGAAATTTTGGTATGGTCAAGGGATAAGAATTCTTAGTATATTCTATAGTTTCAAATTTGTCTAATCTCCCACGTAAGAGAAGAAATAGGTCATTCCAATAAATCAAGACAGGACACTTCAACGAATCTTTCGCCCAGCAGCTAGCGCTTTCGTTGGCGGAAGTGGGCGCTCGGACAGAATGTTATATAAAGGGCGAGGAGAGCAACCCCAAAAAGAAGGCGTGTGATGTCAAGGAGTGTGTTCCCAACATAGAAGGTTCACACCACTAAAGGAAGAGTAATTATACCTCTCCTAAAATGGCAGAGAACTTCACGTCCCTGAACACCCGTCGTGAATAGATCTGACGCGAGGTTCTTCACCTGCATAATATTCCTGAGCTGCCTGCTCCGAAGGTAGATGTAATGGATCCTGAACTAGGAAGATGGTGCTGTCATACCCCAAAATTTTCCCATCATATTTTGACTCACATGACCTTCAACTCCTCAAGACTATGCAAGATTTGGGCACAATTACCTGTCTCCTAAACAACAAGCCTCCAATTAGGGTTTTGTCTCTCTCCAAGTAAAACCAGTTCTGATACCTCAAGTGGACTTCATGGCCTCTCATATGCTTCAAATAATCCTCACACCAAGTTTCAAGCTCTGATTCACAAGATTGTTCAGTCAACTGCTCAAATGATCAATAGTCGACTAGTTTGACCTAAAAGTCAACTTTGGTCAAATCTACACTCAAAACTCTTGATTTTTGCACAACATAAACATTTTGAGGTTTCATTCATCATTTGATCAAGAGTTGATCATGATTCATCAAGGAAAGCTCAGAAATCATCAAAAGTCCAAGTTTCTAAATTAGGTTTTTTTAGGAGAAAGTCAACTAAACTTTGACCAGCCATAACTCTCACATGGTTCATCAGAAATTTCTCAATCAATACTCATTCTCAAGGAAATTCATTTCTCTACAACTTTGAAGTTGGGCCCAAGTTCAAAAAATGCACCATTTGGAAGATATGAGTCAAAACATTACAAGTACTTCTAGAAGTTCACAAAAAGCTGTTTTCTGTCAGAGCCAATATCATCAAGATAAAATCCTCAAATACAAAATATGTTCCAAAGTGGCTTGTAGAGGACACCTTGAGCTTTCCAAAAAATCCTAGAACACCTACATATGATAAATATTGAAGGAGTTATGGGTTGATGAAGTTGGCCAATTTTTGAAGGAGTGCATGTAGCAAATAAGTTCCAAAATTGATTTTCTTGCAAATGGGCCTATTCTTTTATGACCCAAACTTGCTTCTAAGGTTATCAAGAGTTTCCAAGTCCAAAACCACGACCATTTTATTTTTATTTTATTTTTTGTTGAATTTTTTCATTAAAAAAAATACCATTTAAGTCAAATATTTGAAAAAATATGAAGATATTTGATTGGGCTTGATTTCCAATAAATTTCAATCATCCAATATATCGAATATTTGGTTCAATTTCATGGCAAGAGAGATTGGAAAGAGAAGATAAAAATTGGAACCAAAATAGGAATATTTTTGTCATATTTTTATCAAATTTTCACCAAATCTCAAAAACTTATTTTTTTAATCAAATCTTTGCCCTAATTCTCACCATTATAAATACCCTAAGCCATTCATACCAACGGAGCACAAGATTTTGGAGAAGAGTAGGGTTTTCCAAGCTTCTAAAATACTTCAAAGAGAGTGACAAATCGTATTCTTCATTATAAGCATCCGCAAGGCCAAATAGCCATCCTAAATCATTCCTGGGGTAAGATATGGTAAGATTGCATTGTTCTTAAGCTTCTATAGCATCCATAACGTATATTCCAAGTTTACATATTTATACATATTTTGGGAAATTCGAATTGCTTGTATCCTTGCGTTTTAATGTGATTTGTTCATGTATATGAGTTTTTGGAAGCATTTAGGAGAGATTTGGATCGTTGGAATGAAGTTACGAGGCCAAGAGCGAAATTCACCATTGTTAGGGCATGGAGTTTGTTTATCTTCGTTTTGGTACCTAAAGGAGATTTCAAACCAAACAAAAGGCACCATCGTGTTCGCAAAGGTTTTTTGCTACGAAATCGTAGCTATTCCGCAGAAAAATCGCAGCAAAATCTGTAGGCGCACCATAGTGTATCAAAGACGTATCACACAGGATCACGCGCCAGGTTTTCTAAATTCCTTTTGTTTTTTTATATAACCCTTTTGTTTTCTTTCTTTTTTAACTATACAATTTTTTTTAAAAACATAGCTTTTTATTAGGTTTTAATTTAGTAATTTAATTTAGTAATTTAATTAGGTTATTTTAATTAGTTTAATATCACTTAATTATTTAATCAAAAACATTAATTTCTAGATTTTAATTAGGCTAATTTTGACATAGTTTTTTTAATTAAGTTTTAACTAATGAATTTTAATGTTTAATTTAAACATTAGATAATTTGTACATAATAATTAATTTAGAAATTTACTTTAATAATCAATTAGTAATTAGGTTAAAAATATCGTTTTTAAATCCTTACTTTGTTTTTTATTTTAAATTCTCTTCTTCTCATGTCCACTTCTCGACTTCCCGATTTTATTATTGTTTAATTATTATTATGTAATTGTTTCGAGGTTGTAATAGTAATTAGGATTTTTTTTCCGTATTTTATTTCTCCGTAGTTTTTCCATATTATGTAACTGCTAAGGGTTGTAATAGTACTTAGGCTTTTATTTTCCGCCTATTTTTGTTAATTATTATGTAACTGCCCCAAAGCCTTGTAATAGTTTAAACTAGGATTTTACTTTTCCGCATCCCCCATTTTGGTATTGTAATCTCCCTCCCCAAAGTCTTGTAATAGGGTAGGATTTAATTTCCTCACTTTAAATTGTTGTATAATATTAACTGCGTGGTTAGTAAAATAGGCAGTGACAAAACAATTAATTGAATATAGATCACCTAATGCAAGATAAATATATGAATCAAATTCACGTGATTATTGCATCCACTCACCCTTAGGGTAATCCTCTCTTATGCTGCCTTTCGATGAATAATAGTCAAGTCCCTCGAGCATTGGGATACCTTAGCCTGCTACCTACGATTCTAAATCATCATAGTCCCTCCGATTTAAAGATCATGGTCCCTTCGATGTTGCCTACGATATAAATGATCTCGTCCCTCGAATAAATGATTATAGTCCCTTCGAATGCTAAGTTATCCTTACTTGTTGCCTTTTATGACTATTCACATCCAATGCATAGGACTTCCTACCCTCTTTATGGTAGGGATAGACCTATGACTATTCGATGACCCTTCGATGTCCCTCACATCCAATGAAAGGACTACCTACCCTCCTTATGGTATGGATAGCCCTTTCACACGAAGGACTTAAAGAACAATAAAGACCAACTTAGGATAGATAGCTCTTAACTGCTTGCTCATAATCATTTCAAAAATCAAATTACTTTTCACACCTCCTTTTCAAAACAATTTCCAAAAGGCTACACTTATTTACAAGTTAAAGTCCTTATTCAAAAATCTTTTTCTAAACACACACGACACTTCTTTTCAAGAAATTCAAACAAAAACAAGTTAGCTAAGCAATTAAGAGCCCATGGGTAGGTAACCATGGATACAAAGGGTGCTTACACCTTCCCTTTGTATAACCTACCCCCCGAAATCAATCTTTCAAAAGGTCTTTCCCATTCTTTTTGCCTTTCCAATTGGATAAAATAAAAGTCAGTGGCGACTCTTGCTATCCGCAACATTTTAAAAGTCTGTTCTCCCATCGTATTACAAAACTGGCAACTCTGTTGGGGATATTTAAAGAGGGGTTACCTTAGAGCTAGGATCGCTTTAAATTGTTTGTCTTGTTTGCTTTATTTTTAAGGGTACTGCTTGGGAATGTTCTTGTGTGAAAGATTCTAACCCGAATCTCGAGATACCTTAGTTAAGTGGCAATAGACCAAGGAGACAGTACGACTTGTCCCAATATGGTTGATCTGGTAGCCACCGTTAGTGTGACACTTTGGTTTGTCCTGATGGACCTTGAACATGATCGAGGAGACATTTGGCTGCCGCGTGGTGTCATTACGCACTAATTTGCCTTTAGAACCCTAGTTAAACTTGACTTTGGTCTATTAGGAAGTAGCGAGATGGTTGGCTTTGGATTTCTGACTAAAGCTGGTTAATACTCGAAGCTACACTCATTGAGATCAATCTTTCAAGATGTTTTCGGTCAACCATTCGAGTGTATACTAAGATAATGCTTTCGAGAAAGATAAGTGATATGAGATTCCCTAGAACCTAGTTACTACTTTAGGACAGGTTGAACCAACTAAACTTCAGTGGGGAGGGTACTTACCTATGAACTTCATGCAAGCCTTTAAACCTAAGGACACTTGTGTGACTTGCTTGTGTGTGCTACTAACCCTTTGATTTCCTTGCAGGATTTGTTTATAGGACTTATTTGTCCTTGTTACCTTATGGTTTGCCTGATGCATTACATTCGCATGACATCATGACATCATAACATAGCATATTAACTAACCCTTTCAAGGATCTTAGGGATTTTAGGGCGCACAATTTCAGGTGCTCTTATCAAGGACTGAATCCCTATTAAGGGGAAAGAGGATTTATTTTCCTCTAGCCATATGTCTTCTAGTGTAGAGGCGCAATACCTATCAAGGGGAAAGAGGATTTATTTTCCTCTGGCCATATACTTTTAAACTCATAAACGAGTATCCCGAATCAAAGGCTATGACCCACTGGATATGGTGAGGTTGATTCCCAGAGACGGACATTCAAAGATGAAAGTCAGAGTTCTTCAGACAAAGCTATGACCGATTTAATTTCTAAATGTCGCAAACTAAATTTCCTATAGATCCTTGAAAATATTGCATTTGCATTCATAACATCGCATAGCAGGTTTCTCATCCTCTCTCGCTGTTTATTTCAGCACAAAATGGATCTCGAGCATTCTGTCAGAAATCTTCAGGCCCAGAACAACCAATTCCAAGAGATAATCCTTAACTTGGCCAATGGGCAAGAAGAATTGAAGGCACTTCTGATCAAGAAGGAGAAGGATCAACATAGGCAACAAGGTGGTCAAGGTAATCGGAAATCCAAACCTAAGCGATCATTTACTCCGTTGCACATGCCGCTGTCTCAAGTTCTGCAACAACTGCTCAATTAGAACTTGATAACCCTATTGCCTCCATATTCAGTTCCTGCCAATCCTGCTCCTGGGTACAAATATAATGCAAGATGTGCTTATCATTCGAACAGTTCTGGTCATGATACCGAAGATTGTGGACCATTGAAGCATAGGATTCAAGACTTAATTGATGACAAGAACATTGATTTCAACTCACCTGAGGAACCTTATATGGCTGATGTTGTGCACAACCAGAAAAATCATAATGAACGCAACCAATCTGTTGGGGCAGTTCTAATCTCCACACCGGCGCCGCAACAAAGTCGTCTAAACAAGAAAGACACGCCTAAGCGTCAGTTCACAAAGATCAATATGTCACTAGCTCAGGTATTGCAACATCTGCTGAAGGCAAACGTGATTACTATAAGGGATCCTCCTCTGAAGCCCAACACTTCCTCTCCTCGCTATAATCCTAATGCGAGATATGCTTATCACTCCGACAGCATTGGACATGACACTAATGGTTGTTGGCCGTTGAAGAACAAGATCCAAGATATGATCGATGCCGGTGAAGTTGAGTTTAACCCTCCTAAGAATCCTGTGGTGATCACCACTCCCATACCTAGTCATGACAAGACTGATTAATGTCTAGAAGGATGGACTCTTGGATCATTAGATTTACTTTCATTTGTAACTTCTATTCTGTTTGTTTAAACATTTGACTTATGATAGACATTATTTATTTTAATAATCATCATTAGTGCATTGCATATGTTTGTCTTGAATTAATTATTTCGCTATCACTCATTTAAACTGTGTTTTCACTTTGTTTTATTTTGTGATATTCAACTCCTGCTAAGTTGTAAGCCTTTTTAAGGGAGGATGACTAAAATGATACCGCAACCACTTACAGTATGCTTTTGAACAGACTGTGTTGACGATGTACATGCATTGTTTCAATTCTTAAACAGTAGAGAGATAAGGATGTTCATCCCTAGTCAACCCCTTTGAGCCTAAGGTGTAGGAGTTTTCTTTCATGTACAGAATAAAACCCTTAATCATAACCTGGGGCAGGGTAGTTACTCAGTTAACTCAGTCATGCCAGTATGCCTTTTACACAATTAGTGATGGGTTCCCGTAACCATTAAGTCAGGCAATCAAAATCCATCAAAAAGAAGAAAAAAATTATTAAGTTAAAACCTGTGAAGGAGACTTATCAAAAAGTTGAAACATCCCGCTGACTGTAACCTCAAAATAAACAGTTCAGGCAAAAGTTATGGATAACAAAGTCAAAAGATGAGGTTACTACAAATCCTCGACAAAAGAAAATATTACAAAAAGGATGACTGCCTGTTCAAATAAACTTTTGGTGCTTTAACCATCATCAAATGTCAGTGTTACGACTTCAAGTTCTGCTAGAACTTAAACGCAAAGTTAACTGAGCATAGGGTCGAAGAACATCACGAAGAGTGGGATGCGTACAAATAAACTTTGAGCCATTATCCTTTGTTTCTTAAACTGTGAACCAAGCCACGTTACAACCCTTGAAAGTCCTAACTGAAGCATAGTTAGTTCGAAAGCATACTATTACCTAAAGGGTATCCTGACTCCTTAAAGTTTACCATAAATGCTGATTTGATATCACGTTTTTACAAATATCACGTTCTTACACCCTCTGTTTTAATGTTTTTTCAAAGAATCAAGACAGATATATGCATTGCATCTCATGAATTCATTATTAAACACATTATCCTACATAATTTCAAATGTTAGCATTAGGAAGAACCTGCAGAGGGTACGGATAATGACCCAAAGTTATCCCGACAGACAAAATCACTTCAGAAGCAACATCTCCTACAAGGGGCATGACATGTTTTGTCCAATCAATCTGGGGCAATCAGGTCAAGATTCCAATAATCTCTCAAGAATGCCAAACAATCAGGGACATACACCCAAGTAGGTCTGAAGCCACTTCCCGATCAGTCAGGGGCATCATACTAAGTTTATGGGTACTAATAGGCATGTCACACATAGTAAGAATCTCATAAGGTCCTCACGAGGTGAATCTCTTCAAATTCCCCACTAGCTGGGGAAAAGCTATATAAGGGTTGTTTGACACTTCGATTAATACTCATTGGTGTGTCCCAATCAATACAAGTTCAGGAATGGCAGTTACTATAGCCACTGGGGGCAATGTTCAAGACATCCATGCTTTCCCACAGTGTCGGTTTCACAGGATCATATCCCCACAGAGTAATCCTCGAGAAGATATCTTCAAATGTTCTCCTCCCAACATAAGCTTAGTTACCCAACAGAGTTTACATCTTCGACACTACTGGTTCCCCAACACTTTTCTCTTCTCCAAACAGGGTTATTCATCTCTCTTATCCCCAATCAGGGTACATCAAGATCAATCATTCAAATGGCTTCCATCCCCAAGCAGAAATCATAAATCCTCAGTTGTGCATCTTCAAGACCAGGCATCAGAATCACGATGTTATGGAGATTTGTTTTCTCAGTCAAGAAGAAAGCATTAAATACACTCCAAATGGCATAAGTCGTGTTCATGCATCATATATCATACATTGCATACGGCATCTCATGATAAACTCATACATAACATGCAAGTTTCTCATTTATTTTGAGAGACTCATCACATAATACATGCATCATGACACTGGATAAATATTAACTTTACCTTTTTCAAGATACAAGTACAAGCAACTAAATAATATCTCCAACATTCCAAGATCTAATTCTATCATCACGAACGGTGTAGACACGATCATCTTTCCAAGATCTAATTCAGTTACTACGAACGGTGCTGACACGATCAACATTCCAAGATCTAATTCTATCATCACGAACGGTGTAGACATGATCATCCTTCAAAGATCTAATTCAGTTACTACGAATGGTGTTGACACGATCAACATTCAAAGATCTAATTCTATCATCATGAACGATGTAGACACGATCATCCTTCAAAGATCTAATTCAGTTACTATGAACGGTGCTGACACGATCAACATTTAAAGATCTAATTCTATCATCACGAACAGTGTAGACACGATCATCCTTCAAAGATCTAATTCAGCTACTACGAACGGTGCTGACACGATCAACATTCAAAGATCTAATTCTATCATCAAGAATGGTGTAGACACGATCATCCTTCAAAGATCTAATTCAGTTACTACGAACGGTGCTGACACGATCAACATTCAAAGATCTAATTCTATCATCACGAACGGTGTGGACACGATCAAAGAAAGAGATAGCCTAATGTATGGCTCGCCTAATGTACGGCCTCTTCTAATATAGCTTAATGTATAGCTCGCCTAATGTACGACCTCTTCTAATATAGCCTAATGTATGGTCCCTTCTGAGATAGCCTAATGTAGGGCTCGCCTAATGTATGGTACTCTCCTGATATAGCCTAATGAATGGCTCACCTAATGTATGGCCTCTCCTGAAATAGTCTAATAGATGGTACTCTCTAATAGAGCCTAATGGATGGCTCGTTCAAAGACTCTTCAACATGCACATGGCCTAGTGTATGGCTCATCCTAACACCTCTCAATACATCGAGCTCAAATACAATCTAATGAACGACTAATTCTGACTTTCATATTATCAAAAACCAGATGGCATCTTTAAGCCCATCCCCGATAGTTTTCTGACAACATCCAGATGGCATCTTTAAGCCCATCCCCGACAATACTCTGTCAAAACTTGGATGGCATCTTTAAGCCCATCTCAAACAATATTTCTACCAACATTTGGACGGAATCTTTAAGCCTGTCTCTGACATTATTTTACCAACACCTGGATGGCATATTTAAGTCCATCCCTGACAAAGGTCCCTACCTCGGCAAGGGCAAATTTCTGGATATTCTAGTGTTTAATCCTCTTCTACCTTCATATTCTGACAGGCACACACGCCAATTTACATCCTCAGGTTTAAGAAGATTGAACGGGGGCATCTGTCATACCCCAAAATTTGCCCATCATATTTTGACTCACATGACCTTCAACTGCTCAAGACTATGCAAGATTTGAGCACAATTACCTGTCTCCTAAACAACAAGCCTTCAATTAGGGTTTTGTCTCTCTCCACGTAAAATCAGGTTCTGATACCTCAAGTGGACTTCATGGCCTCTCTTATGATTCAAAGAATTCTCACACCAAGTTTCAAGCTCGGATTCACAAGATTGTTCAGTCAACTACTCAAATGATCAATAGTCGACTAGTTTGACCTAAAAGTCAACTATGGTCAAATCACACTCAAAACTCCTGATGTTTGCTCAACATAAAAATTTTGAGGTTTCATTCATCATTTGATCAAGATTTGATCATGATTCATCAAGGAAAGCTCAGAAATCATCAAAAGTCCAAGTTTCTAAATTAGGGTTTTTTAGGAGAAAGTCAACTAAACTTTGACCAGCCATAACTCTCACTTGGTTCATCAGAAATTTCTCAATCAAAACTTATTCTCAAGGAAATTCAATTCTCTACAACTTTGATGTTGGGCCCAAGTTCAAGAAATGCACCATTTGGAATATCTGAGACAAAACATTACACGTCCTTCTAGAAGTTTACAAAAAGCTGTTTTTCATCAGAGCCAATATCATGAAGATAAAATCCTCAAATACAAAATATGTTCCAAAGTGGCTAGTAGAGGACACCTTGAGCTTTCCAAAAAGTCCTAGAACACCTCCATATGATAAATATTGAAAGAGTTAAGGATTGATGAAGTTGGCCAATTTTTGAAGGAGTGCATGAAGCATAGAAGTTGCAAAATTGTTTTTCTTGCAAATAGGCCTATTCTTTTATGACCCAAACTTGCTTCTAAGGTTATCAAGAGTTTCCAAGTCCAAACCCACGGCCATTTCATTTTTATTTAATTTTTTGTTGAATTTTTTCATTAAAAGAATACCATTTAAGTCAAATATTTGAAAAAATATGACGATATTTGATTTGACTTGATTTCCAATCAATTTCAATCATCCAATATATCAAATATTTGGTTCAATTTCGTGGCAAGAGAGATTGGAAAGTGAAGATAAAAATTGGACCAAAAATAGGAATATTTTGGTCATATTTTAAGCAAATTTTCACCAAATCTCAAAAACTTATTTTTTCATCAAATCTTTGCCCTAATTCTCACCATTATAAATACCCTAAGCTATTCATACCAAGGGAGCACGATATTTTGGAGAAGAGTAGGGTTTTCTAAGCTTCAAAAATACTTTGAAGAGAGTGACAAATCGTATTCTTCATTACAAGCATCCTCAAGGCCAAATAACCATCCTAAATCATTACCGGGGTAAGATAGGGTAAGATTGGATCGTTCTTAAGCTTCTATAGCATCCATAATGTATATACCAAGTTTACATATTCATACATATTTTGGGAAATTCGAATTGCTTGCATCCTTGCGTTTTAATGTGATTTGTTCATGTATATGAGTTTCTGGAAGCATTTAGGTGAGGTTCGGATCGTTGGAATGAAGTTATGAGGCCAAGAGCGAAATTCACCATTGTTAGGGCATGGAGTTTGTTTATCTTCATTTTCGTACCTACAGGAGGTTTCAAATCAAACAAAAGCCGCCATCGTGTTCGCAAGGTTTTTTGCTACGAAATCGTAGTTATTCCGCAGAAAAATTACAGCAAAATCCGTAGGCGCACCATAGTCCATCAAAGACGTATCACACAAGATCACGCGCCAGATTTTCTAATTTTTTTTTGTTTTTTTATATAACCCTTTTCTTTCTTTTTTAACTAATCAATTTTTTTTTAAAACATAGTTTTTTATTAGGTTTTAATTTAGTAATTTAATTAGGTTATTTTAATTAGTTTAATATCACTTAATTATTTAATCAAAAAAATTAATTTCTAGATTTTAATTAGGCTAATTTTGACATAGTTTTTTTAATTAGGTTTTAACTAATGATTTTTAGGGTTTAATTTAGACATTAGATAATTTGTACATAATAATTAATTTATAATTTTAATTTAATTATCAATTAGTAATTAGGTTAAAAATATAGTGTTAAAATCCTTACTTTGTTTTTGATTTTAAATTCTCTTCTTCTCATCTCCACTTCTCAACTTCTCGATTTTATTATTGTTTAATTATTTATATGTAATTGTTTCGAGGTTGTAATAGTAATTAGGTTTTTTTTCCGTATTTTATTTCTCCGTAGTTTTTCCATATTATGTAACTGTTAAAGGTTGTAGTAGTACTTAGGCTTTTATTTTACGCCTATTTTTGTTAATTATTATGTAACTGCCCCAAAGCCTTGTAATAATTTAAACTAGGATTTTACTTTTCCGTATCCCCCGTTTTGGTATTGTAATCCCCCCTCCCCGAAGCCTTGTAATAGCGTAGGATTTAATTTCCGCACTTTAAACTGTTGTTTGATATTAACTGCGTGGTTAGTAAAATAGGGAGTGACAAAACAATTAATTGAATATAGATCACCTAATGCAAGATAAATATATGAATCCAATTCATGTGATTGTTGCACCCACTCACCTTTAGGATAATCCTCTCTTATGCTGCCTTTCGACGAATAATAGTCAAGTCCCTCGAGCATAGGGATGCCTTAGCCTGCTTCCTATGATTATAAATCATCATAGTCCCTCCGATTTAAAGATCATGATCCTTTCGATGTTGCCTATGATATAAATGATCTCGTCCCTCGAATAAATGATGATAGTCCCTTCAAATGCTAAGGTATCCTTACTTGTTGCCTTTTATGACTATTCACATCCAATGCATAGGACTTCCTACCCTCTTTATGGTAGGGATAGCCCTATGACTATTCGATGACCCTTCGATGTCCCTCACATCCAATGAAAGGACTACCTATCCTCCTTATGGTATGGATAGCCCTTTCACACGAAGGACTTAAAGAACAATAAAGACCAACTTAGGGTAGGTAGCTCTTAACTGCTTGCTCATAATCAATTCAAAAATCAAATTAAGTTTCACACCTCCTTTTCAAAATAATTTCCAAAAGGCTACACTTATTTACCAGTTAAAGTCCTTATTCAAAAATCTTTTTCTAAACACACACGACACTTCTTTTCAAGCAATTCAAACAAAAATAAGTGAGTAAAGCAATTAAGAGCCCATGGGTAGGTAACCATGGATACAAAGGGTGCTTACACCTTCCCTTTGTATAACCTACCCCCCGAACTCAATCTTTCAAAATGTCTTTTCTATTCCTTTTGTCTTTCCAATTGGATAAAATAAAATTCGGTGGCGACTCTTGCTATCCGTAACATTTTAAAAGTTAGTTCTACCACCATATTACACGACTCTTTTAACGGGTTAGACAAGTCTAACTCGAAAGGGAGAGATGACTTGGGAAGCCCTAGGAGTAACAAAGTAAAGAGGCATCCTGGGGCAAGAGGAGTAAAGTTGTGCACCACATGCTCCACACCATAGCAGAAGTATTTTCGGGGCCGGGAGATTAGTTCCGCCCGTAAAAGGTACACTAGTCAAATTATGAATATAGAAGACCTCCCTAGCGCCAGAGGCAAAGGCGAAACCAAAAGGCCAAAAGCAACGATCCCCTTCTCTGATAAAGATGCAATTAGCATCCACCCTCACAATGATGACCCCATGTCATCATCGTCAGATACGATGAATGGGAGATCAAGAGGGTCCTTGTGTAGCAACCTGCCCTAAAAATTAAGACTTAGAGTCGCCACCTATTATGAAGGGCGAATAGGAAACCCTACGCAGTTTAAAGATTCGGGGTAAGTTATTATAATCAGGTCGAGGGAAGGTGTTAGGCACCCTCAACCCTTTCCTAAGGTTTTAAGTCTAAGGTACAATTTTATGGCTAAATATTCAGGTTTAATAGCTAAGGAAATGAGAAGGGCGAAAAGTGAGATTTGAACTGAATGGAGGTTTTAGGGAAGGGAACTCGCCTTGGTTATCCAAGTGCCTACGTATCTCCTTAGGGAGAATCAGAGTCAACATAGTTCGGGCACAGGGTTGTACGCCTTTGAATTTGATTTGAAAGGTTTGAAGGCTTTTGAATGGCCTTGTCGTAGTTTTAGAAGTTGTGATTTGAAAGGCATCTTGAATTGCCTGATTGAAAAGGATGAAAATCCGTAGTGTCGTGGTTTAGTGTTTTTAAGGTTTGGGCGTACAACCCTGATTTGATGTGTCACCGTTAGATGCGATGATCAATAGATTTGATCAATATAGCTAACAGATTAATGGGGAATTGCTGGTTACTCAGATCGATAGATTGATCGTCGCGGGCAGCAAATTAAATGTATCTTAAATTATATATTTTTATCTCTCGTCTAATGCGACTAATAGCTTTAGTCGGGTCGAGGAGAGAATTACTCGAGAATCGATTATATTATTAATAAATAAATTGAATGAATTAAAAATTATTCCTCGCCTAATACGACCAATAGGTATAGTCAGTTCGGGGAGAAATTATAATAAACAAGATAAACAATTAACAAAAAGAGTTATAGAATTAAATCATTAATTTTATTTATTTCTTTGAAGGGGGTGTATGTTATTAAATAAATAGCAATTCTGGGGGTGTGAAAAGCAAAGGGCTGAGCCCATTAATGTTTAATCCATTTGGTTCCAGTGTTACGCAGGTGTTGGGTTAGGGTGTGTATTCAACGATCCAGATCGTTGCTGCCAGATTCAAAGGCCTGCATGTTCTCATGGAACGAGGTACATGGCATGGTGACGAGCACTGGATCAAAGTCCTTGTGCCACACATGTGGCTATCAAGAAGCCACATGTCATCAATCTGACGGCTGAGGGATGAATTAGCCAAAAAACCAAAACAAGCCACTTCATTTCTCAAAACCCTCTCTCTCTCTTCTCGTCCCCTCTCTCTCAACTTTCCCTACTCTCTCTCCGCCTTCAACCAAAAAACCATAGATTCACCGCCACAACCACCGTCGGAACCCCCCACAACCACCGCCAACCCCAGTTTTCCGGTTGATATTCAACCGGAAACTTCAAACCTTCAAACGTCCCAACCCAGAAAACCCCAAAATGATTAACCCTAACCCCAATTAAACCCAGGTTCATCAAGACACAAAAACACGAACATGCAATGATTCAACAACCAATCTTAAGCTAAGTTTGAATCGAGTGGTACCTTTTATCTTCTATTCTATATGTGTATGCTCCAATCCTTGATAATCCCTCTCTCTTCTTCTTCTTCTTCTTCACAGGTATGAATCTGAAGACGAAGCGGCGACGCTCGGATTTCTTTCTCCGGAAAATTTTCAATCCCCTTCTTCTGATTTAGATCTCAGCTTAAATAGTTTTAGGGTTTTTTCAGATTAGGATAGATTAGATTATTGTTGATTCCGATTGTAATTGATTCAGATTGTAATCTTTAATAAAAATCTTTTATTTGATTCAAGTTTTGATTTTGTTTAAGTTCAGATTCGATTCATTTTTGTTATTTGATTACATTTACGATTTGATTGAGTTTGAAGATTTGTAATGTTTGATTAATCCGTGGGCCTGGGTTGAAGGATGAATGGCTAGGGTTTGCTATTGGAAAGAGGTGGCCGCTGGCGCCTAGGGTTTCCTGGGGAGGAAGATGGTGAATAGGACCCGGGTCGGTTTGACCCGGTCCACGCCTGATCCATGCTTGACCAAGTAACCGGGTCTTTGGCCCAATGTCATCAATTTGTTTTGGCCCAAGAGCAACAAAAAACAACAAAAAAACCAATAATGCAATTAACCTATTTAATTAATTAATTGATCAAATGATACTTAACATAAAACATTGACCACCCCTAATCCTACTTTTATTAATCTTGATAACCTGTTATTAATCTTAATAACCTATTTGACAATAATTTTATTAAAATGATATTAATCAACAATAAATTATTAATTTACCGTCCTACTATTAACACTAGTTCATAATATTTAAATAGTTCTAGTAATAATAATTAACATCAATTATATTAATACCAATAATATTGATAATTGACAATGATGCTTAGTTAACAAACCTAATTCTAATTTTACTATTAATAGTAAGAATTAAAAATGCTGACATTTGATAATTCATTGTTAATAATAATATTATTTGGTAAAAACATAGTAATAAAATGGTTAAAAGATGAGAAACAAATGGGCCTAAGACCAATTGGATCTCAAATTTACTATCCACACCTCATTTTATTTTTAACCAATTTATACGGGAATTTTATAGGAGAGCGAGTTTAATAATAGGTATACCAAACCCTATGGCTCCTAATTTTTAACGCCCTTAACAAATTGATAGGTGCAAATTAAATTGGGTAAATTTTGGGGTATGACAGCTGCCCCTATTTAATTATCTTGGATTTAGTGGCGTGAGAATACGCATGTCTCACGCTTTCTGAATCGAAGAGTTATTAAATAATGGAAGACCCCTAAATTTACCTTGTGCTCGAGTGTGAGAGAAAAGAAATGTCCTGCTAACGCCTGAGTCTTACATAGCGAGGACTCGCCGTTAGTTGTGTGATCAGCTTGCTATTATTGCTAACAAGCTTTCGCAGTTTGTGGACCCCACTTACTATGTTCTAGTAAGTTCCCGTAGTTTGTGAACCCCAAAGGATCACTTGCTGTAGTTTTAACACGCTCACCTGCACCAATTGAATCATTTGTCCTAGTTTGGACAAATTTCGCCTACACCATTTGATCGCTTACCCTGGTTCGGGTAAGTTCACCTGCGTAGAAGTTTGTTTTGTAAATGCGTATGCATCATGCTTATGCATTATGCACATGCCTATGCCCCTGTTTTTTGTATAATGTATATGTACGAATGTTTACACACGTAAATGTTGTGCGTACGCAAATGAGTATGTATGATAACTCCAACGCCTTATCTCCTCATCACCCGTTGAATTTGCTTAACCATTTTTGAGATGTTCGCGAATCCTAGTTCGGATTGTGTTTGAGGAGAGATGAAGTAATGTCTTACATAAGACTACCTGAAGAGGTTTTCTGAACAGGGTAGATCATTGACAGATGTGACGGAGATTAGGCTTCAAACAAAGCTCGGGAAGAATTGTCTTAGAGAAGACTGACTGAGGAAACTCTTTGAAAGAGCAAGATATGTTTTTTAGAAAATATTGGAAGAGTCTTACCTAAAGAAGTTGAGATATATTCTAAACAAGATTACCTAGAAAGGCTCCTAAAAAGGATATGAAATGTTTTAAGCAAGATTACCTAGAGAGGCTCCTAAAAAGATATGAAACGTCTTAAACAAGATTACCTAGAAAGGCTCCTAAAAAAGATATGAAACGTCTTAAACAAGAATACCTAGAGAGGCTATGATATGTCTTAAACAAGACTATAAGGTTAGCTTGGATATGTCTTAAACAAGACTGACCTAGAAAGGCTCTTAGAGAGGAGATGAAATGTCTTAAACAAGACTAGCCTAGAGAGGTTTCTAAAAAGATATGAAACGTCTTACATAAGACTGGCCTAAAAAGATTCCTGGAAAGGATATGATATCGTTTTAAACAAGACTACAAGGTTAACCTAGATACGTCAAGACTGACATAGAAAGACTCCTAGAGAGGATAAAAACGGTCTTAGTGAAGGCTACCTAGAAAGGTTGATAAGCATCTTGGAGAAGACTACCTTAAAAGGTAAGAAATTCTTTGATTGTTTCTGAATTGCCTTTGAAGAAAGGCTCGGAACGAAGCGTTAAAATTGTTAAGATTAAATCGTTGAAACGATCGTATTTGCACCGTATTTGGATGATTATATCCTTTTGACTCTGGAGTGACCTGAAAAGGCAAATTTTGATTTCATGCAATGTTATGATGTATGTGTCATGTAATGAGATTCTCAAAATAAATGAGAATTATGTATGTACGACGATCCCACATTGTAGGTCGTAAATGATACAGGCGTAGGAAGGCCAATTACGCAGCAATGCTCCTTGTGTGATACTAGCGTGATTTCCCCGATATCAGAAATTTTGAGAGACGCACCATTTATCCTGAAGGAAATATCCTTAGAGGGAACTCGAATATTACCATGTCATGCCACGAACCTGACATGCACTGCCCCAGTATTTGAATTCTTGAAAGATATGCCCCAGTCAATAGGATCCTTGATTGTATGCCCCTATAATCCTCTATATTTTTCCCCTGTTTAGGAGAACCCCCTAGATGTGGTTCCCCCGGTTCAGGGATCTTCATTAGCAATGATCGCCTTTGATTAACCCAATCTCCCTGATGCTAGGTATTGATTCGAATGTGAAGCAGATGCTTTTCAGAATTAGTCATGCATCTTGGTCGTGTCCGATGGACAAAAGTTCACTGAATACTCAGAATGAGATGATGTCTTCTAGGAGATTACCTGAAGAGGTTCCTGGAAAGGATATGAGATTGTCTTGAACAAGACTGTGCTTTAAACAAAGCTCGGGGAGGCACGTTTGTAAAGAGAGTCAAATAATCCCATAGAGGATAAAGACTATTTTGAGGAATGTGGTGTTTTAAACAAAACTCAGGAAACGACATTTTGAAGAAGATTACCCTAGAAAGGATAGGAGACCGTCCTAAAGAAGACTGTACTTTAAACAAAGTTTGACACAGTTCTTGGAGGCATAAGAGAAGTTTGAACATGTCTGAAAAGATTGACGGGTGTCTTTAAAGAAGATTACCTAGAGAGGTTCCTGGAAAGGACGAGGGATATTTTAGAGAATATTACCTGAAAAGGGTAAGGAATATCTTAAAGAAGACTACCTGAAAAGTTAAAAGATGTCTTACAGAAGACTACCTAGAAAAGGTTCTTAGAAAGGAATATGTCTTAGAGAAGACTATCTGAAAAGATTTCTGAAAATGACGAGAGACACCTGGAAAGGCTGGTAGAAAGAACGAGAGGATGTGTCTTAAAGAAGACTATCTGAAAAAGGACTCCTAGAAAGGATAATAGATATTTGAGCATGTCTTAAAGAAGACTGTCTGAAAAGATTAAGAGACATTTTAAAGAAAACTACCTAAAAAGGTTCCTAGAAAGGATGTGAGAATAGTATTAACACCATCTTATATTGAGTGACCTTTGCAAAGTGCCCCCAGGTAATGGATTTCCCCCATGGGCTATTCAGCATCTTTGAGAGATTCCATGGATCTTGATGAGATTGCCCCAGATAAATAGGATGATAACGGGCTATGCCCTGTGTATCCAATAGCCATCCGAGTCAGGCGTAAGAGATATTTCTTCTTTGATATGCTTTTAAAGCTATTTCACCTGTCGGTAGGATTTTTAGCCATTAGCCATTCCCCATGCAACTTCTCGTCGATGTTAAAACATTTGAATCTATATAGACCAGTGTGCTTTACGATGAAATTCATAAGATGCGAATGCATATGTCTGTCTTGAAAGCTTAAAAACATTTTTGAGTAAAACAAAGTTTTTTTTTTAGAAAGTGATATCAACTCAAGAGTTATAGTAGACCTTAAGGAGTCGGGATACCTTTTGGTAACGGTATGCTTTCGAACTAACCATGCTTCAGTTAGGACTTTTAAGGGTTGTAACGTGGCCTGGTTCACGGTTTTAAGAAACAAAGGATAATGGCTCAAAGTTTATTTGTACCCGTCCCATTCTTCGTGACGTTCTCCAGTCCTACGCTCAGTTAACTATGCATTTAGGCTCCAAAATACTTTGGGAATTATAACATTGACATTTATGATGGTTCAAAAACCAAAGGTTTATCTGCAGAGGCAGTCATCCTCCTTTTGTAATATTTTCCTTTTGTCGAGGGTATGTAGTGACTTCTTTTTTCACTTTATTATCCCTAATTTTTGCCTGCACTATTTATTTAAAACTACAGTCAGCGGGATGCCCCAATTTTGCCTAAGTCTCCTTAATAGGTTTTGACTTGGCGGGCCTTGCGTTGTTTTTTCTTTTTCTTTGCGGACATTGACTGCCAGGCTTAATTATGACGGAGAACCATCAGTGATTATGTTCAAAGGAACAATTTGGAATAATTAAGTTAGCTGAGCATCTACCCTACCCCAGGTTATATTTTGAGGGTTTTTATTTTGTACGTGAAGGAAAACTCCTACTTCTTAGGCTCAAAGGGGTTGACGAGGGATTAACATCCTTATATCTCCACTGTATTGGAATTGAAACAATACCTGTACATCGTCAACACGGTCCGTTCGAAAGCGTACTGTATGAGATTGTGGTATCGTTTTCGTCATTCTCCCTCTAAAGGTACACATCTTTGAACAAAAGTTGAATATCACAAATAATAAAACCAAGTAAAAACAAAGTTTTGAATATAGTGAAAACACTAGGAATAAACCAAGACAAACGTAAGCAATGCATTAATGATTATTGTAAAGTACATAGCATATACCGCAAGACCAATGTTTAAACAAACAGAAAAGAAATTGCGAATGAAAAAAAAACTAATGATCTAAGAAACCCTCCTTCTAGCCACTTATAGCATTAGACTTGCGAGGCTCTTCGAACTCAATGAGCCCTTCTTCAATTAAATCTTGGATCTTGTGCTTCAACGGCCCACAATCCTCTGTATCATGACCAGGACTATCTAAATGATAAGTGCACCTAGCATGATGCTTGTACCCAGGAACGGGGTTAGTTGGAGCTGAGTATGGAGGTAGAAGAGTTATCAGGTTCTGACTGAGCAGATGTTGTAAAGCTTGAGACAGTGGCATGTGCAACGGGGTGAATGCTCGTTTTGGCTTTGACCTCTAGGTGCGTTGGCCACCCTGTTGCTTTTGCTGATCCTTCTGTTGTAGTGTCGTGGTCTGATTAACCAGGATTGCCCCAACAGTGTTGGGTTCCTTTTTCCCATCGTATGACTTCTTTGTGTGATAGGAACCTGAGGGTGCCCCTTGTATCTTCCCATTTTTGATCCCATTTTCAATCCTTTCACCAATGACTACCAAGTCCGAGAACCCTGAAGATATGCTTCCGACCATCTTATCATAGTATGGTCCTTGCAAAGTACTCATAAATATGTCCACCAGTTCTTTTTCCATCAAGGGAGGTTGGACTCGAGAAGCCATTTCCCTCCACCTTTGGGCATACTCCTTGAATGACTCATCCTTCTTCTGTGACATATTTTGTAATTGCATCCGGTTGGGTGCCATGTCCAGGTTGTACTTGTATTGCTTCAAGAATGTGTTAGCAAGATCATTCCAGCTTCGTATATAGGATTTCTCCAATTGCATGTACCAGTCAACAGATGCCCCGCTTAAGCTATCTTGGAAGAAATGTATCATCAGCTTTTGATCGTGGGCATAAGCAGCCATTTTTCGCACATACACGCGCAAGTGGTTCCACAGACATGTGAGTCCTTTGTATTTCTCGAAGTCAGGAATCTTGAATTTGTGTGGGATAGTCAAGTCTGAGACCAAACTCATTTCGAAGGCATCCACATCGAAAGCATCGTATCCTTCTACCACCTTTAGTCTCTCCTCTAGCGCTTTGATCTGTTCACTGTCCTTGAAGTCTTCCCTAGAGTTGGGATTAGACTGTTGCGTCTGAGGTGCTTGGTCTGTGTTGTCCACCTCTTGTACTCCGTATTGTAGATCTAGGTAATCTTCATCCTTAGGGACATTGTTAGCAGGGATGCGAACTGTGCGGGTTGTCCCTTTAGTCTGTGGTGCGGGGACAAATCCCTCTTGAGAGGCCTCTCCTCTCTCTTGGAATTGGATAGCTCTCCTGACAGATCGGACCTGAGGTCTGTCCTTAGTCAGGCCAAAGCCTGAAACAAATCCTAGCAGCGGGTTTTCGTCGTTGGGGATCTCATCCTGAACCAGGGTATCCCCAGACTGAACCTCTTTTGCCTTTTCTTGTTTATCTAGGAGGGCCTTCATGAATCCTAGCATCTGAGTCATACCTCCTTTAACTTCTTCCATACTAACCTTTAGTTGATCCACCTCCTCACGAAGAGCGGCTTGATTCTGTTCTAGCTGATCCATTGATTTCTTTTGCTGAAATCTTGTCTGATAAGACGGTCGGGATGTTAGATTATCCTTCCCAATGGTCTCTTGCTCTGAAGGCAAAAGAGAAATCTTCTTTCAATGCCATGAAAATGATATGCATGCCATGAATGATATGTTTTATTCGTGTTTATGTCTTATCCACATCCATTGATTAAATATAATAACTCCTTTTTTTTTGTTTCTCATTATTTTCGTGGATAAGACATGATGCAAGAATGCACATGATGCATGATAAATGCCACAGTTATACGATATATATATATATATATATATATATATATATAAAATAATGAAAACGTATAATTAAACACATAAGCACATAAGCCCTAGGTTCATAGGTTCGACGTAACGGCTTAGGGTGCCTACCCTTCCCATTGGTATGTTCTAGAAGGTCTCATGGGATCGTTCGTAGCCGCCGAGACTTTTTGTCTCTTTGAATTTTGGAACAACTCATTGGTCCATGAGGTTCGAATTTTAGGGGTTGGTTCCCAGAGAGATCAGCTAAGTACCCAGTCCAGCCCTCAACAAGGTCGAGCCTCGTATCAGACCTTTCCGAATATTTAACCCACTCTGAGTGGAATTATAACAAGACTCGTAGGCGATGTAGTTCCCCTCTGGTCTTAATTATAATTCCCACGCTTAGGCTTAACAGCAATAATATATAACCCAACAGTGCGAATTATATAACAATTAAACATTTTATGCAGGTATGGCAAATAAACATTTAATGAAAATAAAAACAATAAATAAATAAATAAATAATTAAATATTTATTATTAAAAAAGATAAACCTTCCCCCAAACCCTAAAAATGGCAAATTTGCCAAACCCTAAAATTCGCCAAACCTAAACCATTAACCACAAACCTAAACCCTCTCAAGCCTTAGGAGCATAATAATTCACTATAGTGTATTTCCCCAGCAGAGTCGCCAGTTGTAGCAACCTGCCCTAAAAATTAAGACTTAGAGTCGCCACCTATTCTGAAGGGCGAATAGGAAACCCTACGCAGTTTAAAGATTCGGGGTAAGTTATTATAATCAGGTCGAGGGAAGGTGTTAGGCACCCTCAACCCTTTCCTAAGGTTTTAAGTCTAAGGTACAGTTTTATGGCTAAATATTCAGGTTTAATAGCTAAGGAAATGAGAAGGGCGAAAAGTGAGATTTGAACTGAATGGAGGTTTTAGGGAAGGGGACTCGCCTTGGTTATCCAAGTGCCTACGTATCTCCTTAAGGAGAATCAGAGTCAACGTAGTTCGGGCACAGGGTTGTACGCCTTTGAATTTGATTTGAAAGGTTTGAAGGCTTTTTGAATGGCCTTGTCGTAGTTTTAGAAGTTGTGATTTGAAAGGCATCTTGAATTTCCTGATTGAAAAGGATGAAAATCCGTAGTGTCGTGGTTTAGTGTTTTTAAGGTTTGGGCGTACAACCCTGATTTGATGTGTCACCGTTAGATGCGATGATCAATAGATTTGATCAGTATAGCTAACAGATTAATGGGGAATTGCTGGTTACTTAGATCGATAGATTGATCGTCGCGGGCAGCAAATTAAATGTATCTTAAATTATATATTTTTATCTCTCGTCTAACGCGACTAATAGCTTTAGTCGGGTCGAGGAGAGAATTACTCGAGAATCGATTATATTATTAATAAATAAATTGAATAAATTAAAAATTATTCCTCGCCTAATACGACCAATAGGTATAGTCGGTTCGGGGAGAAATTATAATAAACAAGATAAACAATTAACAAAAAGAGTCATAGAATTAAATCATTAATTTTATTTATTTCTTTGAAGGGGGGTGTATGTTATTAAATAAATAGCAATTCTGGGGGTGTGAAAAGCAAAGGGCTGAGCCCATTAATGTTTAATCCATTTGGTTCCAGTGTTACGCAGGTGTTGGGTTAGGGTGTGTATTCAACGATCCAGATCGTTGCTGCCAAATCCAAAGGCCTGCATGTTCTCATGGAACGAGGTACATGGCATGGTGACGAGCACTGGATCAAAGTCCTTGTGCCACACATGTGGCTATCAAGAAGCCATATGTCATCAATCTGACGGCTGAGGGATGAATTAGCCAAAAAAACAAAACAAGCCACTTCATTTCTCAAAACCCTCTCTCTCTCTCTCTCTTCTCGTCCCCTCTCTCTCAACTTTCCCTACTCTCTCTCCGCCTTCAACCAAAAAACCATAGATTCACCGCCACAACCACCGTCGGAACCCCCCACAACCACCGTCAACCCCAGTTTTCCGGTTGATATTCAACCGGAAACTTCAAACCTTCAAACGTCCCAACCCAGAAAACCCCAAAATGATTAACCCTAACCCCAATTAAACCCAGGTTCATCAAGACACAAAAACACGAACATGCAATGATTCAACAACCAATCTTAAGCTAAGTTTGAATCGAGTGGTACCTTTTATCTTCTATTCTGTATGTGTATGCTCCAATCCTTGCTAATCCCTCTCTCTTCTTCTTCTTCTTCACAGGTATGAATCTGAAGACGAAGCGGCGGCGCTCGGATTTCTTTCTCCGGAAAATTTTCAATCCCCTTCTTCTGATTTAGATCTCAGCTTAAATAGTTTTAGGGTTTTTTCAGATTAGGATAGATTAGATTATTGTTGATTCCGATTGTAATTGATTCAGATTGTAATCTTTAATAAAAATCTTTTATTTGATTCAAGTTTTGATTTTGTTTAAGTTCAGATTCGATTCATTTTTGTTATTTGATTACATTTACGATTTGATTGAGTTTGAAGATTTGTAATGTTTGATTAATCCGTGGGCCTGGGTTGAAGGATGAATGGCTAGGGTTTGCTATTGGAAAGAGGTGGCCGTCGGCGCCTAGGGTTTGCTGGGGAGGAAGATGGTGAATAGGACCCGGGTCGGTTTGACCCGGTCCACGCCTGATCCATGCTTGACCCAGTAACCGGGTCTTTGGCCCAATGTCATCAATTTGTTTTGGCCCAAGAGCAACAAAAAACAACAAAAAAACCAATAATCCAATTAACCTATTTAATTAATTAATTGATCAAATGATACTTAACATAAAACATTGACCACCCCTAATCCTACTTTTATTAATCTTGATAACCTGTTATTAATCTTAATAACCTATTTGACAATAATTTTATTAAAATGATATTAATCAACAATAAATTATTAATTTACCGTCCTACTATTAACACTAGTTCATAATATTTAAATAGTTTTAGTAATAATAATTAACATCAATTATATTAATACCAATAATATTGGTAATTGACAATGATGCTTAATTAACAAACCTAATTCTAATTTTACTATTAATAGTAAGAATTAATAATGCTGACATTTGATAATTCATTGTTAATAATAATATTATTTGGTAAAAACATAGTAATAAAATGGTTAAAAGATGAGAAACAAATGGGCCTAAGACCAATTGGATCTCAAATTTACTATCCACACCTCATTTTATTTTTAACCAATTTATACGGGAATTTTATAGGAGAGCGAGTTTAATAATAGGTATACCAAACCCTATGGCTCCTAATTTTTAACGCCCTTAACAAATTGATAGGTGCAAATTAAATTGGGTAAATTTTGGGGTATGACACCTTGTATACCAGAGGAGTTATGCAAATATCCTATATTGGGAAGCATTTGAAAGACTTCGCCTTGACTCAGAGGACTTAAAACTCTTCAAAGGTTTATTGTTTGAATTCTTTTGAGAACAAGTACACGTAAAAGGATACATCACCTTGAATACCATTTTTGGAGAGCAGAACCATGACAAAGAAATAAAGGTCAAGTATTTGGTTATTGACGCCACCTCTTCTTACAATATGATTATAGTGCGACCAATTTTTTACCAGTTGGGCGACGTCTTGTCCACTATGTATTTATACATGAATTATCCGCTCTCTAATGGGCGAGTGGGAGTTAATCAATGAGATCAAGATATCCCAAGGAAATTTTACGTTGAAAGCCTCAAGTTGAAAAGGGTTTGCACTCTAGGCGTGAAAGCCAAGAATGTGGGTAGGGAATAAAGCCAATAAGAGAAACCTGCGAGGGCGAGGATGCTCCCCCTCCAACCACCGAGGAGATCTAAGATTGAAGGCCTAGAAGGAATGCCCTCTGGAACCACCCGCGTAGTCGTCATTTATTTTTTTCTTTATTATTGTTTGACTACTGTGTTGTTGATTTTTATTGGTGAGTATTAAACCTCTGTCGATTGTAAAGATACACTTATTTTGTGGCATGCATTCTTTTTTCTCTACGCTATGCACTTTTTGTAAAAAGTATAAAAGCTCAAGAGAAGACCGCCCATTGAGGCGATCAAAACGCTAGATCCCTAAGTAGAATCCTTTCTATCCATTGAGGTGATTGAAATGTTAGATCCCTAAGTAGGATCCTTGCTATCCATTGAGGTGACCGACGTGTTGGATTCCAAAGTAGGATCCCTTACGACCCATTGAGGCATTCAAAAACACTGAAGTCGTATTATATTACAAAAAATAGTATGCTACAAAAATATCAAAACACAAGAAACTACTCGTCGTACCCTAGTTGAACGTTTCAAATCACTTGAAAGGGATTCGTTAGACTTTTAATATTATATTTGATTATAAAAAAACTATACAAAAAATATTAGGCTATCTTTTTAAAATTAGTGTTCAATAAAACAATATTTGTCAAGGACGATCCAATACATTTTGAAGCTTGTGATGAAGTTTAAACTAAATCTATTTTTTAAAATTAATATATTTTATATTTTTAAAGATGTAAAATCTTTAAATTATTATCATCAATTTCACTTAACATATTATTTTTAATTGATAATAAAATTAACTCATCTAAATAATTTTCTCATTATTTTAAAAAAATTTAATTGAAAAACAATGCCAAAATTCTCAAAATATATTTAAATAGCAAGTCTCCTATTAGGTTAAAGAGAAAAAAATTGTTATCTATAAGTCTAGTTTTTAAATTAACAAATCAAACAATTTATATTATAAAAGATTATTATTATTATTATATATTTTAAATAAATATTATTATTTAATTGACATATTATATATTTTAAATAAATATTATTATTTAATTGACATATAGAATATTTTTTTAAAAAAAGAATTTCTTAAAAATCAACAAACTAAAACTATATAATATAAAATAAAAATTTGAAACCTAGGCAATAGTCTTGGTGACTTACCTCCGGGTCGCCCCTAATATTGCTAAACAACTGGATAAGACAGAGCATGCATTATTAGATTTGTACTTCTAACATACATTTTTATAATTTTTAGTAGCTAACTCACACTACTTGGGTAAATAATATATCTCATATTTATTTCATTTTATTTTTTAAAAAATATTTATGTGTGACTGTGACCATTACCTTGCTTATTCAAAAATATTATAAGCTATATGTTAATGATGCTGTTGCTCTTCCATTAACTAGTTTATAAACTTTTTCTTTTCTTTGATTTTTTTCTGCTATTTATTCTTTCTTTCTTTATCACTTTTATTCATTTTATTTTTCAATTTGTTTCTCAACTAGCTAGCTAAGTTTACTAAATGGAATTTATTATTTTTGATAAAAGCTTTATAGTTTAATAGTTCAATCTTTCATGTAAAATTAGAGAAAATTGACCTTCTATTCAATTCACCTGGTAATTTTAAAAATTAAACAATCATTATCTTTAAATAAAAACTAATTCTCAAATATAAATTTCATTTTAAATTATCAGGCATATATGTTATTATTTTTATATTTTTAATTAATTTTATAAAGTATTATAAAATATAAAAAATGTTCAATGTTGGACAATAAAAAATAAGGACTTAAATATTTTCCTTTATTTTTTTCTCTTTTCCCTTCCATCCTATTTATCTCTTTCTTAATTCCGCTCTCACTCATAGAGAGTGTTGAGAGGAAAAGAGAGAAAAATAAAAAAGATGATCCAAATTAAAAAATTAGTCCTTATTTTTTCTTTAGTTTTCCTTTATTTTTCTCTCTCATTCTCTCTTCACCCTCTCTATCTCTCTTAATTTCATTAGAAGATAAGTTCCTAGTTTTTAGAGTTTGATTAACTATTTTTTTAAAATCGTAACCTTAGTAAAATATTTTCTTATTCCTTTTTTAAACACATTAATACTGTTTATTAAAAAAAATTAAAAGATAATGCACTAGGGTAAAATAGTTTTACACTGTCATCCAATAAAGAATCATTAATATGTCATGTCATTAAAGTTTTTTTAAATAAAAGAATGCTTTAATTGGATACATGATGGTGATTGATTGACAGTGTAAAAATATTTTACACAATCAGACCCATTTTCTCTAAAGAAAAACATATTTCTTATTTAAAAAAAATACATTTATTATTTTGTCACAAGTAGTGCTTTAAATTTGTTTTTAATTGTTTATTATTAAATTTGTGTTATTTAAATTAAATTTACTCGTTTAAAACTCATTCATATATATATATATATATATATATATATATATATATATATATATATATAGGAAATATCATATGAGAATGTCATATTTATGTATGTGAGAATGAATCTGAACCATTGGATTTTAAAATAAATGGTGGAGATTATAGGTGAATTTTTTTTCTCTCTCCAACTTTTTTAAAGAAATGATGTAGGAGAGAGAAAAAAATTCACCCATAATCTCCACCATTTATTTTAAAATTCAATGGTTCAAATTCATTCTCACATTCTCATATGATATATATATATATATATATATATATATATATATATATATATATATATATATATATATATATATATATATATATATATATATATATATATATATATATATATATATATATATATATATATATATATATATATATATATATATACTTTAATATGTAATTTTAGATTCATTCATTTTAAATTTATTTTTTTTAAACTCATTCATGTTCAGATTTGATTTTAATTTTTTTAGTTTTCTGTTTGATCTTTATTTATGTGTAATTTTATCATTTTAAAAATGTAAATAAAAGTCTTATTTTTAATATAAACTTAAAAAAAAAGTTAGCTACCATAAAAAAAAGGTTAGCTACCATTAATTTGCTAGTAGTGTTTAATTTCAAGTTATAAAATTGAGTTTTTACTACATACTAGTAATATTTTTTATTAGCTTAGTAGTAGTGATTATATATTTTTGACAATATTACTAACTATATTTTCAAATTAAGACCACACATCTAATATCAAGCTATTAAAAAAGAAGTCCACCATTCTACCTAAATTACCCTTTTTGTTTCAACAATTTCCAAAGTAAAAGGATTAAATTGTCTTTTCATTATTCAACCATTTTATTCAACTTTCAAACATTATCAAGATGCAACACATGTCCCTCAATCTTTCACTTTTCAAATTATCATTTTCCTTTTCTCTCTCTCCAATATTTTCACTTTCATTTTAATTTTCTCTCTCTCAATTTTCTCTTTTCTTTTTTATTTTTTAAACATAAATTAATTAATAAATTGAATTAACATAATTATTAAAAATATTATTTTCAAATGTCAAAATTATTCATAATTATTAAAAAAATATTTTCAAATGTCATTATTTCTATTTTCTCACTGAAAACTATCAGCAAAATAAATATTTTATTTAACAATTATTTTTATTTGAGACACAAAATTCTTATTTTCAAATGTCAAAATTTTTATTTTTCTCACGGGACACTATCAATAAAATATCTACATGTTTATTTAAATAAAATCTATATCATAATATATAAATTTGTAACGGGACACGATTAGTTAAATTCACGCAACTTTTTTTTTTATAAATATTGCTTTCAATATGCATGAGTATAAAACCACCATACAAAATTATTCTAACCTATACAAATGCATGGATATTATTATTCTTTATACAATTATATTTTTCATTTAATATTATAAATATCTAAATAAATTATATATATAATATCAGATAAATGTACCCGTACAGAAGCACGGGTGATTTACTAGTTTCTCTCCATGAAATTAGCACAAAGTACCAATATAAAAGCTGCAGTATAAACATAAATGCAATATAAATATAAAAGTTACAGGACCTCTACCTTATTAGAAGGATATTATAGGCTTAGGCTAAGAAAAAATATTTGAACGCAAGGAACGTTTGAAATATGAATTATAAAAATAATTGCAAGTTTGTATCGCACAAAATTAAATTCAAGATTGTAAAGTTCATAATTTAATTAATTAATTAATTAAAATAATTAATTAATTTAGTTAATAAAAAAGAAATAAGAATCATACTAGTAAGATCATAATGTTTTCATTCACAATTTATCAAACCATGAGTTAACAAGAAAATATCAATAATAAAGACATGATTTAAAATAAGATAATGTCATATAATGTCATATTGTTACTATCAAAAACAAAATTAATCTAGTTTGTTTCAAAAAAATGCTCAATATTTTAAAAGAAAAAAATTAAAGTCTTAAGTAAGAAATTAACTTATAAAAAGAAATAAAAAACCTAAAAAAGAATTAATCAAAAAAACCAAATCCTAAAAAGAAATAAGGTAAGAAGTTCTTAATATCCTAAAAATATATCTAAGGGAAATTAAATTAAGAATGTGAATGCACTTGCCCATTAGATGAAAGTATATGCGAGATGAATTCATGAAGGCACGAAATGCATCGTTGTAAGTTTTATCATCATCAAAAAGGGGAGTATGTGAGTGCACTTGCCCATTAGATGGTTTGCATGATGTCAAAACTTAGAAAAACATTATCATTTCTGTATATTGAATGGTATCTCTGAGTCGATATGTGTAACTTTGCATTATGAATCTTAGAATGCACTTAGAACATGTTTGGAAAATGTATCATGCATCAAAAATCAATTAGAAGGCATTAAAAATCAGTTGCATGCTTCAAAAATCAAAATTTGATCAAAACACAAGTGCATGTGTCTACACATACGTGCTTCAAGTCGACACATGTACATCAATAATGAAGCATGTGGCTTCTGATTGTACGTTGTAATACGGTGAACTGACTTTATCGAAATGTACGGTAAGCAAGAGTCGCCACCGACTTCTATTTTATTCAATAAGAAAGGCTAAAAGAACAGAAAAAGACCTTTTAAAAAGATTTTGAGTTCGGGGGGTAAGTTATACAAAGGGAAGGTGTAAAGCACCCTTGGTATCCATGGTTATCCATGGGCTCTTAATTGCTTAGCTCACTTTGTTTTTAAAATGTTTGAATTGTTTGAAAAGTAGTGTGCGAATAGTAAAAACTTTGTTTAAGGACTTTAGCTTATAAATAAGCGTAGCCTTGTTTGAAAGTATTTGAAAATAAGTGGAAAAAGAGTTTCGAATTTGAATTTGAAAAAAGAGCAAGCAATTAGCAGCAACTACCCTAAGTTTTAAAATTGTTCTTTTAGTCTTTTCAGAGTGAAAGGGTCTATCCATACCATGAGAGGGCAGGAAGTCTTTCAATTGGATGTTTAAGGTTCATCGAGATTAATCGTTCGCCACAAGACTGTCCCATGCCATAAAGAGGGCAGGTAGTCTAAGGGAAGGATATAATAGTCATTTAAGGCATCATGCGAGGATACCTTAGCAATTGGGACAATAATCTTTTACCGAGGCAACTTCGAGGGACTAGATGATTTTTAATCTCTGTAGGAAACCTTGCTTTAGGTATCCTCGGAATCGAGGGACTTGACTATTTTAAAGTAAGGCAACAAGGCAACCAATAAGGCAACAGGCAACGAGAGAGATTACCCTAAAGGTGTGTGGGTGCAACAATCACGTGATTCAATTTAGATAATTTATCTTGTAATTATTGGTGATTCTATGTTCAATTCAAGGCTTGCACTCCCTAGGATTACTAACCACGCAGTTTAAAATGAGCAGAAATTAAAGGCAGAAATTAAAGTTCCTACGCTATTATAATAAACACCTGCGGGGATGGGGGAAATTAACAGACGAAAAAATAAGAAGGATCAATAATAAGTTTTAAATATTGAATGCCTTGATCTCCCTCGAACCTTCGATTGACCCTGAAAATTAAAATGAAAATAATAGGGGGTAGTGTATTACAGATTCAATGACTATTGAGGTAAACCTACTAAAAGGCAAAAATATCCATAAAAAATAAAATGATATTTAAACAAAAGGAATTAGAAACTTAGATCACTTAGCTTTTTGATCTGATGGCGTGTGGCTGGAAGATATTTAATTAACCTGAAAATTTGACACGAAGAAGAGAAGCGTTAGTGCATTTAAGATTCGTTAACCATGGCACAAACCCTATTTTATCCACAAAAGGCAGATAAAATAAATAGGGTTGAGCAAACCCTAAAAGGTTTGATATAAAATAAATGAATATCTAAATGAATAAATAACCCTAATCTTTAATTAATATAAATAATGTTAATATTATAAAAACATCGAAATTCCGATTAAATAAATTAAAAGGTTATGAAAATATAATTTTATAAGTAGATAGGTTTAGATAAAATAAGTTTTTCCTTTTAAAAATAATAAAAAAGCAATAAAGAAAAAATAAATAAATAGATAAAAGAGGAAATATGTAATTAAAAAATATAAAAGTTAGAAAACTTAGCTGAATGTTCTGGTGTGGTTGAGGTGTGGAGTTCCATGGTGGACAAGCGCGTCTGAGGCCCTTGGATTCGCATGGGAATAGGTCTAACGGTCATCTTGCGAGGGTGCATCATGGTTGCGTGTGGGCGATGCACTGGATTTGTAGGCAAAGGCTTTTGTAAAAAATCATGAGGAAAGCGCATAACCCTGGGATCGAACCCAGGTCATGAGGGTTAATGGAGAACTTTCACTGCCAGCTGGGCTGAAACGTTTTATTGTTAGAGAATCACACGCATAAAAATAAATATGTAAACAAGTGTTATATGAGAAAAAGTCATTAGCCAATTCAGGTGGGCCCTGGTACGTTGACCAACGAACCACAGAAGGAGAGAGAGGGCGCATTATTGACGGGCGAATTGTAACAAGACACGCGCGCACTCCACTCCCTCGTCACTGTTCATCGTCCCTCCCAATGCTTCATCTTCTAATTACCTGCGGATTCAGCTGCCTTTTTCTTCCGCAGCAAACCTGTAAATTCAAAACTAACCAAAAAACGCGTGATAAATTAACAAGAAAGGCATGGATCAACTGGAAATTACCTCCTGAATACAATGGTGATGCTCGTTTGGCCTAAAATTCAGTGTAGCTATGAACACAAAGAACACCTTCTTCATGCCCTAGCCATGGTGAAACTCGAACCATACGCCAAACTTCACCACCAGCACTCCTAACCTGTTCTATACATCATGGTGAACTCATATATGCCATTAGATTTCGCTTAAATCGCCTCAAATCGCAAAAATGAAAACTCAAGAACAACATGAACATGGAGCAATTAGTATGCGTGTCATGAGTTGCATGGGAGCTAAGTAATACAACAAACCTGTTCTATATTACCTTATGCACGAGTTTAAATGAATCAGAGGCTTTGATATCTCTTCAAGCAAGGATACGAAATTTGCAAAGTTCTTGGTACTTTTGTTCTTAAAACCCTAGCCTCCTTGCCCCCAATTTTTTCGTCCCCCGTATGTGAGAATACTCAGCATATATATAGGCCTTGAATTAGGTTTAGAAATTGAATAGAAAGATCCCTTAATTGGTGGAAAAATATTGAGAAATTATTTGATTCCATATTGCACCAATCACTTCTATTTTTGACTCTCCTATTATTTTGCACATATCTTCTTAAATCATGGCCTTTAGATCAAATTTAATCAAGGAAAAAAAACTGATTTTACTTATATTTTTTTTTGATGATTTATTCAATTTTATTTGAAATTAAATGATTAAAATCAAATATAAACAAAATAATATCATGCAAATAATAATATATGGTCAATAGACTCCCTTTGGGCTTAAGATTTCGTAGATAGCCCAATAGTTATGGCCTAATACTTAAAAATACCAAAATCCCTCACTTAGGTCTTCATGCGTTTTCTCAATTTTTGGCCAAGTTTAAGAGTGCATATCTCCCTCAATTTTTGTCATATGATCATGTTTTAGGACTTTTTAGAAAGCCCAAGATGTCCTCTAAATAACCCTTTTGGTTTCATCTCAATTGAATTTTCCCATCGCAAGTTATGAGCTTTGACCCAAAAGATGTTTTTGTTGACCTTTTCGGAGGACCTCTAATCTTTTGACCCATATCTCTCAAATGAAGCTTTTTTAGCCTTGGCATGTGAGAGACAAAGTTGCAGAGAATTCAATTTCCTTCAAAATGAGCTATGGATGGAAAATTTCTGATGTTCCATGTGAAAGTTATGACTGGTCAAAGTTTGGTTGACTTTTAGTCCAAAAATCCTAATTTAGAAACCTCGAGTTTTGTTGATTTCTGATTCTTTCCTTGATGAATCATGATCAATACTTGATCACATGATGAATTATACTTAAAGGTGAGAATGTTGACAAAAGATCAGGAACTTTGACTGTGATTTGACCATAGTTTGACTTTTAGGTCAACCAGTCGATTATTGATCGTTTGGGTCATTGAGTGAGCAATCTTTTGAATCAGGGCTTGAAACTTGGCATGAGGGCACTTTGAATCATATGAGAGATCATGGAATCCACTTGGGATATCAGAAGTTCAAATTCCTTGATTAAATCAGAAACCCTAATTTAGAAGCTGTTGTATAGGAGAGGGACTGCATGCTCCCTTCTTGTGTATCTTTGAGCATTTGAAGATCAGATGGACTGAAATATGAATAAATATGTTGGTCAAATTTTGGGGTATGACAGCTGCCCCTGTTTAATCTTCTTATACCTGAGGATGTAGATTGGCTTGTGTGCCTGTCGGAATATGAAGGTAGAAGAGGATTGAACACTAGAATACCCAAGAATTTTCCCTGGCTGAAGCAGGGACTTTTACCGGAGACGGGCTTGAAGATGCCATCTGATATAGATAAATAGGAATGTCAGAATAAGTCATACGTCAGACTATATCCAAGCTTGAAGCATCGAAGGGTGTTTGTCGGAGATGGGCTTGAATATGCCATCAGATGTTTGGAAGAGTTGTTTGTATAAAGTAGATGCTTTTCAGACTGGATCATATGTGTTGATTGTACCTGAAGGATGGATGAAGTAATGTCTTACAGAAGACTACCTGGAAAGGTTCCTGAATAGATAGATCATTGACTGAGGTAAAAGAGATTAGGCTTTAAACAAAGCTCGGGAAAAAGCGTCTTGTAGAAGATTAAATGAGAAAACTCCTTGAAAGGGCAGTAGATGTCTTAGAACATGTTGGATAAATGTGTTGAAGAAGATTACCTAGAAAGGTTGAGATATGTCTTAAACAAGATTAACCTAGAAAGGCTCCTAGAAAGGATATGGTATGTCTTAAACAAGACTACCTAGAAAGGCTCCTAGAAAGGATATGACATGTCTTAAACAAGACTACCTAGAAAGGCTCCTAGAAAGGATATGATACGTCTTAAACAAGACTACCTAGAAAGGTTACTAGAAAGGATATGAATCATCTTAGAAAAGATTACCTAGAAAGGTTCCTAGAAAGGAGGATAAATGTCTTAGAAAAGACTACCTAGAAAGGCTCCTAGAAAGGATATTATACGTCTTAAACAAGAATACCTAGAAAGGCTCCTAGAAAGGATGGGGTGTTCTTTGATTGTTTATGAATTATCTTTGAAGAAAGACTCGAAATGAAGTGTCAGAGTTGTATTTGTTTTGAGTGTTGAGATTGAATCGTCGATACGATTGTATTTGCACCGCACTTGGATGATAATATTCTTTTGATTATGAAATGACCTGAAAAGGAAAGATTAGTTTTATGCAATGTCATGATGCATGTATTGAGATTCTCGAAATAAACGAGAGCCCTGTATGTTATGCATGTATTTATGAATGATGCAGGGATGGACTATATAGTCGGAGCATATTGATAATTTTTGTATAGTAGCTGCTGGTTAAGAAAATAAATCTCTGTGTGTTGTTGGAGATAATGACAAGAGAATTCCTGTCTTTTGTTCGATGATATCCAGCTGGGGATTTTTTATCTTCGCTTGGGGATGAGAGTGACTTGAGTGATCTGATCCTGATGTATCTTGGGGACAAGAGAGATGAGTATACTATCCGACCAGATTTCTGAGCGGCGACTTTAATGGAAATAGCGAGTTTGAATAAACCGTGCTAGAGAAGGAGATTGTGTCGGGAAACCGGAAATGTCGGAGGTATAAATTCCGTTGGGGAACCAAGTTTCTGTTGGGAATAGATTGCTTGAAGATAACTTCTTAAAGTGCTCTGTGGGGATATATTATGAAAACTGCTCTGTGAGGAAGGTTCCCAGAGATTTTCAATTTTTTATTGCCCCTTGTCTTTGACTGCTTGCTGTTGAAAAACACTTGCGAGAGTATACCTGCACCTGGAGTCAATAGCTTGGTATGCTCGATGCTTGAATTTGGAATTAGAACTTCAAAGAAGAGACAGATAATGACATCATCTGATGCTAGTAGCTAAATAGCATTTGTTGAGATTTGTGACTGATGTGACACGCCCCCAGTGATGGACTAACTTCTCTGGTTTTTCAGTGCCTCTGAGAGGTTCTATGAATCATGACTAGTTTTCCCCTAGTAGATGGGATAATAATACGTCGTGCCCCTTTTGTAAACAAGCTTTTAGCTGATCGAGTCATGCATACGATACGTCTCTGCAAATTTATTTGTCGGGAGGACTTTTAGTCATTAATTATGCCCCATGCAGATTCTTCCTGATGCCAAACATTTGAAATTACGTAGACAAAATTGTTTTATAATGACACTCATTAAAATGCAATGCTGTTTACGGTGATTTCCGATAAACAACCGCTAGTCTTCCAAACTATAATAAATATGATTTGGTTACTCGCAGGATCGACTAGATTGATCCTAGGACATAGTCAAAAAAGTTGTTACTCATGATAGTTCGAATTATGTCTATGGTTGGCTTGTCTCGAAATAAGAAATACTTAATCAAAGAAATAAATATTAGCAGTCACCTTGTTATACACATAAATATAACATCAGCGAAGGGTAAGATAAAGACGAAATATAAGACAAAACTGTAAAGTGCAAGAATCTTAAAGTGTGGAAACGTAAATGCTTCGAAACTAAGTAAAATGAAGATAAAGAGTGCAGGAACGTAAATGAAAAAAAGTAAACGAAATGCAGTAATATCAAAAGAAACTTGAATAGAGAAAGATACAAATGTATTTAAAATGGTGTTGGTGTCATACGTACATTTCTCAGTGAAGCTCGTTCTCTTAACACTTGATACTTGAGCAATATGTGAGTGATTTGTACAAAATGAACACCCGGAATCCTAATACTAAGACCCTTATTTATACTAATTTCGACCCTAACGGTCCTACACTAATCTAATGCCACGTTACTCACGAGAATCCTTGGGATGCCATCTGTCTTTGTGCAGTTATATAAACTACTTCGAAATTCAAATCCTCCCGCCTGAATCCTCTTTCGACGCGTGGCAACGTAATCAGAATCGAGAATGCCACGAAAATACGCTAAGCTTCAGTACTGATCCGCTGTCGCGCGCGGATCAAAAACGAGTTGTTTTGTATAAAAGCAGTATAGCGACAATGGCTCGAGTCGTATCGCAAGGATTCTTGATTCTATTAACTAAAAGCAAAGTCGAATTTGGGGGGGGGTTGGTTTGGTGGTCGAATTACAGAAAAAGAAGCGCTTAAAATAAGTGATTCTGAAATAAGCTGTTTTGAAAAAATGATTATTGAAATAAGCCAATCTACTGAATCAGTTCCTACTATCATCGATTATCATAATTTTAATTCCCTAAGTGGATTGTCTATTCCTATTTGGATACAAACTCAGTGACAAGCGGTTAAGTTTGTGAGAGGTATGATCCTATTGTCCGAATTAAGCAAACGGGATAGATTTTCATGGATTAAGCAAACATGATTGATCAGGCACAAAAACGGATTAAGCAAACGTATCGTGCCTAGGTTAGGATCATACAATCAACCAAATTTAATCAATATATTTCATGTAATTGAATTAAGCAAACAAGAACACAAAACATCATCGAAAGGAATTAAACTAGAATTAACATTATAATAATCTCAAGTATTGGAACCTGAATTACAGTAGATCGACTCAAATGCGATTAGTTCTCCATGAGTTCGTAAAAGCCCTCAATCCAAATCGTGAACAGTGTATTCGTGAATAATGTTTCGGCTGCTGCCCTAGGAGAAACTAAGACAACCCGTTTTACAATCCAATTGGGTCAAACATACGACCCAGGCCCAAAACTAATGACCCGAAACTGAAATAAAACTAGTGCTGCAACTTCAACGAATATTCTGGCCCTTCTACAGTCCTATTCTGACTTTGACTCCAACATAATAATTGTAGCTCTTTCTCTTAGCTTTCCGGCGATTATTAGAACGCCTCAATCGGACTCCTGGAACTCCAGATATGATCGTTTCCGTGCAGACTGTTAATGCTGAAAAATTAATACGAAAAACAAATAAGTGCAAAAATAAAATAAAATATAAAAACATATTAAAACATAAAAATAAATAAAACAAACCGAAGAAATGCTTGAGTACAAACATGAAAGAACGTGCATTAAAATGCACTGATCAAATTCCCCAACACTTGAACTTTTGCACTCCGAGCAAAATGAAAAGCAAAACAAAGAAAGCAGAAATACATCAACAGTTACTCATCCTAGGCTACAAATCTTCTTCGGGTAAGTTTGCATTGACAGGTACTAATCTTGCACACTAAGGACATCGTAAGAACACTAACCACAGATATGCAGACATAAGGCTCCTAAATACACAAACCAATTCAAATCATATTATTATACCATAGCCTAACTTACTCATCCTTTTTGCTCTTTTTCATTCAGGCGCAATCACATTAAGCCCGTTATCTCCACACACTTATAGCAGGACGACCGGTTAGTGACTTTGATCCTTTTTTGAACGGGGTTCCGGTACTTACGTGGCATAACCCTTTGCTTACTCAGTTGTAGTTGCGGGGGATCGGACCGTAATCCTCCCTACCAAGTTCAGCACCAGAAACCGCTGAACCAACTAACAAAGAGCTTTGAGAACTTTTTTTTTCTTTTCGGAACATTCACTTATATTCATCGGCTTCCCTGCGTAAAGTGTGTGAGAGATGGTGCCGACTGCTGAAATAAACTACTCAAGACCTGTCAAAGAATGAGAAATAAAGGCTAAAACATAATAACAAATTCAAATCAATTTCCATATGCAGGAGACTTACGGTGTTAGAACGATACCGATCTTGTGAATTTTTCCCAAGTCTCCGCAAACTCGACTCAAATCAGTCTGTAGCCCAAAACTTTCAAGAAGATGCATTTTTTATTGATTGAACTTAAACAAAATACTAACAAAAACAAATAAAACACATGATTCCCTCCCCCACACTTAAACTAAGCATTGCCCTCAATGAAAGGACGTTACTAATAAAGTAGAGAGGAAGGATTTTTGTTCAGCAAGGGCCGCTCAGCGGCCACTAAGCGCGCTTTACAGGGGCGAGAGGAAAATCTGTGTTCAGCAAGTTCCGCTAAGCGGCCTCAGCCCGCTTAGCGGCCTCCAGCGTGGAAGCAGATATTTTGTAAGGACCGCTTAGCGGCCGTCATGGCGCTAAGCGGCGGTACTTTTTCAAGTGGCCACTTTTAGGCACTTAGAGATATTTTGTGGATCTTATCTTGTTATCTTTTCATTCTAACAACACACACTCTCTAGGGCAAGAGGAGAAGAAAGAAAAACTCATCCATATTCAAGATTTCTCAAGCATTTTTCTTCATCATCTTTGAATTTCTATGCTAGGAGGTCTTGTATTGATGTTTGTTGTTGAAGCTATGGATAGCTAAACTTCTCATGTGTCAAGATTAGAGGTAGTTAGCTTGTAGAGTGTGTATTTAGTTTGATCTTTTGTATATGAACCTTGTTGGTGAGTAATATACGGTGAATATCTTTGTATTCATGTTTATATGATGTTTTGATACACTATTGAGAGATATGTTTCAAATCTTGACCAAAAGGGTATTCATCTATCAACCATCAAACTCTAGAGATAGATTTGTGAGTTGATAATCACTTGTATCAAACTTTAAAGGTTATTATGTCAACTGTCGGCATGAGAGATCATCTGACGGTTAATATAATAACAATCACGACACTGCTTTAGAGATAAACAGTATCGAGAGGATACGTGATTGTATTAATCATTGATATGTTCATATACATGATCATCAGAGTATATACAAAAGCAAGCTAACGAAAACTAATCTTGACACAGTTTTACTAAACCGTTTTTAAACCCGAAGTTATTGTCTTTAATTTCTTTTCATGCTATTTATCTTTTATGACATTAAAAACATACAAAACCTTAACTCAAAATACACTAGCTGTAGAACGGCGATAATATCGCATCAATCCCTGAGGAGACGATACTGAAAATACTTATCCTATATTTTCCAACAAAATGGCGCCGTTGCCGGGGATTGGCGTTAAGATATTATAAGCATAGCAATAGTTTTTGTGTGTTTTGAGTATAAAAATTAGTATTATTGCCTAGTCTTTGCTCACTTTTTGGTTAGTGTTTCAGCTCTGGTTTATGCGTGGGAGTGTCCCAGCATATCAGCTTCTTTTTGATCCAGAAATTGAAAGAACCGCAAGGAGATTGAACAGTAAAACCAGAAGAAGAAGGAAACTAGCCAAAGAACGAAGATTAGCCCAAGAAGCTACTACTTCATCAGCACCACAAGTTATAGAAGAAGAGATGGCAGGGCATGGAGAACAGGATCCACCACCGCCACCACCACCACCACCTCCTAGAGCACCATGTGCTAACAGTCCAAGAAGAGCAGCCCAGTTTGGACGAAATGACAACAATGCAAGAAATTCTGAAATGAAGACTGGCATTCTTCAACTAATTTATGCTAGTCCCTTTGCAGGACTTGATCATGAGGACCCATATACACACTTGACAAAGTTCTATGAAATTGCCGGAGCAGTCGGAGCACCTGAAAGAGAGGAAGAGCAAGTGTTTAAAAGATTATTTCCTCACTCATTGATTGGTAAAGCAAAGGATTGGTACATTGATCAACCTACTCAAACCATGACAAATTGGAATGAGTTAGAAGAAAAGTTTCTTGATAGGTTCTTTCCTCAGTCAAGGTTGCTTGAAGCAAAAACAGCAATTTCAGTGTTCTCTCAAGGTGTGAATGAAACTCTTAATGAAGCATGGGAAAGGTATAAGTCAATGTTGAGAAAATGTCCGAGTCATGGCTTTGATGAACTCACCCAGATTCACATTTTTCGTAATGGCTTACAACCACAACCGAAGCTTCTTTTAGATGCTACTGCTGGAGGTTCCTTGATGGCTAAGACAGCAGAGGAGGCCATAGAGATAATTGAGAAAATGGCCAGGAATGATCATCAGGTGCAACATAACCGAGGAGTTGTTCAAAAGAAACCGGGACTTATTGAATTAGGAACCAATGATGCTATTCTAGCTCAGAACAAGCTTCTTTCTCAACAAGTGGAGGAGCTTACAAAACAAATGGCAAGGTTACCTCAACAACTCAAGGAATTACATGATCCTAACAAGAACAAACAAGTTGCTTCGTGTGAGCTTTGTAGTGGAGACCACCCTACCGGATATTGTCCACCGGTGAATGAAGTGAATTACATGGCGAATCAAAATCAAGGAGGCTATCAACAAAGACAAGCTCCTTACCAAAACCAAGGTGGATACCAACAAAGGCCTAATGCACCACAATATAGCCAAGGGTGGAGACAAGATAATTATCAACAAAGACAAAGTCCTTATCAACAACAACCACCTTCTCAAGACAATCCTTCAAAGTTGGAGGAGACTCTAAATCAATTCATGCAAGCATCAATGGCAAATCAAAAGAGTAATGAAGTGGCAATAAAGAATTTAGAGACTCAAGTCGGCCAACTTGCGAAACAACTCGCCGAGAAGCAAACCGGACCATCATTCATGGCAAACACTCAAACCAATCCTAAGGAGCATTGCAAAGCGGTTGTAACTAGGAGTGGGAGGGTGCTTGAAAGTGAAGTGGAGAAGGAAGTTGAGGAGGAGGAAGTTAGGATAGAAAAGGAGAAAGAGGTAGAAAGTGAAGTAGAACCAAAGAAAAATGAGGGAGTCTTAGTTGAAAATGAGAGTGAAGAAAAAAGTGAGGAAGAAAAAGAAAAAAATAGAGAGAAAAAGAGAAAGATTAAAGAAGGGAAGAAGAAAGTTATGAGTCCTCCCGTTCGGAATTTACCTTACCCTCGTGCGCCTTCGAAGAAAGATAATGAGAGGCAATATGCTCGTTTTCTTGACATATTTAGGCAATTGCAAATTAATATTCCTTTTGGTGAAGCTTTAGAGCAAATGCCAAAATATGCCAAGTTTATGAAGGACATCCTCACAAAGAAAAGAAGTTACACTGAGCCCGAAACGGTTGTCCTAGATACTAAATGTAGTGCCATCATTCAAAGTACTTTACCAAAGAAGGAAAGAGATCCGGGAAGAGTTACTTTGCCGGTTACTATTGGTGACATTCATATTGGAAGAGGTTTGGTCGACACGGGTTCAAGTATCAATTTGATTCCTTTATCCATGGTCAAGAGGTTAGGCATTGTTGATATGAAAAATACAAGAATGACACTTCAATTAGCCGATAAGTCTACAACTATGCCTTTTGGGATAGCGGAAGATTTGCTTGTGAAAGTTGACAAGTTCTTCTTTCCGGTTGATTTTGTTGTCATTGATATGGAGGAAGATGTTGATACCCCATTGATTCTAGGAAGACCTTTTATGAAGACGGCAAGGATGATGATAGACATTGATGATGGTTTGATGAAATTGAGGTTCCAAGATGAGGAAGTATGTTTTGATCTCTCGGAAGCAATGAAACATCCAAATGATACAAGTGATTGTTTTAGAATTGATGCTATGGAGGAAGTTATCATGCAAGTTGAAAGTCGAGCTCATGTGTTCAATCCTCTTGAGAAAACATTAACCAAAGCTCTTGATGTTCTCAATGAAGAAGAAGAAAAAGAGATTGAAGAGTGTTTGCGAGATCTTGATGCTTTTGAAGAGATAAGTCCTTTTGAAGCAAAGATGGAGGAGTTGAAAGATGAGCCAAAGGTGGAAGAAACCAAATTAGAATTGAAGATGTTACCGCCCCATTTGAAATATGTTTTTCTTGAAGAAGGTGGTAAGAAGCCGGTGATAATTAGTGGTTCATTGTCTAAAAAGGAGGAAGAGAAATTAATTCATGTGTTGAAAGCTAACAAGGAGGCGATAGGATGGGTTCTTTCCGATCTAAAAGGAATTAGTCCGGCCTATTGTATGCATAAAATTATGATGGAGGAGGATTTTAAACCGGTAGCTCAACCTCAACGCCGGTTGAATCCTACAATGAAAGAAGTTGTAAGAAAGGAAGTGGTGAAACTATTGGAAGCCGGAATGATTTATCCTATTTCCGATAGTGCATGGGTGAGTCCAGTCCAAGTGGTACCAAAGAAAGGAGGAATGACCGTGATCACAAATGAAAAGAATGAGTTGATTCCGACAAGGACCGTGACGGGTTGGAGGATGTGTATTGATTACCGAAAGCTTAACCAAGCTACTAGGAAAGATCACTTCCCTTTACCTTTTATGGACCAAATGTTGGAAAGGTTATCGGGTCAAGAGTTCTATTGTTTCTTGGATGGCTACTCCGGGTACAACCAAATTTCGGTCAATCCGGAAGATCAAGAGAAAACGGCGTTCACTTGTCCCTTTGGAATTTTTGCTTATAGGCGAATGCCGTTTGGATTGTGTAATGCACCGGCCACTTTCCAAAGATGTATGCAAGCTATCTTCTCGGACTTCATAGAAAAGACAATGGAAGTTTTCATGGATGACTTCTCCATTTTTGGAGCTTCATTTGATCTTTGTTTGAAGAATTTGGATGCCGTGTTGAAAAGATGTGTTGAAACCAACTTGGTCCTCAATTGGGAAAAATGCAATTTCATGGTTACCGAAGGCATAGTTCTTGGTCACAAAGTTTCTTCCAAAGGAATTGAAGTCGACCGAGCAAAAGTGGAGGTTATTGAGAAGTTGCCACCGCCAACAAATGTCAAAGGAATTCGAAGCTTCTTAGGCCATGCGGGATTCTATAGAAGATTTATTAAGGATTTTTCAAAGATTGCAAAGCCTTTGAGCAACTTGCTCAACAAAGATAAGTCTTTTGTTTTTGATAATGCATGCCTTTTAGCTTTTAATGAATTGAAACAAAGATTGACTACCGCACCCATAATCATAGCGCCCGATTGGAAACTTGACTTTGAACTAATGTGTGACGCTAGTGATTATGCGGTAGGAGCGGTGTTGGGTCAAAGGAAAGGAAAAATTTTTCATGCTATACATTATGCTAGTAAGGTTCTTAATGAGGCACAAGTTAATTATGCAACAACTGAAAAAGAACTACTAGCTATTGTATATGCATTAGAAAAATTTAGGTCCTATCTAATTGGTTCGAAAGTTGTTGTTTACACTGACCATGCAGCGATAAAGTATTTGCTTACCAAGCCGGATTCAAAACAAAGGCTCATCAGGTGGATATTGTTGCTACAAGAATTCCACTTAGAGATTAGAGACAAGAAAGGAGCGGAAAACTTGGTGGCGGATCATTTGTCAAGGTTGGTGAATGAAGAGGTAACAAACAAAGAAGAAGAGGTTTTGGAATCATTCCCGGATGAAAAGTTGTTCATGGTGGAAGAAAGGCCGTGGTTTGCTGACATGGCTAATCACAAGGCATCGGGTTGGATGCCGGAAGATTGGAGTAAAAGTGCAACAAAGAAGTTCCTTCATGATGCCAAATTCTATGTGTGGGATGATCCATACTTGTTTAAAATTGGTGTGGATGGTGTGTTAAGGAGATGTGTGACAAGGGAAGAAACAATGAGAATCTTGTGGCATTTTCATAACTCAACTTATGGTGGACACTATGGTGGACAAAGAACGGCGGCAAAAGTTCTTCAATCCGGGTTCTATTGGCCTACGTTATTCAAAGATGCCTACTTGCATGCAAAAAGTTGTGACAATTGTCAAAGAAGTGGTGGAGTGAGTAAGAGGAATGAGATGCCATTGACAAACATGTTAGAAGTGGAAGTGTTCGATTGTTGGGGAATAGACTTTGTAGGACCATTTCCTTCGTCTTTTGGTTGTGAGTATATTTTGGTTGCGGTTGATTATGTTTCAAAGTGGGTAGAAGCAATAGCATGTCCAAAGGCGGATGGAAAGACCGTAATCAAGTTCTTGAAGAAAAACATTTTTACAAGGTTTGGAACACCAAGGATTCTCATTAGTGATGGTGGCTCACATTTTTGCAACACACAACTTGAAAAAGTCTTACAACAATATGGTGTGAAGCACAAGGTAATAACGGCTTATCATCCACAAGCTAATGGTCAAGCCGAAGTTTCCAACCGAGAAATTAAAAGAATCTTGGAAAAAACAGTTTCTTCGTCAAGAAAGGATTGGTCACAAAAGTTGGATGATGCTTTATGGGCTTACCGTACGGCATACAAGGCACCGATTGGTTTTACTCCGTTTCAAATGGTTTACGGGAAGAGTTGTCATTTACCTGTGGAATTGGAGCATAAGGCATTTTGGGCCTTGAAGTTGCTTAACTTTGATCCTAAGGCAAGTGGTGAAATGAGAAGATTGCAATTGCTTGAAATGGAAGAATTGCGATTACAAGCCTATGAATCCAAAAAAATCTACAAGGAGAAAGTGAAGGGGTATCATGATAAAAAGATTGTGGAGAAGGAGTTCAAAGAAGGTCAAATGGTTCTATTGTTTAATTCAAGGTTGAAGTTGTTTCCTGGCAAATTAAAGTCGAAGTGGTCGGGTCCGTTTCGAATCAAGGAAGTAAAAGACTATGGAGCGGTTGTGCTTGAAAATCCGACAACAAATGAAAGTTGGACTGTGAATGGTCAAAGACTCAAGCCGTATCTTGGTGGTGAAGTCGATCGAAGTTCGGAAGCCGTTCCGATTTTTGATCCGTAAAGCCGCCTCGGACCGTCGAGCTAACCGACGTTAAACAAAGCGCTAGTTGGGAGGCACCCCAACATTGTAAGTATTTTATGCTTTGTGTGTGTTGTGACTGTTAGGAAAGTCGGGAAAAATCGGGGCTTGGGGGACTGCTGTGAATTCTGCAGAAAACAGAATTTTACTGATACCGCTAAGCGGCCGTCACGCCGCTAAGCGGCCAAACAAAAATGCAGAAAAAAATTTTAGTGGGCCAGAGGGTCTGACCCGGCCCAGGTCATAAGAGAAACAAGTTATGAGGGGCTGAGCGGCCAGAAACCCTAGCCACCTCATTTTTCCCCAAATTTTCAAGTGTTCCAAGTTCCCTCTTTTCCTCATTCAATCTTTGCATCCATTTCTGGAAGGATTTTTCTTGTGTTCAACTCATCTCCATCAATTCTCTTTTTCATTTGTGTTTGCAAGGTAAATGTTTATTTATTTTCTTTGAAAAAGTTTGTGTAAATTGATAGTAGTAGTAGGTAATGTTTAGAATTGTTCATATATATAGATTTTAGGTTTAGATTGTGATTAGGTTGTTGTTTTGTGTGAATTGATTTCTGGAATTTGTGTGTTAAAAACCCTAGTTTGTGTAAATTAGGTTAGTTTAGTGATTAGGAGCAGAGTTAGTATTGCATTCATCACTGGTTGCCATATTTGATGCAGAAGGAGTGAAGAAAGTGTAGGAGTTAGCAAGTTTTAGCAGACTGCATTTCTGCAGAATTTTTCTGAGAAATCGCAGGGCCGCTAAGCGGCCGTGACCCCGCTAAGCGGCTGATGCTGATGACAGAAAAATGTTTCTGTTTCTGGTTCAGTTCAGTTCAGGCATTCAAAGTTGGGTCCAGCACCATTAGTTAGCTATGTTTAACTGCAATATTATGTGTTTAACAGTGTGGTGTGCTTTTTGTTGTAATGTGCAGATGACTTCTCGCCAAAGCCGAAGCAAAAGAGGACGATTCCCAGGCTCTAGTTCTGGACAAGCTCCCGTTCCCGAAGCACCCCAATTTGACAATGCAAGGTTTTTGAGTGCTGAGCATCAAGAGTGGTTTGGACGGTTGTGCGGAAGAAAAATTTTACCGGAGAAAATCTTTGACCTCAAGCCTAATGGGGATTATAGGCAATTTGTGGAAAACATGCACAATCGTAGGTGGGATGTTCTTTTGCAGCCGAGTACTCGTATCAATGTGGATATTGTGAGGGAATTTTATGCGAATGCGATGCCAACGGAAGATACGAAGTATGTGCGCAAAACAGTTGTGAGGGGGAGAGCCATTTCATTCAATCGGGCTGCTATTAGTTCTTACCTTGGTGATCCAATGGCTTTTCCTGAAAATGGGTGTGAGTATGCAAGGATACATAGAGCAAAGCAGTGGAATATGGATGAAGTAGCAGAGGCTCTTTCTTTTGAGAGTCGTGGTTTTTCTCTTAACCCATCTGGCATACCAGTAAAGATGGACCGAGGGAACATGAATCAGATGGCTCAACTCTACCTTACCTTGCTTCTGAACAACTTGAAGCCGAAGAGCCACAACAGTGATCTCACTTTAGCTAACTCCTGTTTGTTATTTGCTATGATGACAGGTATAGAGATTGACATTGCTCAGATTATTTCTGAGGAGATGCGAGAGGTGGCTTCTAGTGGGCACCCTTTAGGGAGTCGACTTGCTGGTCAACTCTCTTATCCTGCTTTGATTATGGGATTGTGCAGGAGGGCTAGGGTGGAGATTCCAGATGAGGTTCAGATGGCTATTACTAGCAAGGTGGATGAGAGTTATGTTGCTTGGTTTTGTTCTCCACGGGGAAGGGGTCGTTTTCAACCACAACCTGAAGCAGTAGCTCCTCCTGCCGGCCAAGCAAGGTATAATCAGCAAATGGCTTGCAGGTATAGTTGGGATTATATGGATGCTTTGCGCAGGTCGGAGGCTACCATTCACGACTCTTTGCACCGCTTGTACCTGAAGATGAGCGATCCTTCCAGTGTGACATCTTTTACTACAAATGAGCAGTATGAGGCCATTTGTAACTATCCGGAGGATAGGCCATTCTTTAGGAATGGGGGAGGAGCTAATGAAGAAGAAGGTGATGAAGGAAATCACGAAGAAGAGGAGGATGGTGATGAGTGATGATACATACCTTTTGGTGATGTTGTTATGTTTTATTGTGTTTGTTTACTAGTACTTTAATTTTCTGTTGAATAGTTAGTTGTTGGATTATTTTGTTACCATCCTTAGGGATGTGTTTTGTTTTGTTGTAATGAAGAAGCAAATGGTGCTACTAAGACATCTTTGAGGCATTTGCCATTGACAATTTGTCTCTAATATATTATATCATATTAGGTGTGTGTTATATTTTGTGTTTTTGTTATAGTGTTAAGTTTGTGTAGTTATATAATATAGTTATAGTAAATATAATAAGTAGTGCTAGTAATATTATTATAATAGTACTAATAATATAATAGTAGTAATTATGTTTGAACATAATATTAGTAATTATAAGAAATTTTGTTGTTGTTTGTCCTTGTGATGAATAGAAAAAAACTCAAGCAAGCAAAATCTCATCAAAGAGCGGTAACATCAAAGTTGGATGGTGATGATAATGCTCTTGATGCGGTGCATGCTAAGGTAACGATTTTCTTGCTTTGTAGATATTAGTGTGAATATGATTTAGGTGCTTTATACAAAAACTTGTCATCACTTTGCATGTGAAAGATTTTGTTCATATTTGAATCAAGTTAGGACATAACTACATAAGTGAGAGGACTTTCCATTGTGTACTAGAAACTTTTGTGTGTGCTAGCAATTGGTGTTAACTGGGACGATTCATGCTTAATCTGCTTTGTTTAAAGTGTTAGAACTTAGAAGTGATCGAGGCAATTTTGTTTTTTGTGTAATACGAGAAAAACCACCTTCCAAAAGGCCACATGTGAGAGTGTGATCAATTGAAACCAATTTTGAGCCTTAAATTTTGATTCTGCCAAGTGAGTTGAATGAGAAACGACAAGCTAGTAAGTACTCCCTTATTGAGTTTGTTGAAGAAAAGCAAATAGAGAAAACTTTAGACTCACTTGGAAAATATTTTCTTTGGTAGACACTTAACCCAATTACACTTAAATCTTAAATGAAGAGCATAATTGTGTTGAATTGTTGAATTGTTCAAAGTTGGGGAGAGAGGAGTTTACTTGAGAAAAAGAAAGAAAGGAAATGGTGGTATAATAGAACAATGCACTCAAAAAGAAAAAAGAATAATATGAAAAAGAAAAGAAAAAGTTCAATGAGATGAAAAATCAAAAGACAAAAGAAAGAATGCATTGTAGTGTTGTTAAGTCAAAAGGGAGAAATAAGAAAGTTTGTGTAAATAGTGTGATTGAATAAATGCTCTTCATGCAATTGTCCCTTTTTGATTCATTGGCCTTGTAGAAATGTCACTTGTTTGGAACCGAGCCAAGTTACAACCGAAAAAGCCCTCGTGATCTTTGTTTCTATCACTTTTGTTACTTAGTTAGATGAATGTATGAATTGTCTTGAATGTGCATAATTGCTAGGGAGAGTGATAAGTCCCTTGTGCTAACATGATTATAGCACTTTGTCCTTCAATTTTGAAGTTGATTGTAGGTGATTCAAGTTTGAACATCATTTTGATAAATGCAAGTGTGGTGAAGTGTTTATATTTAGAACCTAGCTCATATTCATGTTTTGATCTTGTACAAGCAAGGGATGGTTATGGAGCATGCATGTAAGTCAAGTTTGAACCATTCTCTTTATGTTGCTAACCTTGTAAATATTATTTTTGTGCTTGTTGAGTTGTTCTTGTTTGAGGACAAACAAAGGTCAAAGTTGGGGAGAGTTGTTAGAATCCAAAATGTGAATAATTGTTGATAACTTTTGTGGTATTTTGATAATTTTTCTCAACTCTTTCCATTTAATTACGGTTTGATATCGTGTAAATAAATAACATTTAGTTTGGTAGTAAATATATTAATTTTAAGCTTTTCTTTTGCTTTTTGTAGGTTTTATGCATTTTGGGAAGTATTAGGAGGTATTGAGGCATTTTGGAGCAAGTTTGGAGGCCAAAGGAAGGATTTTTGTTCAGCAAGGGCCGCTCAGCGGCCACTAAGCGCGCTTTACAGGGGCGAGAGGAAAATTTGTGTTCAGCAAGTTCCGCTAAGCGGCCTCAGCCCGCTTAGCGGCCTCCAGCGTGGAAGCAGATATTTTGTGAGGACCGCTTAGCGGCCGTCATGGCGCTAAGCGGCGGTACTTTTTCAAGTGGCCACTTTTAGGCACTTAGAGATATTTTGTGGATCTTATCTTGTTATCTTTTCATTCTAACAACACACACTCTCTAGGGCAAGAGGAGAAGAAAGAAAAACTCATCCATATTCAAGATTTCTCAAGCATTTTTCTTCATCATCTTTGAATTTCTATGCTAGGAGGTCTTGTATTGATGTTTGTTGTTGAAGCTATGGATAGCTAAACTTCTCATGTGTCAAGATTAGAGGTAGTTAGCTTGTAGAGTGTGTATTTAGTTTGATCTTTTGTATATGAACCTTGTTGGTGAGTAATATATGGTGAATATCTTTGTATTCATGTTTATATGATGTTTTGATACACTATTGAGAGATATGTTTCAAATCTTGACCAAAAGGGTATTCATCTATCAACCATCAAACTCTAGAGATAGATTTGTGAGTTGATAATCACTTGTATCAAACTTTAAAGGTTATTATGTCAACTGTCGGCATGAGAGATCATCTGACGGTTAATATAATAACAATCACGACACTGCTTTAGAGATAAACAGTATCGAGAGGATACGTGATTGTATTAATCTTTGATATGTTCATATACATGATCATCAGAGTATATACAAAAGCAAGCTAACAAAAACTAATCTTGACACAGTTTTACTAAACCGTTTTTAAACCCGAAGTTATTGTCTTTAATTTCTTTTCATGCTATTTATCTTTTATGACATTAAAAACATACAAAACCTTAACTCAAAATACACTAAGCTGTAGAACGGCGATAATATCGCATCAATCCCTGAGGAGACGATACTGAAAATACTTATCCTATATTTTCCAACAGCCGACTGCTGAAATAAACTACTCAAGAGCTGTCAAAGAATGAGAAATTAAGGCTAAAACATAATAACAAATTCAAATCAATTTCCATATGCAGGAGACTTACGGTGTTAGAACGATACCGATCTTGTGAATTTTTCCCAAGTCTCCGCAAACTCGACTCAAATCAGTCTGTAGCCCAAAACTTTCAAGAAGATGCATTTTTTTTATTGATTGAACTTAAACAAAATACTAACAAAAACAAATAAAACACATGATTCCCTCCCCCACACTTAAACTAAGCATTGCCCTCAATGAAAGGACGTTACTAATAAAGTAGAGAGAAGGAAAGAAAGACTCCCTGATCAAGTTGCACTGTAGTCAGGTGCTTCCAAAGAAAGCTCCTCTATGCTGACATCTTCAGGCACCGGACTTTCATGGAATAACTTCAGCCGCTGCCCGTTAACCTTGAAGACCTTGTCAGTACCTACACTTTTTATTTCTACTGCACCATGAGGGAAAACATTAGTAACAACAAAGGGGCCAATCCATTTGGATCGAAGTTTCCCAGCCATAAGCTTAAGGCGGGAGTTAAACAGTAAAACCTGTTGGCCCACAGAAAATTCCTTCCTAGAAATCATTTTATCATGGAAGTGCTTAGTTTTCTCTTTATAAATCTTAGAGCTTTCATAAGCCTCTAGTCTAAGCTCTTCCAACTGTTGCAATTGGAGTTTTCTTTCAATACCTGCTTGTTGCATCTCCAAATTACAACTTTTCACCGCCCAAAAAGCACGGTGTTCTATCTCAACAGGAAGATGACATGCCTTACCAAAAACAAGTCGATAAGGAGACATCCCAATGGGTGTCTTGAAAGCTGTCCTTTGAGCCCAAAGTGCGTCTTCTAGACGATGGCTCCAGTCTTTCCTGTTTGGTTGCACCATTTTCTCTAAAACCTGTTTGATCTCCCTGTTTGAGATCTCAGCTTGCCCATTAGTCTGTGGGTGATATGCAGTAGAGACTCTGTGCACAACTCCATACTTTCGAAGCAAAGCTTCCATGGTGCGGTTACAGAAATGAGTGCCTTGGTCACTTATGATAGCTCGCGGTATTCCAAACCTGCAAAAGATATTAGACCTGACAAAATCTGCAACAACTCGAGAATCATTAGTCCTAGTGGGGATAGCTTCCACCCACTTTGAAACATAATCAACAGCAAGTAAAATGTAAAGGAAACCAAATGATACGGGAAAAGGACCCATGAAATCAATTCCCCATACATCAAATACCTCACAGAAAAGCATAGGCTGCTGAGGCATTTCACTCTTGCGAGTGATGTTTGTACCTGCTATCTGGCACTCTTTACAAGTGCGATAAATCTCAAAAGCATCCTTAAAAATAGTTGGCCAATAGAAGCCTGAATCAAGGACTTTTCTCGCAGTCCTTTGAGGACCGAAATGTCCGCCGACTTGAGATGCATGAGAAAAATTCAAAATAGACTCAATCTCATTGTCGGGGACACATCTCCTGATTACCTGATCACTACCAAACTTCCATAGATATGGATCATCCCAAACATAATATTTGGCATCACTCTTGAGCTTGTGAACCTGTGATCTAGATGCACCTGTAGGAAAAACACCAGCAGCAAGAAAATTAACAATGTCAGCAAACCAAGGTGTAATCCCATGCAAAAGAAACAGCTGCTCATCAGGAAAGTCATCCTTAATAGGAAAAGGATCTTCATCTCTCTCTATCCTGCTCAAGTGGTCAGCCACTAAGTTCTCAGCTCCACTTTTGTCTTTAATCTCAACATTAAATTCTTGGAGCAGCAACATCCACCGAATCAATCTCGGTTTTGCATCCGGCTTCTTCAGCAAGTACTTTAAAGCTGCATGGTCAGTAAAAACAACAACCTTGGAACCTAGCAAATAAGATCTGAATTTGTCAAGAGCAAAAACAATAGCTAGCAGTTCTTTTTCAGTGGTAGTGTAATTTGACTGTGCAGAATCTAAAGTCCTAGAAGCATAGTAAATAACATGGGCAGCCTTGTCAACCCTTTGTGCAAGGACAGCCCCAACAGCATAATTCGAAGCATCACACATAAGCTCAAAAGGAAGTGTCCAGTCAGGGGGCTGAATGATGGGAGCGGAGGTCAATGCTTTCTTCAAGAAGTCAAACGCTTGTTTGCATTTGTCATCAAACTCGAAAGTGACGTCATTCTTCAACAAGTTCGACAGTGGAAGAGCTATCTTGCTGAAATCCTTGATGAAACGTCTGTAAAAACCTGCATGACCAAGAAAAGAACGAATCTCGCGAATGCAAGAAGGGTAAGGCAGTGTAGAAATCACATCAATCTTAGCAGGGTCAACAGAAATTCCTTTTTCAGAAATAATGTGACCAAGAACAATTCCCTGCTCAACCATAAAATGACACTTTTCATAATTCAACACAAGGTTAGTCTCAATGCATCTTTCTAAAATCAAGCTTAAACTGTTCAAGCATCCATCAAAAGAAGAACCATAAACAGTAAAGTCATCCATAAACACTTCCATGCAATTTTCAATAAAATCAGAGAAAATACTCATCATGCATCGTTGGAAAGTGCCAGGAGCATTGCAAAGGCCAAAAGGCATCTTCCTGTAAGCAAATGTACCGAATGGGCACGTGAAAGTGGTCTTTTCTTGATCTTCAGGTGCAATATGAATCTGAAAGTAACCTGAAAAACCATCAAGAAAACAATAATGTGATTTACCAGCTAGCCGTTCAAGCATCTGGTCAATGAACGGCAAAGGAAAGTGATCCTTTCTAGTAGCCTGGTTTAGTCTCCTGTAATCAATACAAACTCTTCAGCTGTTCTGGACTCTAGTGGGAACAAGTTCATTCTTTTCATTTTTTACCACTGTGAGTCTAGATTTCTTAGGTACAACCTGCACTGGACTCACCCACTTACTGTCAGAGATAGGATAAATGATACCTGCTTGCAAGAGTTTGGTTACCTCTTTCTTTACAACATCAAGAATCAAAGGATTAAGCCTCCTTTGGGGCTGCCTTACTGTTTTCGCTCCATCCTCAAGTAAAATCCTGTGCATGCACATCGAAGGACTAATACCTGGAAGGTCGGCTAATGTCCACCCGATTGCTTTCTTGTGCTTCTTCAATACCTGCAAAAGTCTGTCCTCTTGATTGAAATCAAGGTTAGAAGAGATAATAACAGGAAGTTTTTCATTATGCTCCAAGTAAGCATATTTCAGGTTCCCAGGGAGCTCTTTTAGCTCTAAGGACGGGGGCTGAATGATGGATGGAAGGCTTGGGGCAGCCGGGATGTCAAGAGCATCGACGGCAAAAACAGCCTCATCGGTAACAACTTCACCTGTAGGAAATGTATCAGGCTGCAAGGAAGCATCAATCTCAGCACAAAGGACACAAACGTTAGTGTCAGTGCAGTCAGGACATGAATAATCATCATCAAAATCAGAGAGAGATGGAAAATCAAGTGCAAATAATTCAGAATAACTCTCATCAACTAGTTCAGAAATCAACTCAATGTTAAAAACCGAATGCTCCTCCATAGGGTGTTTCATGGCATCGAAGATATTAAATTTTGCGACGATGTCACCAAATTCCATGGACATGGTTCCATCATCAACATCAACTTTTGTCTTCGCCGTTTTCATGAACGGTCTGCCTAAGATGATGGGAGCTCTGCTTGACTTAGTTTCTCCTTCCATGTCCAGAATATAAAAATCTGCAGGAAAAATTAAATCGTTAACTTGAACGAGGACGTCTTCCACTATGCCGGTGGGACGTGCATTGCTCCTGTTCGCCAGTTGAACGATTAAACATGTATGCTGCATGGGACCAAGGCAAAGGTTATTATAAATAGAAGTAGGCATAACATTAATGCCCGCTCCTAAATCAAGCAAACAATTATCAAATTTCTTATCCCCGATGGTACAAGGAATAGTAAAAGTTCCCGGGTCTTTGCACTTTTGTGGCAAGACCTGAGAGATGGCCGAAACACTTTGTTCGGGCTGAATGAAAGTAGAGATGCTTCTTCCCAAGTTGACTCTGTCACTTCCTTTTACTTTTCTCTTGTTTGTACACAAATCCTTCAGAAACTTTGCATACCTTGGAACTTGCTTAATCACATCAAGAAGCGGAATGTTTACCGCTACTTTCCTAAACATATCCAGAATTTCTTTTTCTTTGTCTCCCTCCTCAATTCTTTTATTTTTCAGAACTCTATGTGGGAAAGGAACTGGTGGCACATACTCATTTTCTTTATTTTTTTCAGTTCCGACCACAACAGAAGAAGGAGAAGAAAGCTCAGCTGGAGGAGGTTCAGAAGAAGAAAGTTCAGAAGTTACCTCAATGATTTTTTTATTTTTTTCAGGGGCTGGTTCTGTAACCTTTCCGGATCTCAAAGAAATAGCGCTCACATTGGCATTACCATTCGGATTGACAACAGTTTGTGCTGGAAGTTGGTTCGAACCTTGAGCTTGCATATTATTTATTTGAGTAGCAAGTTGTCCCATCTGTGTGGTCAAGGTCTGAATGCTAGTGTCGGTTCTTTGTTGAAACTGAAGGTTGTTCACGGCCATTTGTTTAACAAGATCTTCCAAGGATGGTCCGGAAGTAGTAGCTGGAGGAGTGTGATGTGGCTGGGGTAATGGAACGGTGAGCTGCTGTTGGGAAGGCTGCTGATTTCCATATCGAAGGTTGGGATGATTCCTCCAATTGGGGTGATATTTGTTGGTGGGCAAGTCAGGAGTGTTGTTGTACCTGTTATAGTTGTAAAGGTTGGCTGCATAAGCTTGAGGCAGCTCGGTAACAGTATCATCTTTCAGAAGAGGACAAGTATCAGTGGGATGATCATGAGCTGTACAAATGCCACATACAGTTGCTGTTTGAGGTTTCGCTACTGCAAGTTGTTTGACTAAAGCGGTCAGCTCATCAAGTCTGGTTTCTAAAGCTCTGTTCGAGGAACCTTGAATTTGATGTACACCCTTGGTTTGGACAGAATTGGTTCGAGTGGTGAACTGCTGGGAATTTAGGGACATATTTTCAATGAGGGCCCTGGCAGCAGCTGGAGTTTTGTCAACAAGTGCTCCACCACTAGCAGCATCAAGAATGTTTCTATCCATAGGTAACAACCCCTCATAAAAGTACTGAATGAGAAGTTGTTCGGTAATCTGATGTTGAGGACAGCTTGAAACTAACTTCTTGAACCTATCCCAGTACTCAGCCAATGACTCGTTATCTTGTCTAATACCACAAATCTCTTTTCGGATTGAAGCAGCTCTAGATGCAGGAAAATATCGCTCCAAGAACACCCTCTTCAGAGCATTCCAGCTTGTGATTGAATTCGGTTCGAGATCATATATCCAGTCCTTCGCTGCACCCTGCAAAGAAAAAGGAAAAGCACGAAGTTTGATATGATCTTCAGTGATACCTTCGGGCTTCAATGGTGTAGAGCACACCACCTGGAATTCCTTCAAATGTTTATGTGGATCTTCACCTGCAAGACCATTAAACTTTGGCAACAAGTGTATTAAACCCGATTTTAATTCAAAAGGAACAGCAACAGCATCATATTTAATACACAAGCCATTATAATTAACATCAGGGGCTGCAAGTTGCCTTAGAGTTCTATTTTCAGCCATTTCAAAAGCAAATTCAGAATCAGAATCAAACAAGTTATGCAAATAGTCAGACTCAGAATCAGACTCAGCTATGGTCGGTGAAGGTGAACTATTGCTAGCCTGGCCTGCTCTACGAAGTGTGTGCAAGGTTCTCTCTACCTCAGGATCAAAAGCAACAAGTTCAGGACAGGAAGACCTAGTAGCCAGGACTAGTGCACAGCAATGTAGCAACAAACGTGAAAATGCCAACTATGTCCCTAAAACAAACACAATGAAGCAAATCGATTAAAAACAATTCAAAAAAATAAACTGACACCGAAAATAATCTAATGACGTAAAAATAGAATTGATATTTTTTTCGGAATTTTTTGACTCTATGAAAACAGAAAATAAATCATTAAAAATAGTAAAAAGGCTTTTTTCGCGATTTGAAAAGTTTGTCACGTAACTACTCTGTAGTAAGTGACTTTTGATCAGGGATTTTTTTCACACCTAACTGTCGGGACAGATTTTCAAAACGGTGAAATTTTCCCAAAAACCGATTTTTTCGACTCTAGAGGCGTTATGGCCGAAACCGCGAGGAACCTATGGCCAAAACGCGCAAACACTACACCTAAGACTCTAATATCAGTTAATATTCACAAGAATCCCCGGCAACGGCGCCAATTTGATCCGCTGTCACGCGCGGATCAAAAACGAGTTGTTTTGTATAAAAGCAGTATAGCGACAATGGCTCGAGTCGTATCGCAAGGATTCTTGATTCTATTAACTAAAAGCAAAGTCGAATTTGGGGGGGTTGGTTTGGTGGTCGAATTACAGAAAAAGAAGCGCTTAAAATAAGTGATTCTGAAATAAGCTGTTTTGAAAAAATGATTATTGAAATAAGCCAATCTACTGAATCAGTTCTTACTATCATTGATTATCATAATTTTAATTCCCTAAGCGGATTGTCTATTCCTATTTGGATACAAACTCAGTGACAAGCGGTTAAGTTTGTGAGAGGTATGATCCTATTGTCCGAATTAAGCAAACGGGATAGATTTTCATGGATTAAGCAAACATGATTGATCAGGCACAAAAACGGATTAAGCAAACGTATCGTGCCTAGGTTAGGATCATACAATCAACCAAATTTAATCAATATATTTCATGTAATTGAATTAAGCAAACAAGAACACAAAACATCATCGAAAGGAATTAAACTAGAATTAACATTATAATAATCTCAAGTATTGGAACCTGAATTACAGTAGATCGACTCAAATGCGATTAGTTCTCCATGAGTTCGTAAAAGCCCTCAATCCAAATCGTGAATAGTGTATTCGTGAATAATGTTTCGGCTGCTGCCCTAGGAGAAACTAAGACAACCCGTTTTACAATCCAATTGGGTCAAACATACGACCCAGGCCCAAAACTAATGACCCGAAACTGAAATAAAACTAGTGCTGCAACTTCAACGAATATTCTGGCCCTTCTACAGTCCGATTCTGACTTTGACTCCAACATAATAATTGTAGCTCTTTCTCTTAGCTTTCCGGAGATTATTAGAACGCCTCAATCGGACTCCTGGAACTCCAGATATGATCGTTTCCGTGCAGACTGTTAATGCTGAAAAATTAATACGAAAAACAAATAAGTGCAAAAATAAAATAAAATATAAAAACATATTAAAACATAAAAATAAATAAAACAAACCGAAGAAATGCTTGAGTACAAACATGAAAGAACTTGCATTAAAATGCACTGATCAAATTCCCCCACACTTGAACTTTTGCACTCCGAGCAAAATGAAAAGCAAAACAAAGAAAGCAGAAATACATCAACAGTTACTCATCCTAGGCTACAAATCTTCTTCGGGTAAGTTTGCATTGACAGGTACTAATCTTGCACACTAAGGACATCGTAAGAACACTAACCACAGATATGCAGACATAAGGCTCCTAAATACACAAACCAATTCAAATCATATTATTATACCATAGCCTAACTTACTCATCCTTTTTGCTCTTTTTCATTCAGGCGCAATCACATTAAGCCCGTTATCTCCACACACTTATAGCAGGACGACCGGTTAGTGACTTTGATCCTTTTTTGAACGGGGTTCCGGTACTTACGTGGCATAACCCTTTGCTTACTCAGTTGTAGTTGCGGGGGATCGGACCGTAATCCTCCCTACCAAGTTCAGCACCAGAAACCGCTGAACCAACTAACAAAGAGTTTTGAGAACTTTTTTTTTTCTTTTCGGAACATTCACTTATATTCATCGGCTTCCCTGCGTAAAGTGTGTGAGAGATGGTGCCGACTGCTGAAATAAACTACTCAAGAGCTGTCAAAGAATGAGAAATTAAGGCTAAAACATAATAACAAATTCAAATCAATTTCCATATGCAGGAGACTTACGGTGTTAGAACGATACCGATCTTGTGAATTTTTCCCAAGTCTCCGCAAACTCGACTCAAATCAGTCTGTAGCCCAAAACTTTCAAGAAGATGCATTTTTTTTATTGATTGAACTTAAACAAAATACTAACAAAAACAAATAAAACACATGATTCCCTCCCCCACACTTAAACTAAGCATTGCCCTCAATGAAAGGACGTTACTAATAAAGTAGAGAGAAGGAAAGAAAGACTCCCTGATCAAGTTGCAGTGTAGTCAGGTGCTTCCAAAGAAAGCTCCTCTATGCTGACATCTTCAGGCACCGGAATTTCATGGAATAACTTCAGCCGCTGCCCGTTAACCTTGAAGACCTTGTCAGTACCTACACTTTTTATTTCTACTGCACCATGAGGGAAAACATTAGTAACAACAAAGGGGCCAATCCATTTGGATCGAAGTTTCCCAGCCATAAGCTTAAGGCGGGAGTTAAACAGTAAAACCTGTTGGCCCACAGAAAATTCCTTCCTAGAAATCATTTTATCATGGAAGTGCTTAGTTTTCTCTTTATAAATCTTAGAGCTTTCATAAGCCTCTAGTCTAAGCTCTTCCAACTGTTGCAATTGGAGTTTTCTTTCAATACCTGCTTGTTGCATCTCCAAATTACAACTTTTCACCGCCCAAAAAGCACGGTGTTCTATCTCAACAGGAAGATGACATGCCTTACCAAAAACAAGTCGATAAGGAGACATCCCAATGGGTGTCTTGAAAGCTGTCCTTTGAGCCCAAAGTGCGTCTTCTAGACGATGGCTCCAGTCTTTCCTGTTTGGTTGCACCATTTTCTCTAAAACCTGTTTGATCTCCCTGTTTGAGATCTCAGCTTGCCCATTAGTCTGTGGGTGATATGCAGTAGAGACTCTGTGCACAACTCCATACTTTCGAAGCAAAGCTTCCATGGTGCGGTTACAGAAATGAGTGCCTTGGTCACTTATGATAGCTCGCGGTATTCCAAACCTGCAAAAGATATTAGACCTGACAAAATCTGCAACAACTCGAGAATCATTAGTCCTAGTGGGGATAGCTTCCACCCACTTTGAAACATAATCAACAGCAAGTAAAATGTAAAGGAAACCAAATGATACGGGAAAAGGACCCATGAAATCAATTCCCCATACATCAAATACCTCACAGAAAAGCATAGGCTGCTGAGGCATTTCACTCTTGCGAGTGATGTTTGTACCTGCTATCTGGCACTCTTTACAAGTGCGATAAATCTCAAAAGCATCCTTAAAAATAGTTGGCCAATAGAAGCCTGAATCAAGGACTTTTCTCGCAGTCCTTTGAGGACCGAAATGTCCGCCGACTTGAGATGCATGAGAAAAATTCAAAATAGACTCAATCTCATTGTCGGGGACACATCTCCTGATTACCTGATCACTACCAAACTTCCATAGATATGGATCATCCCAAACATAATATTTGGCATCACTCTTGAGCTTGTGAACCTGTGATCTAGATGCACCTGTAGGAAAAACACCAGCAGCAAGAAAATTAACAATGTCAGCAAACCAAGGTGTAATCCCATGCAAAAGAAACAGCTGCTCATCAGGAAAGTCATCCTTAATAGGAAAAGGATCTTCATCTCTCTCTATCCTGCTCAAGTGGTCAGCCACTAAGTTCTCAGCTCCACTTTTGTCTTTAATCTCAACATTAAATTCTTGGAGCAGCAACATCCACCGAATCAATCTCGGTTTTGCATCCGGCTTCTTCAGCAAGTACTTTAAAGCTGCATGGTCAGTAAAAACAACAACCTTGGAACCTAGCAAATAAGATCTGAATTTGTCAAGAGCAAAAACAATAGCTAGCAGTTCTTTTTCAGTGGTAGTGTAATTTGACTGTGCAGAATCTAAAGTCCTAGAAGCATAGTAAATAACATGGGCAGCCTTGTCAACCCTTTGTGCAAGGACAGCCCCAACAGCATAATTCGAAGCATCACACATAAGCTCAAAAGGAAGTGTCCAGTCAGGGGGCTGAATGATGGGAGCGGAGGTCAATGCTTTCTTCAAGAAGTCAAACGCTTGTTTGCATTTGTCATCAAACTCGAAAGTGACGTCATTCTTCAACAAGTTCGACAGTGGAAGAGCTATCTTGCTGAAATCCTTGATGAAACGTCTGTAAAAACCTGCATGACCAAGAAAAGAACGAATCTCGCGAATGCAAGAAGGGTAAGGCAGTGTAGAAATCACATCAATCTTAGCAGGGTCAACAGAAATTCCTTTTTCAGAAATAATGTGACCAAGAACAATTCCCTGCTCAACCATAAAATGACACTTTTCATAATTCAACACAAGGTTAGTCTCAATGCATCTTTCTAAAATCAAGCTTAAACTGTTCAAGCATCCATCAAAAGAAGAACCATAAACAGTAAAGTCATCCATAAACACTTCCATGCAATTTTCAATAAAATCAGAGAAAATACTCATCATGCATCGTTGGAAAGTGCCAGGAGCATTGCAAAGGCCAAAAGGCATCTTCCTGTAAGCAAATGTACCGAATGGGCACGTGAAAGTGGTCTTTTCTTGATCTTCAGGTGCAATATGAATCTGAAAGTAACCTGAAAAACCATCAAGAAAACAATAATGTGATTTACCAGCTAGCCGTTCAAGCATCTGGTCAATGAACGGCAAAGGAAAGTGATCCTTTCTAGTAGCCTGGTTTAGTCTCCTGTAATCAATACAAACTCTTCAGCTGTTCTGGACTCTAGTGGGAACAAGTTCATTCTTTTCATTTTTTACCACTGTGAGTCTAGATTTCTTAGGTACAACCTGCACTGGACTCACCCACTTACTGTCAGAGATAGGATAAATGATACCTGCTTGCAAGAGTTTGGTTACCTCTTTCTTTACAACATCAAGAATCAAAGGATTAAGCCTCCTTTGGGGCTGCCTTACTGTTTTCGCTCCATCCTCAAGTAAAATCCTGTGCATGCACATCGAAGGACTAATACCTGGAAGGTCGGCTAATGTCCACCCGATTGCTTTCTTGTGCTTCTTCAATACCTGCAAAAGTCTGTCCTCTTGATTGAAATCAAGGTTAGAAGAGATAATAACAGGAAGTTTTTCATTATGCTCCAAGTAAGCATATTTCAGGTTCCCAGGGAGCTCTTTTAGCTCTAAGGACGGGGGCTGAATGATGGATGGAAGGCTTGGGGCAGCCGGGATGTCAAGAGCATCGACGGCAAAAACAGCCTCATCGGTAACAACTTCACCTGTAGGAAATGTATCAGGCTGCAAGGAAGCATCAATCTCAGCACAAAGGACACAAACGTTAGTGTCAGTGCAGTCAGGACATGAATAATCATCATCAAAATCAGAGAGAGATGGAAAATCAAGTGCAAATAATTCAGAATAACTCTCATCAACTAGTTCAGAAATCAACTCAATGTTAAAAACCGAATGCTCCTCCACAGGGTGTTTCATGGCATCGAAGATATTAAATTTTGCGACGATGTCACCAAATTCCATGGACATGGTTCCATCATCAACATCAACTTTTGTCTTCGCCGTTTTCATGAACGGTCTGCCTAAGATGATGGGAGCTCTACTTGACTTAGTTTCTCCTTCCATGTCCAGAATATAAAAATCTGCAGGAAAAATTAAATCGTTAACTTGAACGAGGACGTCTTCCACTATGCCGGTGGGACGTGCATTGCTCCTGTTCGCCAGTTGAACGATATGCTGCATGGGACCAAGGCAAAGGTTATTATAAATAGAAGTAGGCATAACATTAATGCCCGCTCCTAAATCAAGCAAACAATTATCAAATTTCTTATCCCCGATGGTACAAGGAATAGTAAAAGTTCCCGGGTCTTTGCACTTTTGTGGCAAGACCTGAGAGATGGCCGAAACACTTTGTTCGGGCTGAATGAAAGTAGAGATGCTTCTTCCCAAGTTGACTCTGTCACTTCCTTTTACTTTTCTCTTGTTTGTACTGTTAGGAGTAAATTAATGGTAAATTCATGTGTTAATATAAGTGATTTCTTCTCTAAACCAATGCAAAAATGTGATGAATCCATAGGTTTTTATTAAGAATTGAACTGAATAAGTTTAGTTCGTGCGTAAAGCAAATCGAATCACTTGTGGGTGTTATTGTTGCAGGTTTTGAGCTGAATAAGAACTTAAGAAGAACATGAGGAGGAAAGAAAGCTGGAAGTCTCAAAGGCTGAAGAAAAAGATGGAAAGTACAAAGGGCGCGCCGCGAGAGTTCCTAGGCGCGCCGCGAAAATACTTCTGTTTGAGGGGCGCGCCGCGCCAGCCCGTTGCCGCGCCGCGGCCTCGGCGTTAAAAGCCCAAAAGTTCTGTTTTAAAGCCCTAGTTTCCAAGTGGTTAGAGATACTTTGTGGGAGCGAAATTAGGAGAGCTATCTGATTCTGAAGCTGAGAATAACAATAGAAGGTGGACTCTTTACCAATTGAAGGCATTCTATTGATGAAGATGAATTCCTCCATTGATTCTTGTATGTTCTTCATGTCTATGGAGAGCTAAATCCCTCTTGTTGAGTCTAAGGTAGTAGCTAACCTATGAATATACATTACCATTGATTAATCCCTGTGAACAATTGTTTGAATTTATTATCAATAAGAAACCTTGCTTTTAATTTACATCATTGTTGAATTTTTGATCGAAAGAAAGGATTTAACTTTTGCCCTAGGTTACTATATTGATTCAATTGCAATTTGCAGAGATGGAATTGTAATTGGGTTTTCATAATTATCGTTCTTAATTACTATTATCGTTATTGTGATTTGGAGAGATCGAATCTCATACCGGTAAAAGTTATCTAATTTGATTTGCAGACATGGAATCTTATTTGAGGATAAGTGAAGATAATGATTCAAAGGATTGTTCTATTGTGAATTAATTGATAATTGTATAGGATTAGGTTGATGAACCCTAAAGACTCAACATCTTTCTTTATTTGTTAACACAAAGTCCTTTACTTGCTTTTATTTTATTATTTGCTTTTGATATTATTATTAGTATAAAACAAACCAAACCAAATTTCTTAACTCAAAATAAACAACTATAGAACGGCAGTGATATTAACCAATCCCTGTGGATACGATATATTACAGAAAATATTTACCCACAAATACTTTCAACAAATTGGCGCCGTTGCCGGGGATTGGTGTCAATATTGCACGCATTGCAATAGTCGTATTATTTTGAGTTATTTACTTAATTTTAGATTTTTTTTGTTTATTTACTTAATTTTAGAATTTTAGTTTAGTCCCTTTATTTTAGAATTTTAGTTTAATTCCTTTATTTTAGATTTTTAGTTTAGTTCCTTTATTTTAGAATTTTAGTTAGTTAGTTTATTTTAGATTTTGTTATTTCAATAATCTTTTAATTTTAATTTTTATTTCTTTTAATTTTATTTTTATTATTATTATTTTTTATCCTGTTATTTCACTTGTTTGCTAGTTTTGTAGAATTTTCTTTGTCGACATGTTCGACCCAAATATAAATGCTGCGATTCATGCTCAAAACGAGATCTTATTTCAACAAATGGAGTATCTCCTTCAAAGTGTGTCACAGTTCACACCTCAAGTTAGTGAGTTTTATGATAGCAGATGGGGCACACCGGAAGATACGATAGAGTATCATATGGCTAACCATGAATATCAACAACAAGCCTTTCAACCTTACACTCAACCGTCGCCACAACAACAAGGAGGACAATCTAAGTTGGAAGAGACCATGAATCAGTTCATACAAATGTCAATGACAAATCAACAACAAGGGCCTTCACACTATAATCAAGGTTATCAAAGTGGACCCTCTGAGTTAGAGGAAACCATGAATAAATTCATGCAATTCTCTTCATCCATTCAACAAAACCGGGAAACGCAAGATGTTCAACTTACCAAATTCTTCACCGAGCAAAACGTAAGGCAAGTCTCAACTTTTCAAAATCCTATGACTTGTGTAGAAACTTGCAATGCTACTTCAATAAAGAGTGCAAAAGTGCTTGATGAGGAAGTTGAAAACAAGGATGTTGAGAAGGAAGATGATAATCGTGCAGCGGAAGATGAGGGAGATGAAATTGTTGTTACTGAGGTGAATAAAGAAGTGAAAAAAAGAGATCAATCCAAAAGGAAGAAAGCATGTGACAAAATGGCAAGCAAGGTGATACCGAGTCAACACCTCCCATACCCACATGCACCATCAAAGAAAGATAATGCTAGGCAACATGCAAGGTTTATGGACATATTTAAACAACTTCATATAAATATTCCATTTGCCGAAGCGTTGGAGCAAATGCCCAAGTATGCTAAATTCATGAAGAATATAATCACAAAGAAAAAGAAATACACAGATGAGGAGACCGTGTTGCTTGATGCCCAGTGTAGTGCCATAATCCAAAGAACTACTCCAAGAAAGGAATCCGATCCGGGACGAGTCACTTTGCCATTAAATATTGGAGGGAACTTCACTGGTGCCGGGTTGATTGATCTGGGGTCTAGCATCAACTTAATCCCTTTATCCATTGTCAAGAAATTAGGGAATATTTTGATGAAGCCTACTAGGATGACATTGCAATTAGCCGACAAGTCTATCACCTCACCATATGGAGTGGTTCAAGATTTGCTAGTAAAAGTAGACAAATTCTTTTTCCCGGTGGATTTTGTGGTAGTTGACATGGAGGAAGATCATGAGGTACCATTAATTCTTGGAAGACCATTCATGAAAACCGCCCGAATGATGATTGATATGGATGCGGGGATCATGAAAGTAAGGGTGCAAGATGAAGAGGTAAAGTTTAATCTTTTCGAAGCCAAGAAGCATCCTAAGAACAAGAAGGATAGTTTCCAAATCGATGCCACCGAAGAAGAACTCAAAGATGCTGAAAATCAAGTTAAAAAAGACAAAATGAAAGCATCTCATGATACAAACATCAGCCACAAAGAAATTCAAGTTGGAAAAAGGGTGCTCTTGTGCAAACCAAGACTCAAGTTATTGCCGAATAAAGGGAAGTCAAAATGGTCGGGACCATTTGTAGTAAAAGAGGTATGCAATTATGGAGCCATTGTGGTAGAGAATCCTAAGACAAAAGAGAGGAGAACCGTTAATGGAACACGGTTAAAAGATTTCTTCGGGGAAGTGGAGCAACATGCACAGTTTTTAGTCCCTTGAAAGCATGAACCGTCGAGCCATGCGACGTTAAACGAAGCACTTTGTGGGAGGTAACCCACACTTTTAATGTTTTGTCTTATTTTGTTTGATTTTATTTCAGGAAATAATCAGGGAACCCGTCTGGTGAAAGCTAGGAGGCAGCAATTGATATTGCGTTACTCTCTGTAAGTCACCCTCTCGGACTTGTTACGAAACATTGAGGTCAATGTTTAGTTCAAGTTTGGGGGGTGGAGCTATTTATTTTTGAATTGTTCAAATTTTCTGTTTTTTTTATGTACTCCCAGTTAGAGTAGGTAGTCCCATAACAAAGCGAGAATCTCAAGCGAAGTATCAACAAGGAAGCAACATGTATGAAAAGTGGTAGGAAGTGATTGTTCAAAAATTTTCAGTTTCACTTTCTTTTTCAATAAGTAACAAAGCAGGTATGAATTTTTGAACTCAAACTCTTAATGTGTGCAATGAAACTTAAGGTGTTAGTAAATTCTTAACAGAAGTTCTTTATGGTACATTGTTTATTGGATCAGCTTAGCCTTAACCATTGGGAGGAAAGCTTTCCATTGTTTACTATATGCAGGAAGACCATCAATTATTTTTGACGTGTTCGTATCATGCTAAACCGGTTGTTGCATCGTCTGTGGAAATCTGTGGAAGTGATTTAGGCAATTGTTTGAATTTGAGAGTTCTTTGAGCCGACTCCACCGTAAAAATTATCTTCTTCTGTGAGAGTGTGATCCTTTGCTAACCATTCTTTGAGCCTGAGGTCAAGGTAAGTATCATAATATGCACCAAGGAAATACCTGGTGAGTTTGATCTCAATAAAAAGTTTTGTTTTGGACCATCAACCATAAAATTTGGTGATGTGTTTTCTCTTTGACCTTTTTTAGAAAGTAGGGGAGCATTCATATAATCTAAATACAGGTTGATCTCCAAGTTGGGGAGATTCACTCTCAAAAGAAGAGTAAGTATATGTGGTAATTGGTGAAAGGCTAAAGAATTCGTAGCTTGAAAAAAAAAATTGATGGAAAAAGAACAACGTTTGAATATAATAGTTGTTGAAAAAAAAGTGAGAGAGAAAAACCAAGCTACGAATGGAAAAGGATGAACGGGTGAGAGAATTAAAGTTATAGAAAAGAAGGAATGAGTTATGATTTGGATGCTTCCCTAGATTAGGAACAACCCTTGATTATCTTCTTTTCTTTGAATCTAAACCACATTACAACCATAGAAAGACCTTCTGATTCTCAGATTCCACAAGACTTGATGCGAGCAATTTGGTGAACGTATGATATGGATCTTTGTTGATTTAATTGTTTGGATGAGTGTTTAACCCCTCTTTTATTCATCATACTTTTTGATGAGAGTGATTAGTGCTGATTCAATTACAATTGTGTAGTGTTTTGAACTTCTGGAGGTAATTTGCTTTCAAAGTTTGTTTCATGTGTATGTTCTGAGTTTGCGGGTGGAAGAGGAGTATTTGACTTAGTTACTGGATTGAACCACTTGAGAAAAACTTTTTGAAAAACTTGTTGCTTGATTGTCGGTAAACTTTGCTGGAGGTAAGTAATTTTGTTTAGGGACAAACAAAACTCTAAGTTGGGGAGAGTTTGTTAGGAGTAAATTAATGGTAAATTCATGTGTTAATATAAGTGATTTCTTCTCTAAACCAATGCAAAAATGTGATGAATCCATAGGTTTTTATTAAGAATTGAACTGAATAAGTTTAGTTCGTGCGTAAAGCAAATCGAATCACTTGTGGGTGTTATTGTTGCAGGTTTTGAGCTGAATAAGAACTTAAGAAGAACATGAGGAGGAAAGAAAGCTGGAAGTCTCAAAGGCTGAAGAAAAAGATGGAAAGTACAAAGGGCGCGCCGCGAGAGTTCCTAGGCGCGCCGCGAAAATACTTATGTTTGAGGGGCGCGCCGCGCCAGCCCGTTGCCGCGTCGCGGCCTCGGCGTTAAAAGCCCAAAAGTTCTGTTTTAAAGCCCTAGTTTCCAAGTGGTTAGAGATACTTTGTGGGAGCGAAATTAGGAGAGCTATCTGATTCTGAAGCTGAGAATAACAATAGAAGGTGGACTCTTTACCAATTGAAGGCATTCTATTGATGAAGATGAATTCCTCCATTGATTCTTGTATGTTCTTCATGTCTATGGAGAGCTAAATCCCTCTTGTTGAGTCTAAGGTAGTAGTTAACCTATGAATATACATTACCATTGATTAATCCCTGTGAACAATTGTTTGAATTTATTATCAATAAGAAACCTTGCTTTTAATTTACATCATTGTTGAATTTTTGATCGAAAGAAAGGATTTAACTTTTGCCCTAGGTTACTATATTGATTCAATTGCAATTTGCAGAGATGGAATTGTAATTGGGTTTTCATAATTATCGTTCTTAATTACTATTATCGTTATTGTGATTTGGAGAGATCGAATCTCATACCGGTAAAAGTTATCTAATTTGATTTGCAGACATGGAATCTTATTTGAGGATAAGTGAAGATAATGATTCAAAGGATTGTTCTATTGTGAATTAATTGATAATTGTATAGGATTAGGTTGATGAACCCTAAAGACTCAACATCTTTCTTTATTTGTTAACACAAAGTCCTTTACTTGCTTTTATTTTATTATTTGCTTTTGATATTATTATTAGTATAAAACAAACCAAACCAAATTTCTTAACTCAAAATAAACAACTATAGAACGGCAGTGATATTAACCAATCTCTGTGGATACGATATATTACAGAAAATATTTACCCACAAATACTTTCAACATGTACACAAATCCTTCAGAAACTTTGCATACCTTGGAACTTGCTTAATCACATCAAGAAGCGGAATGTTTACCGCTACTTTCCTAAACATATCCAGAATTTCTTTTTCTTTGTCTCCCTCCTCAATTCTTTTATTTTTCAGAACTCTATGTGGGAAAGGAACTGGTGGCACATACTCATTTTCTTTATTTTTTTCAGTTCCGACCACAACAGAAGAAGGAGAAGAAAGCTCAGCTGGAGGAGGTTCAGAAGAAGAAAGTTCAGAAGTTACCTCAATGATTTTTTTATTTTTTTCAGGGGCTGGTTCTGTAACCTTTCCGGATCTCAAAGAAATAGCGCTCACATTAGCATTACCATTCGGATTGACAACAGTTTGTGCTGGAAGTTGGTTCGAACCTTGAGCTTGCATATTATTTATTTGAGTAGCAAGTTGTCCCATCTGTGTGGTCAAGGTCTGAATGCTAGTGTCGGTTCTTTGTTGAAACTGAAGGTTGTTCACGGCCATTTGTTTAACAAGATCTTCCAAGGATGGTCCGGAAGTAGTAGCTGGAGGAGTGTGATGTGGCTGGGGTAATGGAACGGTGAACTGCTGTTGGGAAGGCTGCTGATTTCCATATCGAAGGTTAGGATGATTCCTCCAATTGGGGTGATATTTGTTGGTGGACAAGTCAGGAGTGTTGTTGTACCTGTTCTAGTTGTAAAGGTTGGCTGCATAAGCTTGAGGCAGCTCGGTAACAGTATCATCTTTCAGAAGAGGACAAGTATCAGCGGGATGATCATGAGCTGTACAAATGCCACATACAGTTGCTGTTTGAGGTTTCGCTACTGCAAGTTGTTTGACTAAAGCGGTCAGCTCATCAAGTCTGGTTTCTAAAGCTCTGTTCGAGGAACCTTGAATTTGATGTACACCCTTGGTTTGGACAGAATTGGTTCGAGTGGTGAACTGCTGGGAATTTAGGGACATATTTTCAATGAGGGCCCTGGCAGCAGCTGGAGTTTTGTCAACAAGTGCTCCACCACTAGCAGCATCAAGAATGTTTCTATCCATAGGTAACAACCCCTCATAAAAGTACTGAATGAGAAGTTGTTCGGTAATCTGATGTTGAGGACAGCTTGAAACTAACTTCTTGAACCTATCCCAGTACTCAGCCAATGACTCGTTATCTTGTCTAATACCATAAATCTCTTTTCGAATTGAAGCAGCTCTAGATGCAGGAAAATATCGCTCCAAGAACACCCTCTTCAGAGCATTCCAGCTTGTGATTGAATTCGGTTCGAGATCATATATCCAGTCCTTCGCTGCACCCTGCAAAGAAAAAGGAAAAGCACGAAGTTTGATATGATCTTCAGTGATACCTTCGGGCTTCAATGGTGTAGAGCACACCACCTGGAATTCCTTCAAATGTTTATGTGGATCTTCACCTGCAAGACCATTAAACTTTGGCAACAAGTATATTAAACCCGATTTTAATTCAAAAGGAACAGCAACAGCATCATATTTAATACACAAGCCATTATAATTAACATCAGGGGCTGCAAGTTGCCTTAGAGTTCTATTTTCAGCCATTTCAAAAGCAAATTCAGAATCAGAATCAAACAAGTTATGCAAATAGTCAGACTCAGAATCAGACTCAGCTATGGTCGGTGAAGGTGAACTATTGCTAGCCTGGCCTGCTCTACGAAGTGTGTGCAAGGTTCTCTCTACCTCAGGATCAAAAGCAACAAGTTCAGGACAGGAAGACCTAGTAGCCAGGACTAGTGCACAGCAATGTAGCAACAAACGTGAAAATGCCAACTATGTCCCTAAAACAAACACAATGAAGCAAATCGATTAAAAACAATTCAAAAAAATAAACTGACACCGAAAATAATCTAATGACGTAAAAATAGAATTGATATTTTTTTCGGAATTTTTTGACTCTATGAAAACAGAAAATAAATCATTAAAAATAGTAAAAAGGCTTTTTTCGCGATTTGAAAAGTTTGTCACGTAACTACTCTGTAGTAAGTGACTTTTGATCAGAGATTTTTTTCACACCTAACTGTCGGGACAGATTTTCAAAACGGTGAAATTTTCCCAAAAACCGATTTTTTCGACTCTAGAGGCGTTATGGCCGAAACCGCGAGGAACCTATGGCCAAAACGCGCAAACACTACACCTAAGACTCTAATATCAGTTAATATTCACAAGAATCCCCGGCAACGGCGCCAATTTGATCCGCTGTCGCGCGCGGATCAAAAACGAGTTGTTTAGTATAAAAGCAGTATAGCGACAATGGCTCGAGTCGTATCGCAAGGATTCTTGATTCTATTAACTAAAAGCAAAGTCGAATTTGGGGGGGTTGGTTTGGTGGTCGAATTACAGAAAAAGAAGCGCTTAAAATAAGTGATTCTGAAATAAGCTGTTTTGAAAAAATGATTATTGAAATAAGCCAATCTACTGAATCAGTTCCTACTATCATCGATTATCATAATTTTAATTCCCTAAGCGGATTGTCTATTCCTATTTGGATACAAACTCAGTGACAAGCGGTTAAGTTTGTGAGAGGTATGATCCTATTGTCCGAATTAAGCAAACGGGATAGATTTTCATGGATTAAGCAAACATGATTGATCAGGCACAAAAACGGATTAAGCAAACGTATCGTGCCTAGGTTAGGATCATACAATCAACCAAATTTAATCAATATATTTCATGTAATTGAATTAAGCAAACAAGAACACAAAACATCATCGAAAGGAATTAAACTAGAATTAACATTATAATAATCTCAAGTATTGGAACCTGAATTACAGTAGATCGACTCAAATGCGATTAGTTCTCCATGAGTTCGTAAAAGCCCTCAATACAAATCGTGAACAGTGTATTCGTGAATAATGTTTCGGCTGCTGCCCTAGGAGAAACTAAGACAACCCGTTTTACAATCCAATTGGGTCAAACATACGACCCAGGCCCAAAACTAATGACCCGAAACTGAAATAAAACTAGTGCTGCAACTTCAACGAATATTCTGGCCCTTCTACATTCCGATTCTGACTTTGACTCCAACATAATAATTGTAGCTCTTTCTCTTAGCTTTCCGACGATTATTAGAACGCCTCAATCGGACTCCTGGAACTCCAGATATGATCGTTTCCGTGCAGACTGTTAATGCTGAAAAATTAATACGAAAAACAAATAAGTGCAAAAATAAAATAAAATATAAAAACATATTAAAACATAAAAATAAATAAAACAAACCGAAGAAATGCTTGAGTACAAACATGAAAGAACGTGCATTAAAATGCACTGATCAAATTCCCCCACACTTGAACTTTTGCACTCCGAGCAAAATGAAAAGCAAAACAAAGAAAGCAGAAATACATCAACAGTTACTCATCCTAGGCTACAAATCTTCTTCGGGTAAGTTTGCATTGACAGGTACTAATCTTGCACACTAAGGACATCGTAAGAACACTAACCACTGATATGCAGACATAAGGCTCCTAAATACACAAACCAATTCAAATCATATTATTATACCATAGCCTAACTTACTCATCCTTTTTGCTCTTTTTCATTCAGGCGCAATCACATTAAGCCCGTTATCTCCACACACTTATAGCAGGACGACCGGTTAGTGACTTTGATCCTTTTTGAACGGGGTTCCGGTACTTACGTGGCATAACCCTTTGCTTACTCAGTTGTAGTTGCGGGGGATCGGACCGTAATCCTCCCTACCAAGTTCAGCACCAGAAACCGCTGAACCAACTAACAAAGAGTTTTGAGAACTTTTTTTTTTCTTTTCGGAACATTCACTTATATTCATCGGCTTCCCTGCGTAAAGTGTGTGAGAGATGGTGCCGACTGCTGAAATAAACTACTCAAGAGCTGTCAAAGAATGAGAAATTAAGGCTAAAACATAATAACAAATTCAAATCAATTTCCATATGCAGGAGACTTACGGTGTTAGAACGATATCGATCTTGTGAATTTTTCCCAAGTCTCCGCAAACTCGACTCAAATCAGTCTGTAGCCCAAAACTTTCAAGAAGATGCATTTTTTTTATTGATTGAACTTAAACAAAATACTAACAAAAACAAATAAAACACATGATTCCCTCCCCCACACTTAAACTAAGCATTGCCCTCAATGAAAGGACGTTACTAATAAAGTAGAGAGAAGGAAAGAAAGACTCCCTGATCAAGTTGCAGTGTAGTCAGGTGCTTCCAAAGAAAGCTCCTCTATGCTGACATCTTCAGGCACCGAAATTTCATGGAATAACTTCAGCCGCTGCCCGTTAACCTTGAAGACCTTGTCAGTACCTACACTTTTTATTTCTACTGCACCATGAGGGAAAACATTAGTAACAACAAAGGGGCCAATCCATTTGGATCGAAGTTTCCCAGCCATAAGCTTAAGGCGGGAGTTAAACAGTAAAACCTGTTGGCCCACAGAAAATTCCTTCCTAGAAATCATTTTATCATGGAAGTGCTTAGTTTTCTCTTTATAAATCTTAGAGCTTTCATAAGCCTCTAGTCTAAGCTCTTCCAACTGTTGCAATTGGAGTTTTCTTTCAATACCTGCTTGTTGCATCTCCAAATTACAACTTTTCACCGCCCAAAAAGCACGGTGTTCTATCTCAACAGGAAGATGACATGCCTTACCAAAAACAAGTCGATAAGGAGACATCCCAATGGGTGTCTTGAAAGCTGTCCTTTGAGCCCAAAGTGCGTCTTCTAGACGATGGCTCCAGTCTTTCCTGTTTGGTTGCACCATTTTCTTTAAAACCTGTTTGATCTCCCTGTTTGAGATCTCAGCTTGCCCATTAGTCTGTGGGTGATATGCAGTAGAGACTCTGTGCACAACTCCATACTTTCGAAGCAAAGCTTCCATGGTGCGGTTACAGAAATGAGTGCCTTGGTCACTTATGATAGCTCGCGGTATTCCAAACCTGCAAAAGATATTAGACCTGACAAAATCTGCAATAACTCGAGAATCATTAGTCCTAGTGGGGATAGCTTCCACCCACTTTGAAACATAATCAACAGCAAGTAAAATGTAAAGGAAACCAAATGATACGGGAAAAGGACCAATGAAATCAATTCCCCATACATCAAATACCTCACAGAAAAGCATAGGCTGCTGAGGCATTTCACTCTTGCGAGTGATGTTTGTACCTGCTATCTGGCACTCTTTACAAGTGCGATAAATCTCAAAAGCATCCTTAAAAATAGTTGGCCAATAGAAGCCTGAATCAAGGACTTTTCTCGCAGTCCTTTGAGGACCGAAATGTCCGTCGACTTGAGATGCATGAGAAAAATTCAAAATAGACTCAATCTCATTGTCGGGGACACATCTCCTGATTACCTGATCACTACCAAACTTCCATAGATATGGATCATCCCAAACATAATATTTGGCATCACTCTTGAGCTTGTGAACCTGTGATCTAGATGCACCTGAATTACAGTAGATCGACTCAAATGCGATTAGTTCTCCATGAGTTCGTAAAAGCCCTCAATCCAAATCGTGAACAGTGTATTCGTGAATAATGTTTCGGCTGCTGCCCTAGGAGAAACTAAGACAACCCGTTTTACAATCCAATTGGGTCAAACATACGACCCAGGCCCAAAACTAATGACCCGAAACTGAAATAAAACTAGTGCTGCAACTTCAACGAATATTCTGGCCCTTCTACATTCCGATTCTGACTTTGACTCCAACATAATAATTGTAGCTCTTTCTCTTAGCTTTCCGGCGATTATTAGAACGCCTCAATCGGACTCCTGGAACTCCAGATATGATCGTTTCCGTGCAGACTGTTAATGCTGAAAAATTAATACGAAAAACAAATAAGTGCAAAAATAAAATAAAATATAAAAACATATTAAAACATAAAAATAAATAAAACAAACCGAAGAAATGCTTGAGTACAAACATGAAAGAACGTGCATTAAAATGCACTGATCACTTCAGTACTTTACATATTTCGTAAAAAACGTTCAAGTCCTCAAAGATGATTCTTTCCCAATTTAGCTTCAGTGCTAACTGTCTTCGTCCCAACTTAAACCATCATTCTCGAACATGGCCATCAGTAGCCATTTTTGATCTCAAAGATGGTCATCAGTAACCATCTTCCTTCGAATTTCAAACCTTCGAAGGATATTCTTCCCAAACGAAATCTTCAGCTAACAAATTGCCCCCAATAAATGCCTGTTTCGAAAACAAGAGAAATAGGTATTTCTTGTTATAACGAGATTTCGTTTTACTTATTTCTTAGAGTCCCAAGACTATTGACAGACGTCATAATCATTTATGACTCTGTTTCCAAAACGTCTTGTCATTTTCAAAGATGTCTTCTCATAACTTACATTCCCACGTTCTGGTCTTACTTCATGATCATTACTCCTATATACTAGGAGTAAAGCTAATAATTATTCGACCGCCGTTGGATTAAATCAACGCCTGCCGCGTGTCTCTTGGCTTTTACCCAAAAGATTTGAAAGGGTTTCCGTTAAACCTTTAAATACTTGAACTCCCGCCTTCATACAACTTTCACTTTTATCTCCTCATTCTCTTCACAGAAAAGAACATCTTCGGTTACATTCAAACCCATTTCCCAAATCAAATTTACCCATGGCGTCTTCTTCAAATGTTCTTCAACCTGTTCTAAAACTTCAAAATCCTATGCAGACATGGGATCAAGAACACATACCAAATCCAAATACTGCAGAGGCGCGCGCCATCTATGCTTCTCAGGTAATCATTCCCTTTGAACTTTCTGGAAAAACTCATGCCTTCATGGGTCCTTTACCAGGAGAAAATAACTCCTCTTTGAATAAATTCTTTCCTGCTTATTACGAGATTTGGCCTTTAGTTAGCAAGAATAAGATAGACGATGAAGGCCACCCAGTCTCAGCAAACCCTGATAGCCCAACAGAGACCTCAATTGAAACTCCTTTGGCCTTAGAAAAAATTAGGTTAAACTATGTAACCAATTTTGTGAAAGTCTTTAGGTCAATCCCATTAGCAAAGGATCCTGACCTGTATTATGCTTGGCTAACGAAGGTAGAAAAGCAAAAAGCGCCTTTCTGGAAACAACTAGGGATTTACGATTTAATCCAATTATCCAAAACAGGTTTAGAATATAACCAAACCATGTTAGTAGCGTCAGTTTACTTCTGGGATGCTTCTCACAATACTTTTCACCTTCCATGCGGGATGGTTACCCCTACCCTCTTCGATGTAGCTGCCATTACAGGGCTTCGACCAACTGGGGAAACCTTCGACCCTAATTTCATGGATACTGACACCATTAATTTTAACGAAGCAACAATCACCTATACTGCCTTCATTCAACAATACCATAACGAAACGGACCCAGACGTTTCTGACGAAGAACACATAGCGTTTCTAGCGCTTTGGCTCTCGAGATGTGTCTTTTGCTCTAGGTCCATACAAGTAGCAAAAAGATATCTTTGCATGGCTAACCAGCTAAATGCTGGGATAAAGTTAAACCTAGGCCAGTTAATCCTAGGATTTCTTTAGGAGAATCTTGGTGAGGCAACGGACCTTGTTAAGAACTACAAAACAGGGTCTCTTCTTTTCGCTGGTCCTTTCTGGCTGTTGCAACTATGGCTTAATGCCACTTTCGAGGCTCACCTCCCATATAAAAATGTCGTGGATGAAGAAAGTGCAGCCATAAAGGATCGAACAGTAGAAGGAATCAGATTGGCTTACCTAACTCCAAAGGAAGAAAGTGGCAAACTTCGTGAAACTTTCCTGGCATTCATGATGATGTTCGCTGAACGTCATCAATTCACTCCTTCGATGGCTCCATTCGTACAACGTAAGGTGGGTCCCGAATGGTTTACTCGAGAATTTCCAGCCACTTCTCCTGATCAACAAGCTGAATCTATGGCCATCTGGGAGGCTTTCCTCACCCCAAAGCTGTTATATCACCGACTTCGATCTCCAAAAAGTCATTGCTGTCTCCTCTGCTATCAACCGAATCTGGTTTCAAGACAATTTGGGCTGGTTCAACTCAAACCGAAGTGTTTGTATGACAAAAGGAATCACATGTGTTTACACACTTCGCATCTGACAGAAGATAAATATGAATCAAAAATCTCCCGATATGTTGGCATCACCACTTTGTCTCCTATTTCCTTCGAGCCTGCTTTTTATTCTACCATAGATTTTCATCAATGGTGGACAGAATATTATTCTACGCAAATCTTCGATGCTGACAGCCTTACTCGGGAACTAACTGCAGCTTTTGCTGATGTGCAGGAGAATTTCCAGAAAGGTACTTCGACTCATATTAAAGAAATTCAAGCATTTCAAAAGTTCTTTGAAACTATCTACAGGCCTGATGACCTTAGTCGGACCATTTGCGAGGCTGCAGTTGCTTTACGTGAAAAGTTTTCTGCTAAACTGGATAAGTTGAAACTGCCACCGTCTGTTCGACCAGAACTGCGTTATGAAGTGGCTTTCAAACTTAATCCTCCAAAATTCCCTCCACTGCCAAGTGCTGATTTTGGTGTGGCTTTAAGTCCTCCTTTTCCAGACTAGTTTGTGTGTGGAAATCCTATGAAAATTCTTCAGGAACAAACTAAAAAACGCGCTGAACGAGTGGTCCCGACTAAGCATACCTTGGATACTTTCAAAGGACATCTTCATATAGATATTGAGCATGTTCGCGTTTTGACTCCAATGCCTGAAGGTTGGGGTTTAGATAATCCTTCGACTAATTCCCCCTTTTTCATTGAAATACTGATTTATATTTTGTTCACAGCTGTTTCCCGAAAGAGACAAATCAAGGAAGCCCCTGTACAAAAGGGTTCTGGGACTTCGAGGAATACCAGGGCGAGTGGGACTGATTCTGTCACCACTGGCAAAAAACCTACGGTACATGGATTCCTTATATTTTAGCTTGTAGAATTTAACAAATGTCACTCACTTGGTTTTAATATGTACTTCAGAGCTCGAAACCTCCAGCGCATTCGAAATGAAAAACTCCTCCAACAGCCGACTCAGACGATGAAGATAAATCTCCTCCTCGCACCAGACAAACGATAAAGAAAAGACAAAAAGCTGCTACCCCTTCAGCCAAAGGAAAGGGATTTGGGACTTCGAAGCTCACCTCTTCGAGTGACAAGGTGTCTTCCGAGGACTCACCTTTGAAGGCCGCTAGCACTATCCCCATTATGGAGAGTCATAACTCCAGTCCAGACAACATTCCGACCAAGGTATTTTGGGTTTCACCATTTAACCATTTCTTTACATTCTAATTCTAATGATTAAGCTCACATTTTTACCTTGTAAATGTAGGATGATGCTGGCACTGCTACTTCTGATCTCGAAGCCTCAAGTTTACATATTGACCTTGACAACCTTCGAGGTAAATGTCTGCTCTTTTAAATGACAAATGGACTTTTCTGCCTTTTCCTCCGTTTTGATCGACTTTAACTGTCCATCACAGGTGTGTCTCAACACGAGCCTCATGTGCTTTCTCCCGTTCTCGAAGACACTCAACCTCTTGCAACCATTATTCCGACCGCGTCTGTTGAAGAAAGCCATTCAAATGATGAGTCTCCACCCACACATCAAGATGAAACTATGGAGGAAAATCCGCAATGTTCAAATAGTGGTAACGCAGCTGGACAACCAACTGGCAGCGAAGACACCATATCTGAACAAGATGCTGCAGAAGAAACTTCCAAACTGGCTACACCTGGTTCTAATGAAACTTCGAACCTTGGAACCATAGTCATTCGTGGGACTACTTCGAAGCAAGCTCCTGCGATGCCTACTCCCTCAGAACTAGAGCAACTCAAGAAGATTGATCCTGTGAGCTTCCTCAAGACCATGATGAGTATCGATAGCGCTTCGTCCCTTGGAGCTCCTTCGACTATCTTGGCAGGTGCTGGTGACAAGGATGATATTCCTAAACTCCTTCGTCAGATAAGAGAGAAGTTCTTTGAAACCAACCTCGTCAAAGCTCTCAGCAAGGATTCCACCAAATATTATGGTCTAAACAACCTTCTGAAAAAAGTGGACTTACTTCTTGTTCCGGTGGAAATCTCAGAAGTAATTGTCTTATTGAGTTCTCTGATTGAACAACTCCAATCTAATCTCCTTCGAAAACGGGATATTGACGGACAGCTTACAGCAAAAATGACTTCTCACAGTTCTTCATGGGAAGCTGCTAACGATGCAACGAAGAAGGTTGAAACCCTTAAGCTCGAGCGTTCGGAGAACCAACGGGAATATGAAGAGTGTGAGACAAATATCAAAGCCTGGAAGAAAGAAATTGAGCAACTCAAAGGGAAGATAAAGGATGCCCAGTCTCGTCAGGTAGAAATCCAAAAAACCAATCAAGATGAATTAACTGAAGTGGCGCAGTCAGGGATTCGACACTTCGAGACGGCACAGCAGCTAGTGCCAGAGATCGAAGAACTGAAAAGACAACAGGCATTGATCGAACGTCATATGTCCTTATGGGAGATCCAGTACTCGAAGATAAAAGATAACCTTTCCAAAGATTTTAATTAGTTGCTTCGAACCTTGTACTCTTTTTGTGCTGCGTACTTATCTTGTTTTGTAATCAAATTTCTCCAAGAATATATATATGTGCAACTTTATCTTTCAATCTCCCCACATATTTTATTTTGCAATTATCATAAGTAATGTCTTAGCAATTCTCTAAAACTTGCCAAAATATACTTTTTCCATTGTCACAGTAATTTTAATAAATGTAACCACGTGACATGATTATCCTTCGCAGCCCTTTGCGTCTAGACTTGACGTTTCTACTACCCTTAGCCGTAACCATCATTGAAAGCTGACGTCACCTTTTCCAAAACGTCTATTTGAGACGTGCGTGCATCAGTTCTCATCATGATTACATTTCAACTTTCAAGGGCGGGAAACGGCGGAAGCCATAACTTCTCTTTGGAATACCAAACGCAGTCCAATCAAACATTAAAATAAACCGTTCCTCTACTGCCAACTTATTATATATAAAGGGTTGGCATTCCACTTCTTCCTTCACACTTTCTTCAAACTTTTGCCCAAAATTTTCGTTTCTTCTTGCATCCTCTCAAATACAGAGTCAGATAAAACCTTCTCCAAACTTCTCTTGTCCAAATGGCACTACCCCTAACTTATGCTAACATCAGGGCTTGCATCAAGAAAGAATTCAGAATCTTCGAAGAAGAACTTGATGAAAACTTTATCAATATCGGTGCCCTCTTTGCTAACCAAGAGCTTGACTTTTACCATGAAATCCTGGAGGGATCTGTTTATCCCAATATGTTAGCAGACTTTTGGATGTTTGCGTCTCTGCGCATAGATCCGGAAGGCAGAACCACTATCGTCTCTGAGGTTCGAAGGGCCCATATCACTATCACTCCTTCCACCATCTCCAACCTGCTGAGATGCAATAACTCTGGGGAGACTTTTGACGACAATACCTTCAACATGACCACCCATCTTATGTTGAGGACTCTTATGGATAATGATCCTTTCAGTGCCAAGGTCATCAGGGTTTGGCACCAACTCCTCGTGGGCAACTTTCGTCCACGAAACCATGATCAAAATAGCATCATGGTGGAGGATTTGGAGTTTATACTCTGTGCCCTCCGTGGGAAGAAGATTAACTTTCCTCTGATGATTTTCAAAGGACTTGTTGAATCCGTTTCCATGGTTGCTGCTCGGCAAGGTGTGGTAACATGTCTTCCATATGGAAGACTCTTGTCCTACATGTTCCTTAAAAAGGGAATAGTGAGAAGGATGCGTAGATCTGGATCTTTGGACATGTTCGAGGTGGAAAGCTTGCCCCTGCTGTCCCTAGAGGGTTTAGATCAAAGGATCAACTAGGAGGTGGGTTGTTTTAGGCTTCATGTTTTGAATTTTGTAATCCTCAATGTTCTTAGGAACCACCTTCTATGTAACGAATGTACTCCTTTGAAATTAATGAAAAACATTTTGGCATTTCTTTGGCTTCTTACTGTATTTACCATGCATGTTTGTTTGAACATACAGCTATTTTGGTGTTAGTTCAACCATTTTGGCCTACGTAATATACTTCGAATATCTACGTTTTTGTAAGAATCTTTACTTCATGCATGCTTGGTTTGTATCTTTTCAGATACTTTCCATTTACCCTTAAAATCCTACGATCTTCTGCCAATTCTTCTATTTCATAAGCGTTATTTGAAAACACTTTCAAGATTCGAAAAGGTCCCTCCCAATGTGGGGACCATTTACCAAGTGCTTGATTCTTTCGATCTATAGGTAAAATAGCTTTCCAAACTAAGTCATTATTACTAAACTTTTTACCTTTCACCTTTTTATTGTATGCTCTAGACACTCTTTCTTTCTGTCTTTTTATCATCTCCAATGCTCGAAGTCTGTCTTCGTCCAAATCTACTAATTCATTCATCATCAATTCCCAATACATGTTTGGAGGGATTTCTGCCTATCTTTGTATCCGAACTGACTGCAAATATATCTCAATTGGGAGTACTGCATCATGTCCAAACGTCAGATGGAAAGGCGTTGTGTTTGTAGCTTCTTTTGGAGATGTTCGACAAGCCCAAAGTGCTTGGTCCAAAGTTTTATGCCAATTCTTGGGTTTTCTCCCTACATGTTTCTTTATAAGACCAATTATTATCTTATTCGCTGCTTCGACTTGTCCATTTGCCTGAGCATAGTAAGGTGTAGAAGTGAACAACTTGAACCCCATATCTTTGGCGAAGTCTTGCATCTTTCGCCCAGTGAACACTGATCCTTGATCTGTGGTTATACTTTCTGGGATTCCAAATCTGTATATGATGTGTTTCTGAATAAACTCAATCACAGATTCCTGATCCACATTTGCAAGTGGTATCGCTTCGACCCATTTTGTGAAGTAGTCTATTCCTACCAAAATATACCTTTGACCTCTAGAAGACTTGGGGTGAATTTCTCCAATTAAGTCTAATGCCCAGCCTCTGAAAGGCCATGGTTTTATTATTGAACTTAATTCATTTGCAGGAGCATGTTGAATACCTGCATGCTCTTGACATTCTTGACAACCCTTTGCAAATTCTATGCAATCTTTCAACATAGAGGGCCAATACATTCCGTATCGAAACAAAAGCCATTTCATCTTGTGCCTTGCTTGGTGCGCACCACATGCTCCGCTATGTACGTTTGAGAGAGCCAAATACGCTTCTGCTTCGCCCAGACACTTTAATAAAACTCCTTCGGGAGTTTTCTTAAATCATTCATTTCCCATTAAAAAGTATGATAAAGCTCGATATTTTACCTTTCTATCCGTGTCTGTCGAAGGATCTTTTAAATAGTTCACAATTGGACTTCTCCAATCTGTGTCTACTAAAGAGTCTATATTCAAAACTTCGAACTCTTGTTTGTTGGCAAAACCTAATTGTGAGTTCTCCAAGTCACTTGGGGAGAGCCTGGTAGCCATCGCCTTGCCTCTTACTTCGATCAGTTCTTCTAGTTTTTCTTTTGATACCCTGTATCCCGAAGCTAACTGTGCCAAATCATTCGCTTCTTGATTTTTCAATCTGGAAACGTGATTTAGATCCACATACTCGAATTTTTTGAGGAGCCTATTTGCTATGACAAAATACATGATCAGATTTTCTTTGATACACTTGTATTCTTTCTTCAACTGCTTAATCACTAGTTCAGAGTCTCCTTTAATTTCGACTCTGGTTGCCCCCAATTCTAACAAAGCCTCAAGTCCAGCAATCAATGCTTCGTATTCAGCTTCGTTGTTGGAGCATAAAGGACCTTCAATCTTATACTTGAGCTTTGTTGAAATTCCATCAGGAGAAATTAATAGTATTCCAACGCCAATCCCTTCTTTATGGATTGAACCATCGAAGTATAGCTTCCAAGGCTTCAATTCTACGTATTGTTGAGGGTTTTCGACCACTGCATGGTCAACAATGAAATCTGATACAATTTGACCTTTCATTGCTTTAAGGGGTTGAAATATCAAAGAGTACTCAGTGAGGGCCAATGCCCATTTGCCAATTCGACTATGCAATATAGGCTTTGATAGCATGTGTTTAATCACATCACAATGAGACGAAACATAAACATCAACTGGCTTTATATAACACTTTAGTTTGATACAAGAGAAATATAAACAAAGACGGAGTTTTTCTATTGCACTATACCTAGTCTCTGCATCATTGAGTACCCTACTTAAGTAATAAATGGCTCTTTCGATGCCATTATCATCTTCTTGAGCTAACATGCTACCTATTGTATTATCTGACGCTGAAATATACAGGCGCATGTGTTTCTTCCCATTCAGGGGAGATAAGATTGGTGGATGCGTCAAGTATCGCTTTATCTTCTCGAAAACTTCTTGATGTTCAGCACGCCATTCGAACTTTCCTTGCTTTAGTCGGAGTAAGGGAGAAAATACTTGCGTGCGTCCACTCAAGTTGGAAATGAATCTTCTCAAGAAGTTTATCTTTCCCAGTAAAGACTGTAATTCTTTCTTCGTAGATGGAGGCTTCGTTTCCATAATAGCCTTTGTTTTATTTTGATTAATTTCTATTCCCTTTTTGTGGACCACGAAGCCCAGGAAATCTCCAGCCTGCACAAAGAAAGCACATTTAAGGGGGTTCATCCTCAAGCCATGTTTTCTCATTCTTTCGAACGATTGGCTCAGATGGTCAAGATGGTTGTTATCAGACACAGATTTTACCACAATGTCATCTATGTATACTTGCATAAAATTTTCTATGAAATCATGGAATATAGAATTCATTGCTCTTTGATAAGCTGCCCCAGCATTTTTTAGACCAAAAGGCATTACAACCCATTCATAGGTGCCTATGGCCCCTGGGCAGCGAAAAGCTGTTTTAGAAACATCTTCCTCTGCAATGAAGATTTGGTTATACCCAGAATATCCATCCAACATACTTAGGTATTCGAAGCCTGCGGCTGAATCTACTAACATTTCTGCCACAGGCATGGGGTATTCATCTTTAGGCGTTGCTGCATTAAGATCACGAAAATCTATGCATACTCTTAATGAACCATTCTTCTTAATAACCGGCACAATATTAGCAATCCATTCAACATACCTCGTGGTTCTGATGAACTTGCATCGTAGAAGTCTTTCGACCTCTGCTTTGATCTTCGAATGAATTTCTGGTGCGAACCTCCTAGGAGTTTTCTTGATGGGCTTTTTTCCTTCCTTTATGGGCAACTTTAATTCGACCAAATCTCGCCCTAGACCAGGCATCTCGTCATAGTCCCATGCAAAGCAATCTTTGTTCTTCTTCAACAACGCGATGACTTTTTCCTTCAGCGTTGGCGCCAGTTTCGCACCGATGTATGTTACCCTCTTCTGATCTCCATCTCCGAGATTTACTTCTTCGAGTGGATCTTGGGCTAACATTTTGATATTTGCCCCCATTGGGTCTTTCTCGAATCCCAAGGGTTCTTCATCGTAGATTGCGTCTAATCTTTGACTCGATTCTTCTCCTGAGATCACTTCGTCTTGACCTGGATCTTCAATGGATTGAGGGATCGTGTGTATCCCCGAATCTGTCGTTTCTTCCTTTCTTAGAACTGCGTTAACCATCATGTTTGATAATTTGGCTTCAAGAGCCGTTTTTATTTTGTTCTCGGCTATATAAGCCGAAATCTTTTCGAAGAAGGATGACTCAGACATCGTGAACGTCATCATCCCAGCCCGTTGGCCGTATTGGTGGTGAATGCTCCACTGGTGGGATATCTTCTGGACCGTCCATTATCTCTCTATTCCATTGGAATCCATTAGGATGTAAAGACAAATAGTATAAAGCATTTCTGTTTGGAGTGTATATTTCCTCAGCAGGATGACAAGGTCCTATGTTCGCCAGATTCCTGTCAAAACTAGTTTTATTGACCTAATTGACTTCAGCCATGTAGTAACTTTGATCTCCTTCGATGTTCTCTACTATGCCATATTCTCTCCAAATGGTTAGTCTTTGATGCATCGTCGAAGGCACAGCCGCCACTCCATGGATCCACTCTCTTCCAAGCAAAAGATTGTAATTAGCTTTTGCTGGTATCACCATGAACATCGTTGGCCTGGTGACGGAACCCACAGTTAAATTCACTTGAATTACTCCTAAAGTTTGCCCCATCTTGCCTTCATAGTTGGACAGAACCATGTTATGTGGTCTTATATCAGTATCGAACATACCAATTCTCTTCAGCATATATTGGGGCATTAGGTTCACTGCTGCTCCCCCATCTACTAACACTTTGTTAATGCCAACATTTTCAATCTTGGCTCTTATGTAGAGTGGTTTCAAATGATTCCTCATACCTTCATCAGGCCTTTCGAAGAAAGCGTTCTGCTCTTCGACTGCCCCATTGTTCAGCACATAATAAAACACAGGTCTGTGTCTTGCCATCTCTTCCTCATCAGCTTCCTCACAATCTTCAACTCCAGTCTCTTGGTTAAACTCATGAGGGAGTACTGACACAACATTGCAATTGAGATTTATAGACGACACTCCGTTTGAGTCGAAATCACTTGTCATCCTGTCGTCTTCCTTCCAAGGGATGGAATGCATTTTCTCTTCTTCTTTTTCATTTTCAGAATCAAACAACTTACGCTCGACTGAAGGTTTACTTGTCCTTGCCCCCTACATTGGGATCTGATTGCTACTTGATTCTCCAGTCTCCCTTGGTTTATATTCCCTTTCGGCCTTCTTCATCCTCTGGTGCCTCCTCCATTGGGATCTGGACATAGGATTTTTGCCTCTGTAGTTCTCCAATCTGTACATCTCTCGATTGGAAGTCTGGAATTGCTTCCTATATGCCATTGCAGTTTTTCCTCCTTGGTCCCAACTTCGCCATTTGTTGGTTCTGGTACCAGCTTGCATCCATCTATCCCTGGGTATGTCTGCAGGGACTCTGAATGTGACCCTTCGAGCTCTAGGGTGTGGGCTGTCAGGCCTCTTCGCAGGGGTCCAGTTGTCGAACGTAAACAAATTAGGACAAAGTCCCTGAGTCTCCCGACCCATGTAGAGATACACCCTTTCGAATGATCTTGCTAGTAGTTCATCATAGACTGCACCACATCTAGGGCACAGTGCAACTTCAGAGTTGTCGTTGTGACATCTGACTAAGAAACCAACCAAGCTCTCTTCAGACCTTGGGTATACTTTCAGCAACAAGTTTCCTCCTCTCCAAGGCTGCTCCATTCTTTCTCGCAGGGCCCTCTCGAAATTGGCTTGAACCCTTCGATTTAACATAACTGAACATCTTGGGCACATCAGCCTTTTTCCACCATTTTTCACATGACAATCCCAGAGATAATCCTTCAGACTGTTTCCCCTTGGTGGGATTTCAATGTTTCCTTTCTCCCTTATCAGCCATTTTTCTAGTTCTTCTATTTCAGATAAAGGCCGTCTAACATTGACCATGTTAACACCTGTCGGAGGAGCCTCGAAAATTCGTATCTGCTGAAGCTTCACTGTGAGGTCTTCAGTGGCCTCACTTTTTTTTCCTTTCAGAACTTCAGTCCTTTCAGCATCAAAAGATCTTTCAACATCAGTATTGAAGATCGAATTGGCATTTAGGCTTTCAGTAGCCTGCTTTCCACCTGAAATTATCTCCGACTCGGCAACATCAATTTCAGATACTTCCACCATGTTGACGTCAAGTGGTTCACACAAGTTAGTGTTAGCCACATTCAAGGGGTCTGCGTCAACCTTCATAAGGTTCTTGGCTTTGTCAGCGAATTTCAGACGTCCATCCTTGATAGCATTCTGAATTAAATCCCTGAAAAGAAAACATTGTGAAGTTTTATGGCCTAAAAAATCGTGATATTTGCAAAAACCTCGCTTCTTCCGTTGTTCTAATGGAGGAACTTTTGAATTGGGAGGTACTATCATCTGACCATCTTTTACTAATAAATCAAATATTTCGTCACATTTAGTGACATCAAATGTGTAAGTTTTCTTAGGAAATCTATCACTTTTATCATTCTCTACTGGATTTTTTCCATTAGAAGGGGTAAGCAATTTGCAAGAATAAGGTGGCGCCTCTTTTAACTCAGCAAGGTCTATTTCGACCTCTTCCATACTGTATGAATCTTCGAAAGGTTCGCCATCAACGTCGTCTGCTTCGACGTATGCTACTCTCTCCTTCTTATAACTCTTACTTGCTCTGGCCTTTTCTGCTTTTAACCGTTCGACTTGTCGAACCCTGTCTGCCAATTGGGCCATATCTCTCAGGTATTGAGTATCCAGTTTCTTTCGAATTGAATAATCTAGATCACCTGCAGCCATTTCAACTAATTCATGTTCTGGGACAGTCGTGAAGCATCTTGATTTCAACAAACGGAACCTGTTTAAGTAATCGTCTATAGATTCCGTGAACTTCCTCTTGATGCTAGCCAATTCTTTCAAGCTTATCTTGGTTTGACCCATGTAAAATTGTTCATGGAATAATCTCTCCAAGTGTGCCCATGCATCTATGGAATTTGGGGGCAATGTAGTGAACCAAACAAAAGCATTCTTTGTTAGCGAACTAGGGAAGTATTTAATCCTTAAGTCTTTGTTCCCTGCTAGATCCCCTGCTTCCGTCAGATATCTGGCTATATGCTCCACGGTAGACTCATTGGTGTCCCCTGAAAATTTAGTAAATTTTGGTACTTTGGTACCCCTTGGCAATTCCGTTTGCATAATGTATTTTGCTATTGGGGATGTATAATTTGGGCGTCGAAGCCCGGTATTAAGGCCATTGTTAGCCATTATTCTCTCTATCATGGCAGTGAGATTGTTCTCTGTTGCCAAATTGTCTCTCCTAACCCTATGGACCACTTCGTCAGGATGTTCGTTTCTTCTTACCATCACCAGATTAGGCTGTTGCTGGGCAACTGCCTGTTGGCCAACGTTAGTCGTTTGCCTTCGAGTTTCTAAGTCTATCACTTGGTTTTGCTCGACTGGTGTCGGTCTAGAAGGTGGTGCTGCGGCTCGAACTTGTTCTAGAATGGGTTCCCCTTCCTGATAAGTTGATTGGTTGTTCCTTCGTCTATTTTGTGGAACTCCTAAAAAATCTGCCATTCGATTTATTTGAGATGATATTTTCTGGAAAGTTTCCACATTATCCTGGTTAGTCCTAGCAATGTTTGTTGCTAACGGATTCAAGATGGAGCCTAATTCTTTAGCAAGAGTTCCTAGCATATCATGGTTACTTGCATCCATTTCCTGTCGAAATGCTGCTTGACTAATTGTGGTAAAAGGGGGTACTTGGGTGTTGCACCCCAAAATTTGCCCTCTTTATATGTGCTATAAGTTTTGAAAGACGTTTATTTCGTCGTGCAGAAATTGAGAAAATAATAAAGAGTTTTCGTTATTTTTAAGACAGTTCGGTACAAAGGTCTTTTCCAATTACTTATACAAGTTATGATAAGGACTAATGAATGAGAATTTGCATATGATGATCCCTTTGTGGTCCTTGAATCGAGGCATGCTGTGCACGTCAATTAAAGAAGAATTTTGTCATGGTGCGAAATATGAAGTTGTGAATTCCTTATGGTCGAATCATTTGTTTGTCATTTTTAATGCAAGTTTAGTCGGATCAAGGTGGTATTGAATTGCTTGGAGTCCCGATTATAAAAGCAAGACCCATTTAATTTCTATCCAAATTCATTGTTCATACAAAATCCATTCAAAATCAATACACAAAAGAGTCTCCATTCATTAAAAAAAGATCAACATCCATTACAATAGTTCAAAAAGCCCATATTATATTGCTACCAAAGTCTATCTCAAACAGATTTAGATTACAAAAACATTCAAAAAGTCTAAGTTATAATACAAAAATTCCAATCTTCAATTCCCACGTTTCCAGTCTTTCATTCTCCAAACCAAAGCTTCTAAGCTTCTGACTCTGCAATAACAAAACCGCCCCTGCATTCAAGAAAAACCGGGGCCTGCAACTTCACAACTGGATACCGGTT